>NC_136486.1:107779673-108009673 GCF_053919585.1 Euprymna scolopes
TATATATATATATATATATATATTGTATGTATATATACACACACGAATATATGTATATTTATAAGTACATGTGTTTTGATTTTAGATTCATATATATATATATATATATATATATATATATTTATATCTTTTACATTTGAATTTCTGTGGTAAGTCGTGATCAATAAGTAGAATCTCCTTCCAGATTCTTCAAAATGATGAATGTGTCATTTATGCGCACTAAACGCGAGCTAAAGAAGAGATTGAATGGAAGAACATTTGCACCATTAAAAATGCCGAATCTAGTTAGATTTACAGCCAGAATCAATTGCACTGATTGAAGCTTCCTTCTAGTAAGCTTTTCCGGTGTTGAGTAAATCTTTAACTAGTCGCTAGTTTCATTCCTGTTATAAATCACTCACACCCACGCCAATACGACGTTAAATACAACTTCAATAACGACCGCATCGTGATTTAAACAACGTTCTAGTTTACATTCTGAAACAATCTCACAAAGATAACATCGTCAGAAGACAATCACTCTTCCTTAATATCGTGTATGTCTAGATCACAGTTTATGCCGATCCGGTAGGAATATGTATAAGCCCCCATATAGCCTTTATCAGTACGGGGTTTCCACTGAACTTTTCAAACGAGTTTTATGTACTTTGGTTTCCATGGCAGTCTTCAAGTCTGATGTAAACAAATTCTTGATGGGCCGTTTCCCTTAATAAATCGAATTTATAAAATTCACACTTCTAACTATTATTATGATAGTTTCTTTTTGACCACTGAACACTCTTTAACTCTTAGCGTCGGGTGGCCTCTTGGTCTTGGTAAGTGATTATTCATTTGTAAATGAAACAATATGTAATATTATTAGGTGCATTTCTCTTTTTTAAGAGTCCAATCTACAAAAAAACATCACGTCAAAATATTATCTGGATGTAATTTATGAAATATTTTTTTTAAATTTTATTTGGTACATTCTAGTATGCATAACACATTAGTATAACAAAGTGAAGTACCATATGAAATGGAATATAGCCATTAAGCGTTTGAGTGTGTCCTGTTAAAATATCAAGTCATGATTTTTGTTAGTTGTGATTTCATTTCACGACGTGTATCTGCTGGTTCGTTATAAGTACACTAACCGGTTGTAATAACAAAACAACAGTATGTGTATTACGTATATATATATATATATATATATATATATATATATATATATATATATATATATATATATATATTTGTATTTTACGTTTGGCTCCATATGAAAGATTTTCGTGTTTTCAAATAGGATTTTTATAAATAGAGAATGTTGGTTGTCAGGTTGTTTAAGGTGTAGGAAAATCGAGCTTATATCTGAAAGGTGAAGGGATATATATATATATATATATATATATATGTATATATATATATATATATATATATATATATATATGAGCAAATAGTTAATAAAACATGTTAAAAACACTTTGAAAAAGAGTTCATAACATATTTAATCTGACAAAAAACCCTTAATAAGTGGATAGTCCTTAATCCGAGGAGTGTCGAAGAAATACTTTCCTTCCCATCAGCTGGTAGGAATTAGCAAAATGCGGGATTTGGCATAGAAAAGATGATGATGAAACTGTAAGTAAGTCAAAGATCTTACTTGATAACAAAAATTGAAGCAGAGGGAATATGGTGAAGGAAATCAATTTCACGTGAATGGATATTCTGGTGAAATGCAAAGTATCCAATGATGGTAAAATTTTAAAAAGTAAATCCAAGAAAGTTAATTAAATTTTCATTCGCACAAGTAAAATCCAAGGAAATCGCTTAATTGGAAAATGGTCCAAAATAATTCAATCCGTGGAATAATTCACAAATATGTATAAGGAAAAGGGGGAAAAATTCCAATAATATTAATAAAAGAAAATAAGATATGCGTTTAACACGGCTGCCGAGACAAGAATAATTAAGAAAAAATCAATAAAGAAGAAGAGAAAAAAAGAGAACAATTTTTTTTTTTTTTTACATATATATATATATATATATATATATATATATATATATATATATATATACATATTTATTTAGCGGTCTATATATATATATATAAACGTTTTTATAAGTCAACAGGATGTTCTCTACATTGCAAGGAAACCTACAATACATTGGGAACTAAGTTACTGTGAGAGGCAATCGTAACTTTCTTCGAGTACAACTAGGTTTGTTCCCCACACATAGCATGCAATTTATCGATTTGCTTAAATGATTACCGATTTCGTCGATTTTGATGAGAATATAATATGGAAGGGTGAACTATTTGTTGCTCTCACGGTTCTTCATGCTGGTATACGCACATACACACACACACACACACACATATATATATATATATATATATATATATATATATATATATTATAAAACACAACATAGAAATGGAACAAAACCAAAGCAGCTGTGTGTATCTTTTACGATTCTTTTGCGTGTAAGTCAGTAATGTTTTATGTTTATATACTTAAATGAAGCTTGGAATAGACGAATATCGATTACATTTACGTAACTTGTATATTTTTACTCTTTTTTATACTTTACTATATGTAATATTTTGTTGTAATGCGTCAAACTCATTTATTTATGAAAACTCGCATAATAATATCGATGCAATATATAATTACTATAACAATTAGATAAATATCTAATCACTACATAGATTATTTTACCGGTAAGATTTATTAGTTTACTGTGATCTGAAGACTATTTCGTTTACTGGATAGAGGAATAGAAACAATTATTGGATTTATTCATCTAATTCGCTATATAAATTCGACACTTGTGTTGTTCTGTAGTTTAGTTTATCTAGTGCAATTTTTTCGAAAGTCAATCAAAATTTACATCCACTTTAATCACAAACAACTCACTCTTGATCAAAGCCCGAATTCCATGGATGTATGTTATTGGGTTAAAGAAGTAAATGATAAGAAAACAATCAAATTTGTAAGGACTGTTGTAACGGGCTAAGGATCGATTATTTCATAAACGACTCTATATGTGTTATATTAAATTAAAGACGGTTGGACTAGAAACAGAATCGAGTATTGGATTTAAGATATTGGTAAGTCTATGAGTGAAACTTGTTCCGTGGAGTTCCACTTAGATCGTAGTAGGCAGGTTGAAAAGGGGCATTTATTAGGAACTTTTGTAGCTAGAGGAAATTTCCTATGCTTTACTGAATAGGCGCGAATGGAACAAGCTGAAATCTTAACATTCAAAAAACGATAAAGTAAAGAAAGGCTAACAAAGAATCTTCGGATATAAACGGACTGTAAGGTGGTCAAGGTTTATTCCCCACAAAATTTAGAATGTAGTTAAGAGTACTCTTGGCGGAAACGGTACTTCATTTTATGGCGTATTATATTTTGTTTAACAAATCGGGGGTCTACGATAGCGAAAATATAGGTTAACTAGACAAGTATACAGTTTTCATTGCTAATACAATAAATGTAATAAAGACACTTTTGAAAACAAATAGATAAATATTTGTCAAATAAAGAATTCATCAGTAACACGAAACAAAGGCTAAAAATAAAACCATTACATTGGCTTAAACAGCAAACCTCAAAGAACAGTTATAATCTTTTACGTCCAGGGAATCAACGGACGTATAAAACTTAAGATGTAAAGACGGGTAAGGAGAACATGGAACTGCGACTGAAATCATCACCACGTCAATGAGTTTTAAATAAAACTACATTAGCAACTGTACACAACTGTTAATGCGTATTGCTGTTTAAAGAAGTGTACCCTAAATGTATACTACTGCACAGTTGTTCTTTAAAATCTTACATATTTTTTGTGAACTAGAGTTAGCAGCCGGTTGAAAGAACTGGCACATGGCCATTCGATTATAGTATACTTTAACACCCATCCATGCACCCACGTTCACACACGAGGCATTGACACAATACAAAATATATCGTATATAGAGATTATTTTTCTCTCGCAGTGAGAGGGAAGTATATAATTAATACATATATTGGTATCTGCATACACCCTGTATGCAAGTCTTATATCCGTGGAAAATTGCGCTAACGGTAAGATACTTTCTTGACTGGTAGAATTATCCGACTACTGCTTTTGACATTGCTCTTATTTTAACAACAATTCATTTTACATATCGTACATTAGTAAACTCATTTGACATAAGATTTTTTCTATACCCTATATTTTCATTAAAAAACCCGAAGAATATAACGTGTTTATTTGATAATAGAAACCTAAGTATGTAACGTATTTCTTTTTATAATTAAAATCTACCAAGACATGTGGAAATTCCACAGGGGACTCAATCATATGTAATATATTGATGTTGGCATTCTGTAAATGTTCAGTGTAAATAGAGACGCTCTGATATTATTGTAGCTATTTTGTTAAAACTGCAAAAGTATATATCTAAGCTAGCACGAACCCCCGCCAAAGACAGATCGTAAAGTACGCTTAAATATGATATTTTAATTTTTGCAAATTTCGCATATATTCTTCCAGAATTAATGTTCTATCGATTTTATATATATTATACATAGAGAAGTAACCACACTACAACCTATTCCAAACGAAATATTTATCAGTGTCTCTCTCCCTAATCTAAGATAAGATACTGTTTTTGTAGGCGATATAAGAGAATGATTTCGTATCTTGAGTTGAGATGTCGAGGGAAATTTTTGGCCTGAACGGTGATTACAGAAACATGAATGGACATATGTATCCATCAATGTTTGTATAAATTATATAGATAGATAGATATGGATATATAGATATATAGATATATGGATTGATATATATATATATATATATATATATATATATATATATATATATATATATATATATGTTGTTTTGGTTTTAACGATATGTTTTGAATGAATTCAATTATTTACGAAAGTGCATTTTTACCTAAATGCGGGTCGGGAATAATTTTCCCTTTTAACCAATTTGCTGCCCTCACATGGGGAGCGATATATATATATATATATATATATATATATATATATTATTTTTTAAATGTAATTATTCACTGACACGTGTTTCGTCGTCTACGACTCATCAGAGTAGATTTCGAATCTCGCGAGATGCAGCCACTCTGATGAGTCGCGGACGACGAAACACGTGTCAGGGGATAATTACATTTTAAAAATGTTATATATATATATATATATATATATATATATATATATATATATATATATATATCAATTGTAATTTGAGTCAAGTAGTGGGAGCAGGAATTTCTCAAGTTCCTCGCTTAATCCAGACACAAGCTATTCAAATAGTTTCGCTAGTATTCATATATATAATGTTGGTAAATACTCTATTATTTATTCAATTTCAAATAATGACGCTTTTATTGATGAAGTTTATACTAGAATATATTTTCTCGGCAAAACAGGACACTTTGATGATCGCTTGCGTATAGTAATTATTATGTCTGCGTTTTGATTGAAGAATCATAGAAAATTGTCGTTTTTTCAAGAAAAGATGTGATGTCCTATAATTTATAATTGTACATCAAACAGTAATAGCCGATAGACACACAAACCAATATTTAAAGATTAAATTTTGAACGCTCGAAATAATTCAGTTATATTGGAATACGGTTTTTCCTTGTGTTTTTGTTTCAATGAAGTGTTGGATCTCACACAACTACTTAATTTTTCAACGGAAACGTTATATAATAATGCATCCAATGGATATATATATATATATATATATATATATATATATATATATATATATATATATATATTCTTTATGTAAATACAGTCATGTCTTGCTACGATGTGCAGATCGTTTCGATCATAATTAATCTCATCAGGCAAGAAAATTTAAAAATTAAAAAGGTTCAAGACCATCTTCAATTTTAGAGGAGAGAAAATATCCTTTGACATCACTTACGTGAAGCAATGTTAATGTTCTTATTGATTTAAACTTAATTACAAAAATAAAATTTCTGTTAAGGGATACAAGAATAGTTTTGGAGGAGATATAGAGAAAGTTATAAGAAGGGAAAAGACAGCACAAAGATATAGAGAGGGTGTATATTATCTAAGAGGGAAAGATGGTGAAATAAAGAAAATAATATTCTGACGAGATTGAGATACAGGTAAAATATTTCATAATATACTTCTTTTTTAAAGGAAGTGTTAGTTATATTTCAGAATTAAAAAAACTAGTGAGCGTAGCAAAAAGGGATAGTGTTTTGGAGTTAGTTAGCTTTCTTTTACAGTCATATACCTGTTAAGATATTTTAATACATATGATGCAATTAATAATCTTTTATAATTCAAGTGTGGATAACAAATTTAAATTAAATGAGTGTATATTTGTTGTTAGTTACTGACTGGTTTTATATTAATTATTGTATGAAACATATTTTATGATGTCAGTGTATTAACTTGTGTTCTAATTTAAAATGGTGTTTTCTTATTGAAGACGATAAATTGTACCAATCTTTCTTAATTGCATTTCATTTGCGATATTTCTGATTTAGGAATTCCTCATCTAGATTTATTTGAAAAAATGTATGCATACATGTGTCTGCAGTTCTTTTTTCCAGAGAGTCATAAGGCTAAAGTGTCTTTCACAAGATAAAACTCACCATTTGAATATTGTATATAAAATCTTAAGATTGATGTTGAGGATGAATAAATGGCATAGTCTCTCTGAAAAAAAGGTACTGCAGAAACATGTATGCATATATGTAGCCAATAATGCCTGTATTGAACACAGGACTTTAAGTAGATTTTCATCTAAGAAATTAAAATATACTACTATTACACACACATTCATATACATACTGCTAAAGTTAACCTGCTATATATATATATATATATATATATATATATATATATATATATATATATTGCTTTGAAGAAAATATCCGACAAAACCCCGGGGGGGGGGCTTTCATCATCAGACTCATCAGGAGTTAATTATTGATCTATAGAGGAAATAAATAAAATATCTCGCAAGAGCATACTTAATGGGGCGTGCGTGTAAACTTTTACAGATGAAGAGGAAAAAAGGAAGGACGTATTGAAATACGAACAAAATAAAAGATTTACAATTATATAAAATATAGGTTCAAGAGGGGGTAAAAGGGGTAGGTTAACATATATCCCCAATATGTCAAATTACATAACGAATAATTTCTGTCGACATAGAGGTCTGCGTGAGGGAATGGAGACTGACTCCAAAATCTGCGAGTGATTTTGTAGCGTCAGCTCGATGCAAAATTCTATAACACTTTATTTTATACACATTGACACACGCTGGATTTTCATGGAGGTGTTGACCAATGACCGATTCCAAGGTGGAAGAAATGGGCAACAGCGACAAAAGTTTGCCCAATCTTATTTGTGCCAAAACATGTTGGTTGATTCGAGTCTTCAAATTTAAGTCTGTTCGACCCACTTAGTCAGCAGCGCACTGACAATTGAATTCATAAACTACATTACATTTTGTGATGTAAGGTAAACCATCCTTTACAGCTAAATGGAAATGCAGACTTTACACCAAAGATCAAACCTAGAGAACCGGACGGGAAGCAATTTCAGAGAGATTTTATAGTTCGTCTACCTAAACACTGACCGGTCTCTCTAATTCAAGGGACTTTTAAGTAGACAACGCACCTGGAGGGACTGAAGACTGCAACAGAATTGAATTTTTAACTTTATTTTTAATAATATAATCAATTAAATTCTCCGGATTATCATTTTGAATGAAAATATCCTTGAAGGACTTCAATTCGGGTTCCAGTTTACCATAAGAACAAATTTTAACGACTCTCTACACAAACGTCTGAATAAGTCCAATCTTCCCGGAAGTAGGCACAAGTTCATGTATAGGCCGGTAAATGTCAGCTTACGGTAGACTGTTATAAGAAAAAAAAACTCTTACTGCGTTCAACTAAAACATCCAAGAACGCCAAGTATCCGTCATACTCGTTCTCCATAATAGTATGGAGAGAATTAAGTTTGTTGAGAAATGTTTTCGCCTCATTTTAAGAGGCAAAAGCTGCAAACGTGTCGTAGACGTATCTGAAATATATTGATGGCTTCGATGCATCATTAAACAATGTCGACTTGTGAAATCCCTCAAAAATGTCAGCTAATGCAGAACTAAGGAGAATTCCCATCTGAACCCCCGTCGATCTGACTATATATAACGTTGTCGACGCTAAATTCTACTGCTTTAGTACAGATCATCATGAGGTCAACAAATATGTCCCTGGTGAAAGGTGGAGGGGTTATTGTAAAGAGAGCCAGCACAAATATTAATAGTTTCATGTAGTGGGGCGTCTGTAAATAAACTAGAAACGTCGAATGAGCACATAAAGATATTTTAAACACCAGCTCACGTAACTATTCAATAAACAAACGAGTAATGCAACGTTTAACGTATAGAGCCCTGGCCAGTTCTATAATTGTAAATAGCCATTCGGCTAGAGAGTGTTGCGCAGCTTCGACAACGTTATGTATAATAAAAATAAAGTCTCAACTCATATGCAACAGACGATTTTCTGTGTATGTATCTGTGCGTGTGTATGTATCTGTGCGTGTGTATGTATATGTATGAGCTCGTTCAATATAGACCCCGAAATGTCAGGCTATTTATTTTTTTTTATTTTACACAATGTATTTTAGGTGTTTGGGCGAATTGCGAGGTTTTGTATCAGAATTTTCAGTCCGGTTTTAACCAAAGTTTACACCGTTATACAACCTAACATATTAAGTGTTGTTGCTAACGAGCGACTAAATGTAGAATACATTAAGCTATATCGAAGTTTAAATCAGCAAACTAATTCAAATAATGCACGTAATAAAATAATTAATATATGAACTTGGCATATTTAGAAATGAAGTGCACTCCACCCAAATAAAATAATTTATAGGGTATCAAGTAAAAGCCACGCAGGCTTTTTTGGGGAGTAGCGTAGCCATTGTGTAATGAAAACGCTAATTTCTGAGAGCGAAATAACAGGTATGCAGATTAAATGATACATAGATTCACAAACGGTTAAATAATCGATGACATTAACCAGGACATTCCCTTAACGGAATGTAAGTTGAAAAAACTCTGAGTAGCTTTATTATAAGAAAACAATTTTAGATATTATAATTATCTAATAAAGTATTAAATAATAATAAAATAATTAAATACTTACAGACGATATGTTTTCATCCTTTCGGGAATCATCAGTGCAGTGTGCCATGGTTAACAGTGGTCGACCAATTCTAACCCGGCAACGAAGCCATTTTTCGACTCCATTAGCAAGGACCAAATACATTCGGCCACCGTTAGCCGTGAGAAATAATGTTGAAGTTTTTACATTTATTTTTACATTTTTTAACGTTTGTCACAGTGATCTAATCATTATATGATAATATGTGCATGCGAGTTGAATTGACCGACATTTTTCTACTGAAAGTGTTCAACGATAAGAAACGAATTTCTTAAACGAAGTGTCATAATTATTTACTATAGTATTTACGCAGAATATCCAGACACATCCGAGATTCTTAACCCAGCTCATTGTAAACTGTGATTAATACTTTCAAGTGTAACAACTGTTTTAGAGAACATGGTATTGTAAAAGGGCACACTAAGTCAGTACAGAACCTTTCCAAGACAAGTTATTTTGTTGCGCACAGAAAAACAAGACTTGTTAAATTAAATACCTTCCTTTACAAAGAGAAACCTCTGATATAAAATTTAAGGGATATCGCCTGTTCTGTCTTGTAGCAATTATTTGCACAAACTGTACTTAGCAGTGGTTCGAAAAAGTGTGGGGGGTTCTCTGTAAAGTCTTAACTACTATAATGACATCATCTGTGTATATCTTAGACAACTTAATTGATAAATATCATACGTTTAAAATAGAGATAGAGAGTCTGTATACACTCATGAGCAAACAAAAAAAAAATGGGTCAAGAGTGATAGATAGAAGAAATCGATTTTTCAGTATTTTTCTATGAATTTTTGTTAATTTTAACTGAAAATTTATATATTGCAGATCATTATTATTATAGCATATAATAATAAGTGAAAAAAATTAATCTTAAAAATGGTAAGACCGCATCTTGGTGAGGATATAAAAAAACGAGTTGCAGGATTAAGGCTGTCCAAACTGACTTACAAGCAGATTTTTTATATTTTAAGAAAAGAAAATGTGAAAACGTTTTCTTTCTGTAGTGAAGCGAATTGCTCAAAGCTTCGAAGTCGAATGCTTGGTAAAAGGGAAATCTGGATCTGGTCGGCCTAGAGTATCCACTTTGAAGGACGACCACAGTCTTAAATTAACTGTTTTGAAGTATCGAAAGAAAACTTATGCTGACCACAGCAAATAATTACAAAACAGGGGCTGGAACTTCTCTTTCTAGATATTTAATATTTAGAAGAATGAAAGAAATGGGAATTTCCTCTAAAAGGTGTGCAAAGAAGCAATTTTTATCTAAGAAGAACATCAATGATAGAAAAATATTTTTCTCGTGTTATGGAAAGGAAGATAAGACTGGTTTAGGAATGTTTTCTGGTTAGATGAATCAAGATTTTCTCTTGTTAGTGATGCTCCCGATGCTTCCGAACGGTGCAATCGAAGAATTGAGAAAGATTTTCGACAAGTGGCATAAAAATGACAGTTAAACACAGGAATGGGGAATAATAGTATGGGGAACTTTTACTGCAGCAGGAGTTGGGGAACTTATTTGGTGTGAGAAGACAATCAATGCAAAGGAATACATTCGAATATTAGAAACAGGACTGTTACCAAGTATCCAGAATCTGAGAATATACAAGAACATTATTTTTGAACGTGATAATGATCCTGCACACACTGCTAAACTAAAAACAATGTTTTTCTGATAATTCAATTGATGTGATATTTTGACCAGGTGAAAGCCTTGATTTAAACCCAATCGAGAATATTTGGTCCATAATATCTCGTGTATTAGCCGGAAGAACCTTTTTAGAACAATGACGAACTGTGGGAAGCTCTGCAAAGCGAATGGAATAGCATCTCCTCTTCACAGTGTTCCACTTTGGTTGAGATCATGTCTAAAAGGATAAATATTTTATAAAAATCAAAAGGAAATGCGATTCCATCCGAAGCATTGTTTAAAGTAAATGTCTTGTTCTGTGTTATTAGTCTCGTTTAAGTTTCCTTGTTCAATTATTCTTTGTTTAATATAGCTTTTAATGCAATAAAATGTATTAAATTTATTTGGTCCATTTATTTGCTCACGAGTGTATGTACATATATATATATATATATATATATATATATATATATATATATATATATATATATTTACAAAACTGTACTGTTTCGCTGTGTTACAGTTCATCCATGCGGCAGGATTGAACCCAACGACATAAACGACAGTCGGCCCTACTTGGCGTTACTCTATCTATAAACTTTTCTCTCTCCCTATCTCTGTCTCTCTCTGTCTATCCCTCTCTCTCTCGCTCTCTCTCTCTCTATATATATATTTACATATATATATATATGTACATATATATTTATATATATGTGTGTGTACGTGTGTATGATCTCTTCATTTAATCACATGAATTAATATACGAAGATACAATTTTATGCGTGAATTTTCAGTATTTACTTCAACAGTGCTCAATACATAAGTAGAGCTAGGTAGTTAGTTATCTATAAATATAAAAGCGAAAATGTATTTATGTGTGTATGTATGTATGTATGTATGTATGTGTGTTCGCTTTTTCTGTGTGTCTTCCAGAGAAGCCGTCGGTCGGTTCACAACTTTTTAAAACTTTTTATATCACATACAAATCGTAATATCTCACAGTTAACAACGAAGCTCGCCTGTCTATTTAATTTGGTCGATTTAGGGAAGATAAATATTCAATATTTGTCGTTCACCGCATGTGAGTTAGTCTTTTTCCTATAACATCTTCGGGGGGTGGGGGGAAATAAATAAAATAAAAGCGTTCAGCAGTAAATGAATACTATCCCGCAGTCAAACCTTGACCTCATTTAAAACGGGCACCTGCTAAATCCAAATAATTAAATAAATTCAAACGTGTTTCCGTTGCCATCTCGCAGTGGGGCAATGGTTAACATCGCACTTTTTTTTTCGCACTTTAATTTACAACTTTGCCTAAAGGGGTCGGGTTCGATCCTCATACAACGTCGGGTACCCCTCGCTAGTGAAAATATATATGGCAATTAAGCTACAGAGATTATTCTGTGTTTCATTCTCTTGAGAATTCCGCAGAGCTGTGTTCGTCAGGCATATGCTAGACGAATTTTCCCAAGAATGAAATGCGGAATATAATGCATAGCTTAATTACCATATATATTTTCATAATTTACAATAATTTACGATATATATATATATATATATATATATATAGAGAGAGAGAGAGAGAGAGAGAGAGGGAGAGAGAGAGTAAGTTATAAAATATATATGGCGATATATGTTTTATATATATATATATATATAGATAGATAGATAGATATATATTATAACTTACTAACTAGCTCTACCAACGTATTGAGCACTGTTGAATTAAATACTTAAAGTTTACGCCTAAATGTATAATAACGTGTATTTATTTTATATGAGTAAATGAAGTAGTAATATATATATATATATATATATATATATATATATATATATACGCTCCTTCTTAGCCTTGCTCATTCTTGTGCAAGTGGCATTCCAGTTTTAAATACCATTGAAATCTTTTCAATTACTCATTTTCCCTGTTTTCAAAGAATATACTCAACCCAGATTTTTTTATAATGATACAAACTTGTGTTCGATTCCAAAAATTCGATTTTTCCTGGCTTCAAGTCAATTTTATTTAAATAAATTGATGCGATTTTTAGATTTATTTTATGAAGCAGCCACATGCGTTTTATGTGTACATTGCAAATGGCATTTTGTATCTGAGTGGATTACATGCACAGATTGGTTTAATTAAGCGGTGCAGAAGACATTTATTACACTTGAAGAACGTGTAGCCTTCATTCTAAGGTGGTTTGTTATTTCAGAACTCGCATCCCTCAGAGATGTTTTGTTCATCTGTTTATCGTTTTAAAACATTGTTTTCATTTAAAAAACCGTTAACTGAATCGCCGCATTGTACGGCTTTGCCCGGATCCATAAAAAGAAACAAAATAAACGTAGAGTATGTTTTACAAGGCTCATCGCATCAATGGTGCCCTTTTTATGGCAAATTTTGGGTTCGTCTTCTTTGTAAAATATCGAGAATAACCCTCGAAATTATCAAATACATTACATTATAATACCATAACGTTTATATTTAACAGTAAGTTCATATGTACTGATTTATGTGTTAAAGATATTTTTTAAATAAAGGAATCTATACAAAGATTTGCAAGTTAGGTGCTGCCTTCACTTTCCTGTTTTAGTTCATATGTCAGGGTGCATTGCCATCATTTTAATCATATACCCAGATGATTGCTTATAAGCAATGCTTTATATAAACTACCTCTCTTTTAAAGATACAATGCATTTATTAAAATGCAAAATACTTTAAGTTATATTAAAAGCATTAATTTATTTCTATTTTTAAATACATATTTTATCTTTTTCTTTTTTGCGCTTACACCATTTTTCTTATCCTACTTCCAAATACTTTTTTATCGTACACACAGCTAATACATATTAGTAATTTTAATGTAGTAAAAGGGAAAGAGTAATAATAATAACAATAACAACAACAACAATAATAATAATAATAATAATGAAAATATTAATAATATTAACAATAACAATAATAATAACAACACTAACAATAATAATAATAATAATAATAATAATAATAACCATAATAATATCAATAACAGCAATAATAACAAAAACAAAAAATCATAATTATAACAACAATAATAATAACAATAACAATAAAAATAATGATAATAACAAAAACAATAATAATAATAACAAGCATAGAAATAATAATAATAATGCTAACAACAACAACAACAATAATAATAATAATAATAATAATAATAATAATAATAATTCTGATTTCGTTTATCAACATAACCCTGGAAAGGGGCGGGATTTATTTCCAGAGGGTTTCCCTCAATTCCGGCTTCAAACGAGGAGCTTCAAAGATCAAAGGTTTTCCTAAGGATCTTGGTGGTACCTACAATAGCAGAGGTCTTAAGGCCGCCTAAAACATCGGGGATTTGTAGTTTCTCAAATGTCCTTCTAGACGACTTGATACTACTCCTAATGTACCAACTACGACTGGGATTATTTGTGTTCTAATCCCGTGTATACGCCTTATAGGCCAATGGAGTATACTTGCTCCACTTCTAATTCTCATTGTCTCTCACATTCCTGTTCATGGTTCTGAAAAGTCTACAATCTGCCAGTTTTTTGAGACTTTGTCAATGACGACTAAATCTGGACGATTATGTTTCAATTGCTTGGTCGTTATGACACTTTTGTCCCAGCATACCTTTACCTTGCCATCCTCACTTGTTCCCACTTCATCAGGCACCTTCTCGGACCATTTTCCAGCACACTTTATCCTAACCCTCTTACACACCTCCCAATATATCCTGAGTCCCATGCGATTGTGTCTTTTGCGGTACTCTCTCTGGACCAGTCCACTACACCCTGCTGCAAGGTGCGCAATTGACTCTGAGGTATTACCACAAATCCGGCATTCTGCAGCAACTTCCTCTCCTAGAAACACTTTTTTGAACAATCGTGCTGCACAAACAAAAGGTAAAGTACTCTTAGTCAGAGGCCCAGCTCTAAGCCATTGCCATGATCTTTCATCAGTCACTTCTGCTACATCACGAGAGAACCTTCCATGTAATTTCTTCCTAGCCAGTTCCTCTGCCCTTTCTCTATCCATACATTTCACATGATCAGCCTTAGTCCCGCATATCTCCACTTCATTGGCCACAACCTTAAGCATCTACTCCTCACTTCTAACCACATGCTCCTTCAACGACAGCTTCTCGATTTTAACACAATCTTTTACGCTTTTCAATCCTCTCCCACCGTCCTTTCACTTTTGATACAACCTTGCTACGCTACTTCGAATGTGAAATATACTAAAAATTGTCAAATCTTTTTTTGTTTTGATATCCATGGCATGCAAATCCTTGTCAGACCATTCTAAAATTCCCGCACAGTATCTCAAAACACTGACTGCCCATGAATTCACCGCTTCCATTCGGTTTCCTTCATACAATTTCGACTTCGCAATTAGTTCCCCTCTTCTAAGATACTCCTTCCTGACTTTCTCCTTTATTTCTCTGTTCGTGATGCCTACACCCTCCAACACTCCTAAATACTTATACCCTGTATCTTCTATTTCTTTCATGATTTCTCCATTTGGCAGCACTATTCCATTCGAATGAACATTTAATCCTCTTTTCATCACCAGAACCTCGCATTTACTAATCCCAAACTCCATCCTCATGTTTTCCGAGTATGTCCCTACGAGCTCTACCAGTCCCTCCATTTCTTTTTCATTTCTACCGAATATTTTCAAATCAGCCATAAACAGTTGATGGTTGAGGCGTCTGTCAGCAGATCCAAAGTTATATCCCAGTTTTTCTCTGTTCAAGAGGATGCTCAGTGGTATTATTATCATTACAAAAAGAAGTGCTGATAAAGAATCTCCTCGGAATATTCTACGTCTAATGCCAATATGTCCCATCGCCTCTCTGTTTGCTGTCAGCACCGTTTTCCATTGAGTCTCTAAAAGCCCTACCTCATTCTCAGCAACCTTAATCATCAATAGTGTTTCACGTATCCATGAATTAGGAACCAAGTCACAAGCCTTTCTCTAATCGATCCATGCTACGCTCAGATTCTTCTTCTTCTTCTTCTTCTTCTTCTTCTTCTTCTTCTTCTTCGCACCCTGCATTATTGCTTTATCAATTAGTAGTTGCTCTTTGGTACCTCTCGAGCCTTTCCGACACCCCGTTCTGTTCGTCAGGAAAAACGTCATTACTCTCAAGTTGGTCATAAATTTTCTCCGCAAAGATTCCAGTCAACAGTTCCCACATCACTGGCAGACATGTAATTGGCCTATAATAATTGGCATCTGTTCACTTTGCAGGATCTTTCCAAATCGGTATTGTTCTTCCCTTCACAAGCTAATAAGGGACATTTCCCGACTCTACGACCCTTTGCAGAGCAGCAGCTATAGGTAGGTAAAGGCATTGAAACTGTTTAAACCAGAAGCCCATCACTCCATCTGGACCAGGTGCCTTCCAGTTTGTCATTCTTCGTATGCCAGCCTTAATGTCATCGATGATTATCTCAACGTACTTCATCTGCTGCATTCCTGATAGCTTTTCTCTAACCTCTCCCAATTAGCTAGCTTCCTTATTATATATATAATGATGATGATGATGATAGTAACAATAATAATAATAATAATAATAATAATGATAATAACAATGATAATAATAATAATAATAATAATAATAATAATAATAATAATAATAAAAATAATAATGTATACTATTTATCAGAGCTGTCAATTTTAAAGATACTACTGTTTGGTAGCACTGTTTCTGCCCCACCCTGATTTTTAAAATACATTTTACAATAGTTAATTTTTAAAAAATAGATTATGAATAAAATAAACAAAAAATAAAAGAAAACAAATAAGTACGAATTTAGAATAATGTTCAACAACTTCTTTTTTAACCTATTTAAGCTTAATTCATTGTTTTTAAATTAGACTTTTTTTTTAATAAAAATTCAACACACAACACCTTATTTTGTTTTGTTTGTATTTTCTGAATAATTTATTTATATAACTCATAAAAGAAACTGTTGTCAATCCGAATGCAAATTTCATAAAAAATTTAAAAGCAAAGATAAATAAAATAATTACTGTTTCTACTCAACCTGACTTTTTTATTATAACATTAAATAACCAATTTGAAATCGTAAAACAGACAGCACTGTTTTATTTTACATTTTTTTTTAGTTTTTGGAGAGGAAATTGTTTTAATGAGTTTAACTTATAAAAAGCGATTACAAATGGGAATAACCCATTTTTCTTCAATGCCATAACTATTATTTTGTGATACTGGACGTGCGGACAAGTAAAATTAATATTCACATTTCTTTCTAAATGTAACATTATATTATTGAAACTGGTCATAAGTCGATTCAACATTTATCACTTACTAAAGGCTATATTCATCATATCGTATGAATCCGTAGGTTTTCTTATTGGCATTGGTTTCCGAGATATTTTGTCTATTCAGTTTGTTCTTAAAAGACAGCAGGAGTTACGGAAGCGAACACCTGAAGGTTGACAACATCATAAGTGAAAGTGACTTTTGTAGAACGAACTGGATTCGAACTTGGGACGCATAAGTCGTCATTTTTTTTTGTTTATCAATAGCAACCGTATACATCTAACTAATAATAGAAGGAAAATACTCTATTAAATTGTATCATCATAAACATAAATGAGAACAATGAATAAAAATGACGAAAAACCTGAATGAAACGTATAAACTCGATGATCGCGCTTTATTCTATATACTCACTATTGTTGTAAACGTATTGATCCATTCTTTCATTTTTTATGGTTCCGTTTTAAAATAGCAACTTCTTTGTTCTACCATGCCATTGTCCTCTCTATATGTGTAAGAGCTAGGAAAATTGGAAGACAGAAGAAGCTGGATCAGGATCACTATTTTTGTAACCGGGTGGATCAGTGTTACATTAGTTTATCCGCCCAAAGGATTCATTTTTGGTCTATCTAGAAAAATCTCAGCTTTATTACAACATAGATAATGATTAGCTTTATCGTCCATTCCGTGAGATTTACACGGCCACGGCTATCAAATATTAATAAGCTGTTTATAAACATCCACGTACATTTTTTTATACAAGCGTATTTATTTTGTTGTTGTTCAGCCTGGAACGGATAATCTCTTCCTCTGCAAGCAGTATAACTGATGTTTATCTCTCATTCGAATCCCAGCATAAATATTGCCTCGTAAAGTAAGTTCTCTTTATCGTCATAAAAAACTTGCTCACACCTGAAGCTATTTCTAGCAAATCAACTTTCAAAACATGTATGGATTACTGTTGCCATATTTCAATTGGTGAATCTCATCAAATGTGAATGTTTTTGAAATGATGTTGTAATTTAATTGCTACCGACCATTTTTCCTTCTCTGTAATCTCTCTCACTCTTTCTTTCGCCGACGTGATGTTCATAGTTTCAATCATTCCTATAAATATTATCGTATATGTTCTACAGAATCATCTGAGAATATTCACTGTTTCCTTTGTTCTAGCTTAGCTGGCTCGTTAGTTTTGTTGCCTTTATCAATTCGCCCTGCTGATACCTAATTGTAAAACTAATGTAGAACCTAATTCAGTAGTTCACATAAAGAAATTTAATGCGTCTAGAACACTGTCCTTCTGATTGTGTACCGCCGTTTTTCTAATGCTAATGTCAATGGCATCTCTTGTCAATGCGATAATAATATCCGAGTGACAACATCATTTCTTGCGGTTGTTACTTTTAAATTCAGATAAATATACCTCGGCTCAAATAAACAATGTTTAAGTAATCGTTATCAGTATCAGCATACTGTTACCAATGCAAGACATGTTAATTTAAACCAGTAGCGTAAAAATATTGAGTTCTAGTAGCGATGAAGTTGCTGAAGGAGGTTTAGATATCGCTTAGGTTTTTGACGCATTTCTCGCGCTGAAAGTTGGCGAGAAACTTGTAGAAGTAATAAGCAGCAGGTAAGAAGTCTGGAGAGTATGACGGATAGGGTAGAGTTTCGTAACTCTATTCGTTCAACTTCAGCAAGGCCGGTTTCGCATCCTGAGATCGGACATTGTCGTGGAGGAGATTTGGGCGTTTTCTTTTGACAAATGCTGGGTGTGGTCGAAGTGTTTGATGCATTTTATCCATTTATTTACAGTAATTCGGTGCAATGGTTTCGCCTGCATTAAAAAACTGTAATGGATGAGAACGGTCAAAGACGACCAAAAGGCCATTATGACATTCTTTTCGTGCAACTCTAGCTTCGGAGTCTCATGGAGTTCCGGTCGGCGTCTACCCACTGTGCTGAGCGTGGCCGGTCGTCGTAAAAACACCCACTTTTTATCACAAGTCACAACCCGGGTCATTCATGTTGTGTGAAAGAAAGTGACATTTCATAACGGCAATGCTTTGGGTTGTCGTTCATTTCGTTAGACACCAAATTATTAAGTATTTGGTTGTGCCCAATCTCTCACTAGCGTTGGAAATCGCCCTATACGGTAAGTTTAATTCAGAAACCAGATCTTGAAAACTTGTGCATGGTTTGGCTTCGACTAAGGCTCTTGATTGATCGTTGTGAACATCCGATGGCTAACCACTACACTCATCATCTTCAAGAATTTCGTCGCTACCACAAAATTTCTTAAACCAACATTGTTCTATGGGCCAAGTATTGGTTCATGGACCAAACTCTTCAGTAATATCGCGAGCTGTTTTATCAGCGTTTCAGCCTAGCTTAAACTAAAATGGGAAAACTTTGCAAATTTCCTTTTTTCCATCTAGTATTAAGTTGGTGCAAAAACAATATCGTTTTCTCACATACGTTACTTTTATATATGATTTCTGAATTAATTCATTCATATGTATATATATATATATATATATATATATAATTTATATATATAATATATAATATATATATATATATATATATATATATATATATATATATATATATATATAGCCATGGTACACACATTTTTAAGCGCTTTTTTTCGCCCTATCGAATCGGGTTATTCGTTACCGATCACAATTTTTTCATTTATTACTTTGCAGGTTTTTCGACAGCATAGACAAAATTCTAAATCCGCACGATATTTTGTTCCAATTCCAACTAGGTCAGAAAATCTGCCGAAACAGTTTGTGATATCAATGATACGTTTGGTCCAAGAACCACTAATGAACGCGTAGCACAATGGTAGTTCATGTAATTTCGCAATCGTGATGAGAGCCTCGAAGATGAAGACGATCGCGGCAGGCCGACTGCGGTTGATAACGAACATTTGAAAGCTTTAATTGCAGCTGATCCTCGCAACACCACACGAGATGTTACTGTTGAACTCTAGGTTGACCACTCATCAGTCGTTCGTCATTTAAAGCGAATAGAGAAATATAAACAGTTGGATAAATTGGTGCCGCATGAATCGAACGTTATTTAAAAACATATTCGTTTTGAGGTGTATTATATGCTTCTTCTGCGCAAGAAAAACGACCCATTTCTCGAGCGGATTGTGACATGTGATGAGAAGTAGATCCTCGGACACAACCAGCGACGTTTTTTACAGTAGTTGTATGCCGGAGAAACTCCACAACACTTCCCAGAGCCGAAATGGCACAAAAAAGGCTTTGATGATCTGCGGCTTGTCTAATCCATCACGGCTTTTGGAATCCGGGCGAAACGATTACCGCGGAGAAGTACTGTCGACAAATTGACGAAAAGTCCCAGAAGCTTCAATTATGTACCCACGATTGTTCAATATGAAGGGACCAATTCTCCCCCATGACAACACTCGCCCGCATGTTGCAACTGACCCTTCAGAAGCTGAACGAATTACCCAACGAGACTCTGCTTCATCCGCCATATTCACCGGACCTCTCGCCCAACGATTATTACTTTTTCAAGCATCTCGACCACTTCCTGCGTGAAAACTGAGAAAAAGGCAGGAATGATGCTGAATCGGTTTTCAATTACTTGATCGCTTCCAGAAATCCAGATTTCTATGTTAATAGGGTAAATAAACTTGTTCGTCGTTAGAAAAAAAAATGTGTCGATTAAAATGACCTTATTAACCACCTCTTTCACCCTTCTTCTTTATTTGTCTGCGATTATCACGCATTTTTATTTATTGCCCTTATCTCTCTATAAGTGTCGCTTTTTCTTCCGTTTACACATTTTTATACTAAAATTGTGTTATTACACGGGTACAGAATAATTGAAACTTGTAGCATTATTGTAAAACAAATAACATGCTGTTGCTATTCTAAAAAATAAATAACCCTAACCTGAAGCGAGTGTGATATCGAAGCAAATTTAATGTTTATACAGAGTGCAATCATAAAATTGTCGCTCTTGAAAGGACGACATGATTCCATTTCTGTTTGATGAAAACCAGTTTATTTTTTTGTTGCAGATCATCACCTAGTTTGACAGCTGTGCAAAAATTTCGCGAGCGACAAGGAGCCTTCTATCACGTGTGAAAGTGACACAATGTTCAACGAGCGAGGTGTGCTGTAAAACTCATGCTTTCTACAGACCCAAGTTATGACGAGAGGACCATTGCTAGCACCTCAAAATCCATCTCTAGATAGCATGAATAACAAGGACGTGCGCATGGTTACAAAAACAAAGTTTCCGTTACACAGTTATCGTTTTGGTGTGGTTTCATATGAGGGCTACATCACGCCACCTTACATCGAAGTCGGCTTGAAAATCAACGCGAAAGTGTACCTAAACGTGCTGAAGAGTGTGGTGATCCCCTGGTGCAATCAGGTCCCCAAAGGCAGACCATGGGTGTGACCACATGACTCTGCGCCGGCCCTCAAATCGGATAATTTTATACACTTCTCTCACTGGCTCGCGCCTCCCGGGACCTGAACTCGCTGGGTTTATAATACGTCGAGAATACCACTAACATGGGCATTCACACCTACAAAACCAGCCTGATCACTGCCATCTGCCAAGTATTCGCCGGGCCTTCCACCGGCTCTTGTGGAAAAGGCACACTCTTAGTTTCGTATCGAAGTGTTGTTTGAAGCTGAAGGCTGCTACATTTAATAGCTGTCAACTCTACTATATAATCAATTACCTTAATTGATTTGTCCAATAAAAGCTTGGAAATAAAGCTGTAGTGCTGTTCTCCTTTTGGAGACAACTGTATCCTAACACCCTATATTATTAGCTTTTTTTTCTAGCAATAAATAGAGTTAAAGTAAATACGAAGCATAGAATAAACAAAAAGTCTTAATTAGAGAGTATTTTATTGCCGAATATTTAGCACACCAGTTATAAGGTGACGAAGTCATCTAATTTTATTCCAAACTAGTATTTAAATCTCTTATCGTTTACACACGACAACTTGACGATCGCCATACATTTATGCAAAATACTTTTATTTTATCTTGTACGTGTATTGTTTTTACTCTTTTCGGTCAAGGACAACTACACTTACACTTATATTTTACTAGCCGTGATATCCGACGTTGCCCGGGATTCAATGAATATCAACAAGTGTTTCACGATTCCATATCTTATTTGGTGGAATCGTCCATTTTTCAATCAAATCAATTAATTACCTGCTCTAGTTGTGGACTCATCACGGTGCACTAGAAGGAAGGTTCACATGCCTCCCCGTAGTGACTTATTCACCAATATATTGCTGTTTACATCTCACTGTAGAGAACACAGTGTTTGTTTTATAACACTATTTTAAATAATAGCTTGCATTAAAGTGTGTCAAGTATCATGGTGCAATTGTTCCTTAAACAGACACATTGGTTTTGAACACACGCCTATGATTTTTGTTATTTTTATGTTTAATTTTTAATCAAAATCTTACTGATGATTTTATATGACAGGCCTTTTTCTCTTTGTGAGATGATAAAACTCATTATATACACTTGGGATTTAATGCTGTACAAGGCGTTTACTTTAGTCAAAATTGCCTGTTCCCTATCCAATCAATTTTTCGATTATCGATTCCGATCGAAGATATTCCGATACAAAACGCATTTAAGAACACTGTGATGTGCATAAAGAACATCTATGTGAATTTAAAAAAAACAGCATTTTAGGAGTCCGTAGGGAACGAACTCACTCATACACACAAAGTTTACTTTATATTGTAGTAGGGATAGACATAGAGATTTTAAAAATAAAATAGAATTAAAATAATTTAAGATAAACTTATGCTAAATGCACAAAATATATAAACCAAACCATCCGTAATTGTATTTCACCCAGCACGAAGTTTATTTAAGGCGTATATCAATGGTTTATTTAATTCTAACGTACTCTAACTGTACACGGATGACCTCAATGAGCAGATCTCAAGTCCTTCGTGACATTTTTTTTCATAGAATTTCGTCTAACAAATGTTTCAGGAACATTTTTACAGAGCGTGATATTTACATTACAGATCCTTCAGTTCGATGTTCGCGTTTGCCACTCTCCAACATCTCGTCCAACGTAAGTATCTTATGTCTACTTTTTCGGTTGCACATCTATACGTTTTATGAACATTGATTTTTTTTTCTTTTTAAGCGTATTTGCTTAGTGGATATTTTTGCCAATTACAGTTAGTTTGCACACTTTCTAATCACGGCCACATTCAGTCAAAGGAGGAGACAACTCTGTCAACATCCTTTTCAGATTAGTATTTTTTTATTCTAAGTATCAGGTTGTTTTTTCATACTACTGTTCAAATATTTTGGAGGGGAAATTCGAGTACAAGTGATGCAGAGCATATTTCATTTCGTTTCATAGTAAACTTTCAAAATGTTATTGCTGGAATTAGCAACAATTTTACTTTGCCTTCAATCCAAAATATCTGAAAACTTTTAACATCACTCTATACTAGTAAAAAGACTTGTCTTTATTCGGCATTTTAATAAGAATCACTGCTATATAATTTTACTATCATTGTAACTGCATATTCATTTACTTGTTAAGGTCACTCCTCTCCTACCATTTTATCTTATAATCTTGTCAGAAAAACGTGAAATATTGAAAAACACTCTAAATTAGTTTTAAATTCATGAGGCTTAAATTTAATAAACACCACATATACGTATAATTTAATTAATTCTATGTCTCTATGGAACACTTATAAATGTAAGCACATGGGCACTTAGCATGTAGTTAGCAAAGTAGAGATTCGGCTCTACTTCTATTTTCTTTTCCTGGGAATTTTATACAGATGCTATAACGTCCATCACAATAAGGTATATTAGAAGTGTTGAAGTAGTTTCCGTTAACAAAGCTCCCTTTGATTAAAAACGTACCTCGGGACCAGTTCCATTGTCTTCCTCAGATAATTTAATACATTTAATGTTTATAATTCCAGAGCATATTCAAAGTTTTTACTGGTTTATACATTCATTGTAATCCCATAAATCGTGAACCCGTGGAGTGGTGCGTAGTGTGTCCGTGGAGTGGAGACGTTT
The DNA here is from genome assembly GCF_053919585.1 of Euprymna scolopes. Taxonomy (NCBI): domain Eukaryota; kingdom Metazoa; phylum Mollusca; class Cephalopoda; order Sepiida; family Sepiolidae; genus Euprymna; species Euprymna scolopes. The sequence goes on from NC_136486.1 coordinate 107,803,938, forward strand.
CTGGAAGGATTTTTCCGTCCTGGCACGGTACCAGGTCCCCGAGCGATAGACAGAAACCACCCCAAAACGCATCGAAGCACAGAAATATGGAACCCGAGACTTCTGGAAAATCTACAATAGTGTAGTAAATAATGGGCAATCAACAATTCCTCCACTATCCAACAATCATGAGGTTGTTTGCTCAGCAACTGAGAAGGCTAACTTGCTTGCCAGACGGTTTGCCTCCAACTCCACACCGGACTCTGCTAACCACCCCTTCCCTGACTTTCCTTTGCAGACAGACGCCACACTAGATGATCTGAAAATCACCCCTGCTCAGGTAATGCTATCATAAGAAAGCTTGACACTGCAAAAGCATGTGGACCTGATCTCATGCCGGCTGTGCTATTAAAAAGTTCGCCGCCGAAGTAGCTCCAGTTCTCTCCAAACTTTACAACAAATGCCTTAATGAATCTTGCTTTCCTGCCTGCTGGAAAACTGCTTCTTTAGAGCCAGTTTTCAAGAATTCTGGCGAATGAACTGACCCAGTAAATTATCGCTCCACTAGCCTCCTCCCACTTTTCGCCAAAATATTTGAGACCATAATTAACCAAGCTCTAGCCCATCACCTTACAGATGCTAAACTTCTGACTGACCAACAATGTGGACGTAAGCAAGCCGGTTCCACAGCAGACATCCTAACTGTAATCTCAGAACGTATATACCAGTCACCAAACCAAAGCGGGGGGGTAGAGCGGTAGCTCTAGATATATCTAAGGCTTTTGACAGGGTATGGCATGAGGGTCTTCTCAAGAAAATCAGATCATACGTCATCACTGGAAGAATACATAATTAGATCCTTCTCGGATAAGAGAAAAATCCAGATTGTCCTTGACGGTCGTACATCTAAACAATATGATATAAATGCGGGAGTGCCTCAGGGGTCTATCCTTGGACGTCTGCTATTCTTAATATTCATAAATGACCTCCCTGAAAAAATTGTCTGTGCAATGGGTATGTACGCTGACGACACCACGCTCTATAACAGACACGACAGGAAAACAAATGAACACATATCAAAAGAAATGGCAGAAACACTAGAGGATGACCTCCGGTCCGTAGTGGAATGGGGACAAAAATGGATGGTCACCTTCAATGCTGCCAAGACTAAACTTGTTTCCTTCAATAATTTCAAGAACCCATCCCTACCGCCAATAGCAATGGCCAATGAATCTTTATCTTTAAGTACATCTTTTAAACTCCTTGGCCTTATGTTCACAGGAAACATGAGTTGGAACAATTACATCGAGAACACTGTCAGGGCCGCTGCGAAGAAGGTGGGTTCTCTCTACCGTGCTAGAATGATACTAACGCCTGAAATATCCTGTACCTCTATAAGGCCACCATTCGCCCATGTATGGAGTATTGTTGTCATATTTGGGCTGGTGCATCTGCCACTAGTCTCACGCATCTAGACAAGGTTAAAAAGAGAGTTGCCAATCTGATAGGTCCTGAACTGTCAGCTAAACTTCAGCCTCTGTCCCATCGACGAAATGTCGCATCCCTCTGCCTGTTCTACAAGTACTTTAACGGAGAATGATCTGACGAACTGCAAGCACTTGTGCCCCCATGACGTAAATACTCCCGACAAACCCGACAACAGCTAAATCCCACCCATTCACAGTAGAGATCCCTAGATGCAAGAAAGCCTTTTACTCCAGTAGTTTCTTCCCCAACTTCCTGCACAGTACCCCTGATGCTTATGTCCCCGATAGTAGCCCCCTACAACAAAGTGGCAATGTGCATTGTTTGGGGTGAAAATGTAATAATAAAAAAACAAATCAATATGCACATGGGTGATAAAAACATCAAAAATTAAGTATTTAGGTGGACGTCCTTACATTTGCTAGTGTTGGTCTGGGAGTATGTGCTTTATGTTACGAGCGATTAATCATTTTGAGTCCCTCCCTAACTTGATAGCTCCGTGGAAAACAATTAGTATTTCTGTTGCTTGTACAGTACACGGGCGTTTGTAGTGTAAGTAGGTAGCGGTATACTTTGATCGCATCTCTTACATATACTGACGTCCGTTACTGAACGGGCGGATTTTTTTCTTTTGCGTTTGTTAGGAAACACTAACAATGTAGGATTTCGCAGTGCATGCCAGCAACCTCATTTTCTTTACTGATGAACGTCCGAATGTACCACTGGTATTAATACCATGCATCACCTCCCTAACATTTAGGTGCCTTAGACTTAATTTCTTTACAACCAGACCGCCCTTAATATAAACCCCGACCCAAGTTTGAGGTAATATAAGCCTTTGAATAAGTTTTCGCCTTCCTCATTTATTATGGGCAAGTGAACAATGTGTGTTAGTGCTATCCTTTGCATTTTTGCAAGGGCCAAGATACGAGTGTAGTATCTGTTATTCAGATGTTGCAATTTCTTGTTCATTTTCAGGAGAATGGAAACCTTTCACGACTGAGACAATTTTTCGTTTTGCTTCCTTTTTCCACATGAAAAACAACCCTAGTGTCTTACTCTGTTCTTGCGGGAAGGCATTGTAAATAGGAACTATTAGACCAGAATCTCTCAGCTCCCCATTTTGTGTTTAACTCCTCAAAAACTAATGTGTTGAAAAACGATATTTCCGATCAAGTATCGATTAATGCTTCTTTAAGTCTATTCCTGATTTCAACTATACAGTTCATCTCCAAACCCTGGTTGGAGAGTTTGTTTTCCTGGCGTTTCATATTTGCCAGAATTTCCCTGTACGAATCCTTAGGTTTTTGGTGGATCCATTTAGGATTGCTTTCACTACATTTTGGACATCCATATCTTCTAGGATTTATGTTTTCTAGGGCTATTCTTTTCTTTGAGGATCTGACATAGTTGCATGTACGTGTATTTGGCGTCTGGTTAGTTCGCTGATAAATGAAGTTCAGGTGTAACTTGCTTTTTTCTGGAGTGAAGAAATTTACTTCTTCATCCGTTGACAATTGGCATTTTCGTTGTAGCCTATTATGGCTGAACTTACTCCCTACATGATTACAGCGGTTGTAAGGCTCGTTTTTTTGTACTCAAAATCTAGTTGCCCCCCTCGGTGCCTGCTGCCCTTTAGCGCTATCATATAAGCTACCGTTTAAGGTAGATTGCTCCTTTGGATAGCCACTGTGAAGTCACTTCTATAGCCTTTTACTTTGCTCGCAGCAGACAAAACCTTTGATAATGTTGTTGTTGTGACAGAACTAATCAATGCTACCTACTAATAGGCAATTCCAATCTCAATAAATATAGGAAAACTAAGCCGTAAGGTGTCAGGATATCTGCTGGACTAACCTAAGCCGTTCGTCAGCTGCGATGAAAAATCTACGTATTGTATGCTTTACAATACATGTTGTTTTCATTTGTTTTGGCGTTCTGTTTTTCTTTGCAGCCCTTTAATACAACTATTACAATGGCGACGTTCGATTGCGAACTCATTGACGTCACTTGAATTTAAAATACCTCCAGTATTCAAAAGAACTCACGGCGGAAAGCTTAATTTCTCCAAACAAGTATTCAGATAAACAGTAATAATAGAAGACAGAGAAACTCGCGAAAACCAAATAAGTTCGTGGACATTAAAGATTGACTTGCAAATTCATGAAAGTAAGAACATTCTTATATTTTTCTCTTCTCTTTCACGACATTTTGGCGCACCCGTAAATAAAAAAACAAAGAGAAATACAAATTATTTGTATTTTTTTCTCGCGCCATTAACTAAGTAAGTGTGTCAGCGAAATTATTTTTGCTTACTGAAATATGTACTTACAGTTTTCGGCTTTTTTCTGCGAAGAAAATTGTCAAAAAAACAAGTATGTAACAAACAAATGTTATCAAAGGCAAGATAAATTATTGTTCTACCTAATTAGATAAGTTTTTAGTGTGTTTATTTAATGGAAAATGTTTATTCGGTTCGAAAATCATAGTGTTTATCGATATATTTGAAAAAGAAAAATGGCGGCGAGATCACTGTTGAATACGTTAAGTTTGAGAAAACAAGTTCAAACTAAAAACAATACAAAATGCTGTTAGAAAGTCACTCAATTTATGTTACTGTGACATAGGCTGACATATATTGAATGTGTTTCTAACAGCATTTTGTAATAAACCCTTAAATTTTTCTGGTATCTTTTTTTTGGGGGGGGGGGAGTTACTATGCACAGATTCTAAAAACTATACAAAATAATAAGCATGTTATATTAAATAAAAACACGAAAAACATATCCAGGTAGGTAGACAATTAACTTATCTTTCTTTGATAACATTTATTTGTTATATATTTGTTTTTTTGACAACATTTTCGAATCTATGGGTACGGTAATACAAACCCAAAATTTATTAAACTTGGAAATACTATTTAAAATACATGTGCGTACACTGCACAAGCACCCTTATTATTATCATAATAATAATAAAAACTTGTGTAGATTACATCGACTGGTGCCACACCAACTTGTTGTGAAGGGTGAGGAATGATGGAAAGACCGAGGTGGGAGAGTACTAACTAAATCTCCACTGGAAGTGTGCAGTTCAAATCTGGTACCTTGGGGAGGCATTTTGTCGCCTAAACCCCAGGAAAAACCAATGCCCGATGCCAAGGAGAAATCAATGAAAACGGCTGTTGCGACAACATGCAATCATCTGCACAAGCGGTCCACAGGTGGGGAGCACTGGAAATCTGGGAAGACTTGTTATCACTCGGTCCCCAGGGAACATCACATGTTACTGCCAGTGAGCGATCACAGATGATGGCATGTGAGACAACTCGTACGAGGGAAATAATAATAATAATAATAATAATAATAATAATAATAATAATAATAATAATAATAAAAATGTCCCTTCCCAAATTCACTACGATCATGATTTTTTATCGTAGATGTTTAATATATTTTCTTAGTTTTAACCAATGATCACATTATTGTATGATTGTCTTTTAATAGTTATGTGAACTTAATTTCCGTATCCATGTATACTGCTCTGATATGAAGATGAAGACTATAGCTGAGTATAGGATTCCTAACCATGTAACTGATGAAAGTATGCTACACATTTTGATGAAAAACATAGGGGGAAAATGGCTATAGAAGATAAAAGACCAAAACTTTAAATACAATTTCTGTATTTAAAATACTAGATATTTAAATATTTCAACATATAATCTTGTGGGGAAAATCCAGTTTCTCAATAAGGGGGACTCTGGATAGGAACAATAATAATTTCAGTCATGAAAGATTTATCCTTCATCGACCGAGGACAGAAAAGGTGAAGTGTAGCATCAAAACAGATACTACACTGTGATCTTGTTCGGAAAGCCAAAAAATGGTTGTGTTTAATGTTTCTTTAATTGTTTGTTCTCTAAATTTATATCTCAGTTTTATCATTATTAGATTGTATATTGCTTTAAAATTACGTAATTTTACAGAGATAATATTTATATTTTATATTGAATAAAGTTCAGTTTAATCATTAATCGAATTGGGCTTCTTTTATTTTCTTTTTTAACATGTTTTAAATCTCTTTTAAAATGCCCTTATATAGTATCGACGGTGATAGTTTGAAAAATCTTACCTACATTGTTTGCAGATAGTTTTCAGTTAACGGGTCTCCTATATCTCGGTGGCGTGGTTAAAGACTGTCTATATTTATTAAGATAATGTGTAATATGTAACAAAAGAAAAAAAAGGGCACAAATGTACTCATTACAGAAATAAAATTAAATACAAAACCCGGGCGTGTTTGGCGGAGACTGAACATTACGATGAAGGGTTGCGAAAATATGTGATTATAACAATTCATGAATAAGAAATAAAAATGCAGCTCAATTCAGGTTCAGACCTTTCGATAATAAATTTAAATATCTGGAAGAAATTGAATAAACCTACAATGTTGAGAACACGCACAACAGCAAAGGCCGTTAACGGTGCGCAAATTAACTTCGAATGTGAATCTTTCTGATTCTCTCTCCTCTGATCTCGAACGCGTGGTTCAGTGGGGGAAGATGTGGCTGGTTACCTTTAATGCATCTAAAACCAAACTCCTATCCTTACATCATCAACGCTCTGATCCCCATCTGGCATCAATTGTGATGGATGGCTCTCGTCTGGGTGAGGCCCCGTGTTTTGACAAGCTTCTGGGTTTGACCTTTACTCCTGATCTGGAACACGTACATCACGTACATCAAGTCTGTTGCCAAGGTCGCTGGAAAGATAGTGGGATCCTTCTACCGCTCCAGAAAATATCTCAGTACTGGTGCAATTCTCTATCTAAAAGCCAAGTACGTCCAATGATAGAATACTGTTGCCATATCTGGGCAGGAGCTGCTAAAAACAGCCTATTCTGCCTTGACAGAATACAAAATAGACTTCGTGGCTTAGTGGGGGATGCCCTTTTCTCTACCCTGCAACCTCTCTCCCACAGAAGAGACGTTGCGAGCCTATCCTTGTTTTATCGTTATTTCCATGGCAGGTGCTCGTCTGAACTCCAATCCCTGGCCCCCCTCGACAATCTCTCACGAAAAACATCTACCACTGTGAAAAATTCCCCCACTCTATATCTGTGCCTAAATCAAAACGCGGATTCTATGAACAAAGCTTCTTTTTTAGGAGTGCACGCCTGTGGAACTCTGTTCCGTTTGCCTCCTTCCCATCGGACTACAAATTGGATGTGTTCAAGTCCAACGTTAACAAATTTCTCATGAACCGCCCCCTTAAGTAAACACTTCATCAAATCTCCACACTAACGTAATGTACTTGCAATAACCCTTATCCCTGAGTGGATTCCGGGCCTTGATAATGGTGATCACTGTGTAAAAAAAAAAAATCTTTAGTGAACCTCATATTATTAAGAGAGACGAAAAATTAAATGCTCATGTATTAATGGATTCCACTAACCTATCTGGGTCGGACGGCATTCGTCAATTTAAATGATGGAACCAGCCAAGCAATACATTTTCCAAACAGAAATTAAAGGTACAACACAAGCCTATAGCACGACAAACAAATTAAAATGAAGCGTTTCTTTTTCTAGGCCACGAAAAGCCAAACAAAAGCGCAAACAAACCGAGTAAAAGTAGCTTTTTCCTAACGTGAACAGCGCCTGAATACAAGACAATAAACCAAAATCAGGCGGAGTACGCTATCTCTAGTCCTAAAGTATTGGAGCCCTCGGCAACCGACCCAGCCGTAAATGTCTATGCGACTGAAGGCTATTTTTCACCGAATACGAACACTTCAGCTACACCGCAACGGATACCATACCGATATTGGAGCATTATTTTCGAGAGTCAAGTCGACTCAAAAATATTATGTGCAGCAAATTAATAACACTCAAACTGTTTTTCCACAATATGGAAGAACTACCGAACCGTTTTACTCGGCGTCTTTTCAAAATAGACAGTTCATCAGGTTAAAAACACTAGTGGAAACCCCAGCTAATATCGCGGTTTGTCTGATAAATTATTCAAGCGTTGTCGTAGGTGGGGTTTATTGATCGTTAATTATTTGTGACGGAGTCTACCCACGCAAGTAATCAATTGTTTTATTAAATCCGCGCGATTAATACGTGGGAAACTGAAAATAAAACATTTTTTATTGCAGGTCACAGGAAGAAATGCAACCTGAATATATCCCCCCAAGAAGTAGAGGATACTGAAATCGTCTACATCTGATATCAGGCCTCCCCAAAGCAAACCAGAACTACGACAGACAGAATAAAGAAAATCACCGAGCCATTAATTATCCACCCAAACAGGAAAATAATGATATACTATCCGAAGTTATTAGCTTGGGAAGGTGTTTTATGCGAAACTAACCTATATTTTCTACTAATAGGCTGTCCAGTCTCAATAAAAACCGGAAGACTCAACCCGGTACTCGTACTGGACTGACTGGTGGCTGAAGTGTGGTGTCTGTCCATATGCTGCACTCAAATTAATTGTTCTTAGTTAATGGAGAGGGAAGCCTTACTATACTAAGGCAATTTTATATTTGCAGAAAGCCCCATTTTGAGGGGAGCTGGTTATCTCCCACATTAAACCAACCTTGTGTCACATTTTGTTTCGTGGGAAACAAATAAATAACCAGTCCATATTCGGTACTTGTACTTGGCTGGTCACTGAAGGGTGGTGTCTGCACAGATGCTGCACTCAAATTAATTGTCCTTAGTCAATTGAGAGGGAAAACCTTCTATACTAATGCGGTTTTATTTTTGCAGAATCCCCTTTTGAGGGGAGCTGGTTATCTCCTATAGTAAACAAATCTTGTGTCACATTTTCTTTCCTGAGAAACAAATAAATAACCAGTCCATATCTGGTAGACCAACCTAGGTCATCGTCGGCTACGACCAACAACACACCTATTGTATGCTTTGCAATACATGTTGTAACTTTATTTTAGAGTTCGTTTTTTTAACCATTTAACACGAATATAACAGTTGTCGGATTCGATCTGGCCACGTTCTTAATAAAGTTGTTACTTAAAGCATCTATGAAGAATTAAAATAGGTTCTGTGCGCAGCTGAACCTTCCCTCATCTGTGTGTCCCTGTAAGCTAAACGTGATCGTATTTCGGGATCGTTTAGTGATTAGAACCTCTATTGGGTTTTGTGATAACTCAGTGTGTATCCTAGTCTTACGGCATTAAATGTAGAGTAATTGTTTGTCGGGGAGAGTTACTTGGCTTGTCGTGGGGACGTTTCTTGATATGTAGTTAAGTCATTGGGACGGCAACCAGGTGCCCGGTGTTAAATGCGATCGAACTCTAATCACGTTCCTCCGGTATGGCGTCGGTATGGTTTCGGTTATAACTTGTTGGCAGGTTTGGCTGTCGAGTCTTCATTGCATCGTTACGTGCAGCATTCTCTCGTCGGCATCAAATGACAGGGACCGCTTCTCCGTTACTGAAAATTAATGTTTGTTTTCTGTCCCTCTAAACGATGCATAGAATAAGTAAACAGTGCATCTTTTTTATATAGTAATATAGATTTTTTGGTTTTTACACTATCGAAGCATACTTAAACTGGTCCGATACGTGTCGCCAACGGCTAAGGCAAAACCGCTATGCGACTGTTGTGCATGAAATCTCAGCTTCGACTGTCTTACAATGCGATTCAATTCTCCTCTATTTCTCTTGGGCAGAGGGAGAGAAAGAAAGGGAGTGAAAAAGATGAAGTGAGAGAGAAAGAGAGAAATGTGAATAATAATAATAATAATAAGAAGAAGAAGAAGAAGAAGAAGAAGAAGAAGAAGAAAGAGAAGAAGACAAATATATGTTTTAACGCACTTTTTTTTTTGAAATTCAGATGACAGCATGCAAGGCTCACCTTGGACCGTGCATCCCATTAAGTAAACAATCTCAGAAAATACACGTAATTTATTTTCTTTTTTAATAAGCTTTAAATCTTTTTAAAAGGGCCCTTATATAGTATCGACAATGGTAGTTTGACAAATCTTACCTATATTGCTTGCAGGAATTTTTCAGTTTACAGGCCTTCTATATCTCGATGGCCGTGGTTATATTTATCGAGATAATGTTTAATATGAAAAAGTAGGACACAAATATACTCATTACAGATGTAAAATTAAATACAAGTCACAAGTATGTTTGGCGGAGACTGAACATTACGATGAAGGTTGCGAAAATATGTGACTATTAAAAATTCGTGATAACGAAATAAAAATGCAGCTACAAATAAATAAAACTGAAGAGCCGGCAGGCCCGACATCTCGGACAACTCTGTCAGCTTGCATCTGCGCACATCCCCATTTAGTATAGAAAATGTTGGGCGCAAGGTTTATTAACATGGGAAGCTAAGCACCCTTCCAAATTCACTTAGAGATTGGTAAACGCTTCCATTATCTTTTACGGGCATTTTACATAAAAATACTCTGTTAGATGATTTGTTCACTCTGTAACCTGTTTGTTTTCTATAGGGAACACAAAACCATAACACGAATACACACGGTCATTTTTATTAATAAATATTAGACCGTCCGGCGTTGCCAGGTAGTAAAATACGCTGAATAATGTATTTTAATTAATGCGGATTGCTCATCTAATATTTTAAAGCCAATTCTAAAATTATTTTATCTAATATATAGTAATGACATAAGGATATATAATAGATATGACTTGCGTAAAATCCGCTAGAATAGACACCGGTACATTTAGTGCTTAGTTATTATTTATTACTCTAGTGTTCTGTTGATGACATAGCTCAGTGAGTAACTTGGGGGGGGGGCAGAAATGGGTTAATAATAAGAGAGGCATTTACTATTCTCCAATCAAGTATAGCCAAGAATAAGATCCAGCTTGAACGTGCTTACCAATCTTACTGAATCTAACGTAGATTACGTAACGAGTTTATTACAGAGCCATATTACATAATCATATGTGCAACCTTAGAAACACTCATTCACAATTCTTTCTAAAAGTCTATACAAGAATTTCGCAAGCCATAAACTGATAGAAATAATCCAGTAAATAGTAATAAGAAGGAAAACGATAAATTATCCTATTCAAAGTGTTTTAGATGCTTTGCGTGTATGACAACTGTATCCAAGGGAAATCATACTTAAATTTATTAGGGCATCAGTTTAAGCGTGAACTAATTTACAGGCATGTGAACAAACTAATATGAAACAATAAAGCTTGAATGTTAGTGCGTCAGACAACAGTTTTCTACGGAAAAATGTGATTTTATGTAGCACATTTCCAGTTGGCACAACTTTGCAAGTGTATGAATCACGTTAAATATAAAGGAAACTGAATTTCGGGAGAGGTTAGAAACAGTTAAACCTATCACTTATTTATTGCTGTGTTGCTTCAAATATACTTGCTTCTAATGTATGGCGCGGAAACTTATTTGACATAATTTTTAGAGTAGCATAATGTATATATTTTACATGTATATGATGCTGACGCCATCCAAATCAACTAATCTACACATTCACCTTGATTATCTACTACAGTTCAGTCCACGAATAATCGCATTCTTCTTTGCTAGCAGATTTAAATCAATGACGGTTTCGAAGATATGACTTTGGCAATTACGAATTATTGTTAATTATAGATCTCTCACGAGACAATTCCTTACGTAAATTAAATCCCAAGTGAATGAATAAACATCTGGAATATAGTATTGATAACAATAGAGACACCTTCCATGTCTTATTTCACTTTCTTCCAGAGTGCATCGGAATCCGTGCAATCAGAACGGGTAGCTTAGTGGATGTTGCGTTTACTTTCCGACGTCGCGTAACTTTCACTTTCTTTATGATGTTCTTTAGTCTTTAAATTCCAGGAGCAGTGTGTTTAATAAAGAGGAAAGAACTGCCGTTTTTTTTTCGGTCAGAATTCATTCAACTTATTTTTTCGACCTTGAAGTACTATTTTGAGCCCATTTACACCAAGTGGAGTCATGCCTTGTTTCGAGCGATTTTCATTAAAAATGTCAGAGTTATTGCATCGGGTTTACATGTTTTTTTTTCAGCCATTTCACTTCTTCGCCTCAGTTGTATGGCGGGGTGGTAACGTATTTTGTGTTTTAAAAACCCCGCATAAGGAAGTCTTACTTGTGGTACGTGCGCTATTTCGAAACTTTAGGTGAAATAGTACATTGCCATTAGGATTTTGTCGTTCCGAATAGTTCTTTCCATCTTTTACCAAATATATATGACACAGATTTTACTTTTCCAGCCTATAATATGCTTTCAAAAACGCAATTTATCATGGAATATATCAGTATTCATTGGATGCTACAACTGCTCATATATCCTTATTATTTTAACTTAGAATAATCAATTTTACATCATTATTTGAGTTTTAATTTGCAATTAATGTGCTAATAAACAACATCTATAATTACCCACATCTATTTGCTAATGACATTTCATGAGTAAGCCATTCATTGAAAATCCATAGATCAAGGAAAAAGATTTAATGATTATTTGCACTTCTTTGTCAAAGAATACATTTTGTTTTGAATTTACATGATTAAATTCAGAATTTCCAATTATATTATTTCCTTATATCGCATACTCAGCTTTCTATATCTGCTTGGGATCGTCTTATAAATATTTATTTTAGCTCTATGTTTACAGTATTATACAATACATTTTCTGGCCGGGTTCAAATCTGACAACAGTCTGTTATCGTAACTTCCCGAACTAATTATCCCTAAAGGATGAAACACGAGTGTTTGTAGGTATTAAATAATAACAAACGAGGGTGGGAGACGCTCTGGTATTATTGTAGCTCTTTTGTTACAACTGCAAAAGTATTTATCGAAACTAGCAGTGACGCATTGCATAGTTCAATCGTAAAGTACGCTTAAATATGATATTTGAATTCTTGCTGATTTCGTATGCATTATTATAGAGTTAATTTTCTATCGATTTCTATATATTATAAAGTTGCAATTTCAAAATTTAAAAAATATATCCATATAACGTAGATGCATCAGCTTAGAATCTAAACTGACACCAAAGTGCTAACTGTATATATGGATTGATAGATAGATACAGATATGTATTATATATAGGTTATTAACGCCATCACCAAAAAACACGCAGCATGAGAGTAGAAGTTGCAATAATACAAATTGTTAGAATCAGATTACATTTTTTTTTCGGGATTAGTAAAAGTGTGATCTAATTCAATGATTTATAGATGAAAAATTATATAATTTACGCAATTTAGATTAAAATCACGCCCGACAAAACATATATATTTCCACAAGGAATTTTATAATATTTCCATTGTTTCAATTATTTAATTTTAATTAATAGCTTATAGATCTGTATATATATATATATATATATATATATATATATATATATATATATATATATATATATATATATATATTGTAACAGGCTGGGAGAAGCTTAGTCGGCGTGATTAACCTGGTTAAAATCTTCGACTCTTAAATGGCGCTTCAGCCTTATGTTTTCATAACACAGAATAAAAATAAAAGAAAAAAATTTACAGCGCGTCGGGTGCAGATTCGCGCCCTAAAATGACACGTTGTCTGAGATTCATGAATAACTCATTTAACCTTGAACAATTCAAACGCAAAGCAAGAATGGCAACACGTTTATAAAATATCATAAGGGTTTTATTAAACATGTAAATGAAATTTAATGTAACGCCTCAATGGGTTGGGCTGAGGACGAGCAAACGAGAAATTAAGCAAAAAAAAATAATAATGCAATCAAACAAAAGAAAAAAAAGTGATTAAAGAAATAACATGAATGTCTTTTTAGAATAGCAGTCCAAAAAATATCTAAACATGGATGGAGGCGGGGTTGGATTTGGGAGCTGGGGCATGAGAAATGGGGTATATATCTGCCGACAGAATACATCGGATGGCCAGTGTAGCCTTTTTCCTTTGTTGCTTTTTTTTATTACTATTTTTTTAAAGTCCATGAACGCAGATATATTTTCTTCTATAGTCCCTTTCAAATTCGAAAACTTGTAAGCGCTGTGCGCCATTTTACATCATTCCATGCGGGCATCATTTCAGCGTCGATTTATTTATTTATTTATTTATTTATTCTAGCGGTTGAATATTAAGTTTCTTTTCATAGAGGTTTGAGTTAGACAGCAAAGAAGGTCCTTCGTTTTATCATCGGAACAGTATGAGGATGATTCGTCCGTCATATGTTGTCACTATTTCCTCCATTGCTTTTTTAGCATCACGGCGCGAGCGACTTTTCCATCCGCTCTCCTCGTGGTCGTGGTCGTGGCCCTAAAAGACAGGGGTTTTTCATTTCTCTCGCTTAGAGATTTTTATCCTCTCCCTCCCTTTTCATTGCTGCTACTACTTCCTGTCACCACGGGTTTACAAAGTTAGGGAGAGAGAGAGAGAGAGAGAGAGAGAGAGAGAGAGAGAGAGAGAGAGGTATATAGTACTCGTTGCTAACGCTGTTGTGTATGAGGTGAAGGGTTTTTGATAGGAGTCTACGTTTGATTTGAAGAAGGGGGAAGAGGGGTGCTTCTCGCAGATATTTATTCATTTATTTATCCATTTATTACTCTTTTCTTTCGTTTCTGTTCCCCTCTCCACCTATTTCTTTACAGCTCTCAACATAAATGAAAAAAAAAACGAATTTTTCTTCTTTTTTTTTCATTCCTATTCATGCTTTGCGATAAACCGCCTCCTACCACGTTATTCCCGCTGCTAGTTTCGGCTGGAGTGTGTTGGGTTTTTTTTTACATAGGCATCACCACTTAGCAAGGCCGATCGGCCACTCAAGGATAAGGGTTAAAGAGCGTAGTGTAGTCAAAAGGACAATATAGTAATCGATAGTAATGAAAGTTCGGAATTTGTTAACTTAAGTAGAACGGCTCATCAGAAACTTGTTCACGTTGGACTTGAAGACAACCATATTATAGACAGCTGGAAAGCAGGAAAACGGAAGACAATTCTACAGGCGTGCAGTTCTAAGAAAGAAGCTTTAATCATGGAATCTCTGTTCAGGTTTAGGCACAGATAAAGAGTGGGGAAAATTATTGATAATGTTTTCAGCTAGTCTAGTGTTTCTTGTGAAAGTTTGGCCAGGGGAGACCATAGATTGAAGCTCAGTCGAACACTTTCCATGAAAATAACGATAACACAGAGACAAACTCGCAACATCTCCTGTGTGAGATAGAGGTTGCAGCGAAGAGAAAGGGACATCTCCCACCAGGCCACGAAGTCTATTTTGACCCCTATCAAGGCAGGACAAGTCTTTTCTAGCAGCTCCTGCCCATATGTGACAACAGTATTCCATCCTTGGACATATCTGGCTTTTATATAGATAGAGAATTGCATCATCAGTGAGATATCTACTGGATCGATAGAAGGATCCTACCATTTTTCCAGCGATTTGGCAACATATTTTATGTACGTATTCTATTTAAGATCAGAAGTAAAGGTCAAGCCCAGAAGCCTGTCAAAACTTGAGGCATCCCCAAGACGAGAGCCATTCATTTTAATTGATGCCAGATGGGGATCAGAACGTTGATGACGTAAAGATAGAAGCTTGGTTTTAGATGCAGTAAAAGTAACCAGCCACTCTTTTCCTTATTGTACAATGTGATCAAGATCAGAGGAGAGAGAATCGGAGAGAACTTAGTCGTTTACTGTCTTAGATGTGCCGAGGATATTTTCTTATTGAGACTTCCCTTTTCTTGGCACATTTTGCATGAGTTGCAAAACTTTTTCACATCCCTCATAATTCCTGGCGAGTAGCTTCTCGTGACTCTTAGTCACTTCTAAGTGACCTGTTAACGGTACTTAATGCGCGATTCTTAATATATCATTCCGGTATGTTCTAGATACAATTAATTGCTGGTGCATTCTCCACTCTGCCCTTTTCTGATAATTTAGATGGTTTCTCCTAAATATTCCAGCCTTGAGGAAATACTGGGCTTTTCTTGCTATCGGATTCTTTTGTTCCAATCTGGTCAAACAGGGGTTTCAGATACAACATAATTCCGTTGCTCCCTAATAAAGTATTGTCGTTGGCTAGACGGACTGAATAACGATGAGGCTTCGCTCAGTGTTTGACCTGTGTCATTCGACCGACTATTTCTCATCTTTTAAAACTGTTTTTTCTTCCCTCTTGCCGTTACCTTTTCTGATGCCTTGTCGTCTATTAATTTGTTCTCTATCTTAGGTTTAGACCTCGATTGATTTGATTATGGCGGCTCGATTCGGCCCTCTGCGATGTCGTTACCTAATCTCCTCCTTACTCCCTTCATAAGTAACATACCGATTGCCTCTACTGTAATCTCTCCTGTCTTCCAATCCGATTCTAAGCGAATCCTTAACAACGGAATCTTCCTGGGTTTACCCTCTGTTCCTCTAATCGTAACTGTTTCATTGTCAGCTGATTTTGGCCCCGCCGGCAACTAATTTTTCAATATTAAGGATTGAGATGCACCCGTGTCCCTTAGAATGATAACGATCTTTCTCCAACTCCTCTTGTCTCAAGAAATATATCCTCTTGACGTAAAGGGTTTGTACCCCTCTTCTCCGTTCTTACACACCATTATTTGTGGTTTGGTTGGGGTTGCTGAATGGGTCCTAGGTTTCGCCTTATCCAGTAGTTTGCAGCCACATGAACCGGATTCATACAGTTAAAGCAATTTAGGGGATGGGTTCCTGCTTGAGTAGCAGTGGGTTGGCTGAGAATGACGAATTCCCCATAGGCGTGTGTGGCCTGTCCCGTTTCTCATTAGACAGATGAATATATCTACCACATGGGCGTTTGGGTTTATGAGCTCTTATTCTATCTTTTTGCGTAAGGACATATTGGCCCGCCAATTTGGCCATGTCGAGCACCGTCTCTACTTTTTCTCGGCCAGGTCTAACCACATATTCTCGGAAACACAGTTTTGAAATTCCTCTATTAACAAAAGTTGCCTCAACTTGTCATAATTTCTCCCCATGTCTTTACAACTACACCATCTCTCGAAATGCCCCTTCTTTTGTCTAGCAAACTCCGTATAGGTCTGGCCTTTGTGTTTCTTTAGGTCCTTACACTTTCGCTGGTAAGCTCGTGGAACTAATTCGTGTGGTTTTAGGATAGCTGCCTAAACTGTTTCGTAGACTGCGCAATCCTCTGCCGTGAGCGCCGCATACTTTGTCTGTGATATGCTGCTCATTGCGGCTTAAAGTAGCATCGCCCAATATCCTTTCAGCCAGCCCATGTTAAGAGATGTCCTCTCGAAATGGGCGAAGTAGTTGTCCACTTCCTGTTCTAGGAATTTTGGGATAAGTCTAACTTGTTTGGTCACGACGGAGCTAAGTTACTTATCCTCGTTCGTTTGAGGTTCTATGCTAAGTTCGCTAATCCAAGTCTCTTGTTTCAATTTTAGCTAATATTTTGGCCTTCTCGATTTCTACTTCAGCTGACGTCATAGTTGCTATTTCTGTTGGCAATTCTTCCAACGTTTCCTCTCCCAACACCCTGTTATCTACCATATGTTCGATTATAATTCTAATTAATGTAACTTTTCTCATAGAACCTTATACTTCTAAGTATAAGCTTTTCCCCACTTCTATCAATTCGTCTTTCTTTAATTTAATAAGGCTATCTGGGAATTTGTCCCTTATAAACTTTTCTATGCCCGCCATCTTGCCTTACGAATTGTTCAGGTATTAAATGTATGAGTTATCAAAATTAGTTGGCGAGTTCCCAAATATGTTACACGTTGGGAGAAGCTAAGTCTGGGTGATGCCCCTGGTTAGAATTTTCGACTCTGAAATGGCATTTCAGCATATGAATAGATTTAAAGCGCGTCGGGTCAAGATTCGAGCCCCGAAACCACACGACTATATATATATATATATATATATATATATATATATATATATATATATATATATATATATATATATATATATATGTTATTTCCAAATTATTTTATTTAGTTGGTTATATAAATGTAAGAAATAACTTCGGTAACGAAATAACAGCAGACTTCAGCGATTTGCATACACTTTAATCAAATTACAATCATATCGACGCGCAGAAAAAGCTGCACACAATAAGACTGCAAAAAAAAACATTGCACAAATACCAATGACTAGAAAATGTCTCAGAATCATTTCTATCTAATTTAACATCGTAATTTAATATCCTTCCATTGCTAATACCGAATAATCAAATGTCTGAATATGAAGAAAGATCAACTGGTAGAATAGAATGATTTTCCGTTAGATATGTAATAAATAAACGGTTACACTGTTCGTATATCAATTGATAAAGACAATGGGTGTTGAGATAATTTAATCAAACTTCCTCAAATAGAAATATCGTCGGTGATTTATTGTAGTCCAGTGTACGCGGTACATATATCAAATATTAGCAAGAAGTAGACTCAGTTCGATTACGCTGGGAAGAACTATTTCTGAGATATCCATAAAAGTCTACAAAGAAAATCTGATTAAAATGGGTTTCTTGGTATTGTGAAATTTTACTATATTTTATATGACATACTCATTATGTATAAATATTTTTTTAATAATTTGAATATACTAAATAGGAAAATGTGTAAACTGTAAACTATATATATATATATATATATATATATATACACGGATGGTTGTTATTTTAGTTTATTAATGTTAACGCTGAATCATATATAAACCTATAGATCGATATATACACATGTCAGATCTTATATATATATATATATATATATATATATATATGCATATTTGCCAATTGACTATATACTTATATACATCTAACTGACGTTCCCCTCAAAATATTTCTGAAAGAACTCTTCCCATGAACTGTATTCCATATTTATATTCTTATGCTTTTTTTTAAAATATTGTAGCTCATAAAACTTTTAATTTCATCTTAACCAGTAACCAGAAAAATATAGAAATGCTAGTATTTAACGTTATTTTATGTTAAACTATGGTTCTTTAGAAGCGCCGGTTTAGTTGGAATTAAATAAGATATATTATATATGTTTGAAGCCAGACCCAACGCATTGTTACAAAATAACCAGATGCTTATGTTGTTAGAAATGTATGTTAAAGTCCATAAATATATTTCAACGTAAACCGTCATCTTAAGTATGTCGTTATTTTTTGGTTTATTATTTTTTTTTTTGCTAGGTTGTTGTTGTTGGAGCAATGAATTAGCCGCTTGTTGCTCTACGGTCGGTTTTAAGCCTCGGAACGGTGCATTTGGTCACGCGAGATTCACGTTAGTATTTTGTTCCTTAGAAGCGCCGGCTGAGTTTGAATTAAATAAGATACGTATTATATACGTTTGAAGCCAGACACAACGCATTGCCACAAAATAACCAGATGTTTATTTTGTTAGAAATGTTAAAGTCCAGTCCATATATATATATATATATATATATATATATATATATATATATATATATATATATATATATATATATATCCAACAACATGGCAAAAAAAACCCAACATACTGAAGATGACGGTTTATGAAATTTAAAATAAATTTTTAACAAAAATAAACATCTGGTTATTTTTTAACAATGCGTTGAGTCTGGCTTACAACGTATATTATACATATTTTATTTAATTCAAACCCAACTGGCGCTTCTACGGAAGAAAATCTTAACGTGAATCTCGCATGACCAAACGCATCGTTCCGAGACTTAAAACTTATCGTAGAAACAACAAAAGGCGTATTCTTTGCTCCAACAACAACATGCCCCCCCCAAATGACATACTGATAATGACGGTATCCATCGAAATATATTTATGGACTTTAACATAAATTTCTCACAAAATAAACAACTGATTATTTTATAACAATGCGTTGGGTCTGGCTTTAAACATATATAATACGTATCTTATTTAATATATATATATATATATATATATATATATATATATTTAAAAGGCATTTGAACAATAGTCTAAAGAGCAGAGTGTATTTTAATGTAATAGTGAAATTACTAGTTTAATTAAAATATAGGAAAGAAAAAGTGCTCGTTGTAATTTAGATATATAATAAGCTCGATAGGTAAATATCCTAAATTATCAATCACATTATCAAATATATATATATATATATATATATATATATATATATATATATATATATATATATATTAAAATAAGGGAGTAGTCACCAACAATGTGTATTTTTTAACATTATTTTTTATTCCGTGTCTTGGTTTTTCATTGGGAATTATGTTTGGATCATTGTAATAATGTTTTTAAGTCATTGAAATCGTTTTTACGCTTATTTCAGACGGTATGTGATGCGTCCTCGTCAGAAATTATTTTCAAATGTGTTGGAGATGTAAAAATGGCGATTTTAATAGTTAATTTGAAGTTTTTCCAAGGGGTGGAGGCTTGTAAGTGTTTATTATTCATTGGCATGCTCAATTTTTATTACTCTTTTATTGCTCCTTTATTGGGCTTGTCTAGGGAGACCGCTGACCTGGCTATCTTTTTCTGCTAATGTTTTTTTTCTTTCCTTTAGGGTGGGGTAGTGTGTGTGTATGTGTGTGTGTGTTTGTGTGTGTGTGCGCGTGTGTGTGCGTATGTGTGTTTGCTTTTGTTGGTTTGGAATGTGTATATTGTTTAATAGTATTTTGGGGTTATTTGCTTCCTTAGGAAGGCGACTGTGGTCCGAGTTGAGGTCGTTACTAATGTGTATGTGTGGGGAGGGGGACTAGCTCTTCTGAAATAAGGGTAGGATTTTTCATTCTATTTTTATATTTATTTTTTCGATTCTTGGATTTTAGTATTGTGATTTTTCGTTTTAGTCTTTTCGGGTATTCCTTATATTATGTTTGTTTAGAAAGACGGGTGTATTTAAAATATGTAAAGGGGATTTTTTTAATGTTTCCATTTATTTCTCTCCCCATGTGGGTATGGTCAGACCAAGGATCGGTTCCTTGTGTTGGAAAGATTTTTTTCCCCAGAGGGGGGGCATCGGAGGGGGTATAGGTATGGGAGGGGGATGATAGAAGGGATGATAGTTGTTTCAGTCTTGAGAGGGTTCTCCTCCACTGACTGAGGAGGGAGCGAGGTGTTGGAACAGATATTATACTATGGTTCTAGGTGTTTCCTAGTGTTGTTGGTTTCGAGGTTAAGTAGGGTTGGTATTGTTCAGTATTGTATTAGAGATAGCGGTGTTGTATTAGAGATAGGGGTGTTATGTCTGTGTGTGATTGTATGTGCGCACGTGTGTGTGTTTAAATGTGTCGGTTCTGATTTATGTGTGGGTGTGTATATGTGTATGTATATGGATGTGCATGCGAGTGTACCTTGCATTTCATGTTTTTTGTGTGATTATATTAGGCTCTGTTCAGTTCAGGAGTGAATCTGGTGATGAAGTTTTTTTTACTGTGTAAGTAAATAAAAATAATTTTCTGGTTGGAAAATTGGCATTATTTTGAAGCTGTTTCCACTGCATGTGTGTACGTGTTTTAGAACATAGAGGTGTCTGTTATCTGCAATTTTGATGTTGCGATAATGCAAGGCCACTTTATTGTTGAGATTTTTGGTGGCGCCTAAGTAGGATGTGTTGCATGTTGTGCATCTTAGTGCATATACTACATTTCTGGAGGGGCAATTTAGATCCTTTTTTATTTTGAATGTTTGTGCTGGGTTTTTGAATGTGTATTTGTTACCTTCTATTATTATGTCACATATTCCACATCGCGGTTTGTTGCATTTTGTAACTCCTTTTGTAGTATGTGTGACCAGTTTTGAGGAAGTTAGGATGTGTTTAAACTTTTTGGGTTGGCGTTCGCTTTTTTAATATTTTTGTTGTTTTAAGTATGTTGTTTAGTTTGTCGTTCTGATTGAGGAGGATAAGGTTTTTTGTTATCTGTGTGAATAGTTCTGGGTTGTTTGTGTTGTGTGTAGAGACGTACGCTAGAATTTGTTCTTTGTTGTGTTCTTTTGCGGTTCTTAGTTGGTCTATTGGAATTTTTTCAGCCAGTTCAATACCTTTCTCTATTAGTGATAGTGGATATCCTCTTTTCCGCAGTGTTATTTGTAGTTCATTCAGTCTAGTTAAACGGAGGTGTCTGTCTGGTACTATGGTGAAGACTCTACGTGCTAGGGAGTAGGGTATTGATTTTATCAGTTTTTAGGATGGTGGCTTTTGAAGTGGAGGTATTGTTGAGTGTCTGTGGGTGTGTGGTAGATGCCTGTGATTATGTTGTTGTTTTTTATTGTTATGTCTAGGAATGGTAGTTCTGTGGGGCTTTGTTCTAGTGTGAAGTTTATTTTTGGGTGTAGATTTTGTAGCAAGGTGTGGAGTTCTTTGATATTCCCCCATGAGGGTCTTCAGAGGATAAAGCAGTCGTCTAGGTATCTTTTCCAAGATTTTATGAAGAGTGTTTTTATATTGTGCCCGTACTTTTGCTCTATCCTTTCATAAAAGGTCTCTTCTAAGAAGGCAAGTGTAAGGGTGGCATATGTCGATGCCATTTTGGTACCCATTGCTGTGCCTAGTATTTGGATGTAGTTGTCTTTATTGAATTGGAAGGAGTTGTTATTGAGGATTATGTCGATGCTATCAATCACAAATTGTTTATTGAATCTGGGGTGTAAAGTCTGTGTATGTTTGTCAATCCAATATGCAATAGCTTCTTTTCCTAGATTGTGTGGGATAGTGATATATAGGATGCTTACATCGAATGTGGCTAGTATAGTCCCATCGTCTACTGTTTGTGGTAGGGAGCGAAGGAAGTGGGTGTTGTCTCTTACAAAACTTCTGACTAGATTGGTCAAGGGCTGTAATAGTATATCTATTAGGTTGCTAAGTCTGCTTATTGGGCATGATGGTCCGGCTAATATGGGGCTGAATTTGAGGTCGTTGGGGCTTGGGGTGCTTATGTATTCCGACTTTTGTATGTTGATGGCATGTCTTACTTGGTTAGATTTTGTATTTTGGGTAGCCCATAGAAGATATTTGTTTTTGTTGTGAAGTTTGTAAGGAAGTCTTTTTCTTTTTTAGTTAATGTACTATTGTATGTTGTGCAGAGTTTTGTTATTTTAGAGATGTTTGTGTCGTCTATGTTAGAGTTACTTGGTTTGTAATAATTGTCGTTCCCTAGTGATTCTTAATTTTTTGTTTTATAGAAGTTCTTATTCATTATAACTACTGCGCTACCTTTGTCTGCTTCCTTTATTACTAAGTTGTTATTATGTTGGATTTTTTTAAGTGCTTGATTTTGTTTTCGTGTTAGATTACTGGTGGGGTTTTCTTTTTGTTGGGGGTTGAGGTTCCAGAGTGTTTCAAAGAAGGTATTTAGTTCTTTTGTGCTGTTATGTTTGTTGGGGAAGTATGTAGATTTGTTCTTCACTAGAGAGTCGTCCGTTGTGTTATCACTGCCGTTAAGTATATCTATGAGTCTAAATTTGCGTTCAAATTCTTTGAGGTCTTTCTTTAACTCTGCTATGTTACTTCTGGGAGGTGGGCAGAATTTGAGGCCTAGTTTTAGTACTTCAATTTCGTCCTTTGTAAGTGTATCTGTAGATAGGCTGATGACTTTGGGTTTTTTGCTGTCTAGTCTGGTGTTGTCATTTTGTGAGCGATTCCTAAAAAAATGATTGTGAGGGTCGTTAGTTCCGTTGATTCGGTTGGGAGGTTGGTTGTGTCGTTTTGTTGAGATGTATGGGTTATGATGGTACCTGGGGTATTCGGATTGGTTGTATTTGTGTGGGGGGTATTTTTTGGGTCGGTTTTGTACACTGGGGTACTGGAGGTGGGTGTTGTAAAGATTGTTTTGTGTTGGGTGGTATATATAGGGGTGGTTTAGTTCCATTGGGTTGTTACGGTGGGGGTTGTTAAGTAGGGTTTTTTGTGGTTTGTGTGGGTGGGGTGGGGTGGGGTAAGAGATAATGGGTTCTTGGCTGAGTTCGGTGACGTGGTTGGTAGTGAATATTCTCATATTGGTGTGGGAGGTTGTATCTTTTAGTGTTGTCATGTGGTATTGGGTTGTCGGTTGTTGATATATCGTTTTTTGGAGCATTTTGGTAGTAGTATTTGTGTTTGTATGGTGTCTGTGTTCTTGTGTGGGTGGGTGGTGTTCTAGGTGGGAGTTTTGGTTCAGTTTTTTGGTGGGGATTGGTGTATGGTATGAATATGTTCCGGTCGTTTCGTTGTGTGTGTTTGGGTCTGTTGTGTGAGTATGTTTGAAAGTGATGTGTGTCTCGTTTCTTACCTTTGTTTTGGAATCTCTCCAGCTGTTGAAATCGGGTATGTTTCGGTTTTTGGTAGGTTTGACTGGTCATGTTCGGTACTTGTTCGTTTTTTTTTCTTTTTCTGGTAGATTCTTTAGCCAGGTTATCTTCCTTTCGATAATTCTTTACGGTTTTCTTCCTCCTCTCTGCATTCAAACTCCCAAAGTCCAATAAGGAATTGGTGGGTCTCCTTGGGGCATAGTTTTCTGATGTCGGTGAGTATTTTATCGTCGATGTTGGTGTATTCCTCTGTGAGGTGTATCTTTCTGTCCTCCTGTATGTCGATTTCAGCTTGTAGTTTTGATATGTTTAGGGCTTTTTTTATTTTTTTTTCTGCTTCTCTGTGTCTTGTGGTGTGACTTGTTCTCGGAATTTGTTTGGGATAAACTGCGCCTTCCATATATATATATATATATATATATATATATAGGGTGCCCCTAAATAAATTTACAGTTTAAAAATCAAATAAGCTTTTCTTTAATGACTGTATTTAATTATTTTTTTATTTCACAGTTTATTGTGTGGAAATTTGTTCTGGCTTTATTACTAAAGACAAGGTCTCTTAAGTAGCCTTCATTCTCGGCTTTGCAAAGTTGAGCTCTTTCTAACCTATTCTTTATGGCAGTTCATAACATCGGAAGTTGTAGGGAAATAATTTTCTGCGTATGTTCTTAGATGCTTCGAGGCTTATTTGTATACACTTTGTCTTTAAGAAATCACCAAAGCCAGAAGTCTAGTTCTGTCAAATTAGATGAACGTGGAGGTCATTAAAGATCGAAATTTCAAGAGATTCTTCGATCCTTAAACATCACAGTTATCAACTAATTGTTGCTCTAGCTGTATGTGCAATTGCTCCATTTTGTTTGCCAGTAATACCCTGGCATGTTTACTAACTGAGGTTGAACAAATTCAATAGAATATCTTTTAAGGGGATATTGATCATTGAAACGGCGCATATAAGATCTTTGCATTGCAACGATTGACCGTCGATTTTAAAAGTGAAATCCAATTATTCTCACTCGTTTTTCTGTTGTAAACTTATTGCAGAAACAGTTTCCAAAGATTCTATTTTATAATTCTGAACACAGAAATAAAAATATATTAATAGAAAAAAGTTAATGAATTTTAAAAATGTAAAGTGACTTATGGGGCACACCATATATATATATATGTATATATATATATATATATATATATATATGTGTGTGTGTGTGTGTGTGTATGCAGTGTATGCATATATATATATATATATATATATATATATATATATATATATATATATCTTTACATTTTAAAGATTCAATAACTTTTCGAAATTATCAAATAGTATCTTTGGGAATTTGATTATACGCAACCAGATAAGTTGAGCTGAACATCTGGACATCTGATAAGGATGGACGACGAGAGATTGCCAAAGCGCCTGTTCTATGGTGAATTACACAAGGAAAGCGTCCACAACATAAACCTAGGAAACGCTTTAGGGATAACATTAAAGATAATCTTAAAGCTCTTGAAATTGACGGGTTCAGTTGTGAAAGTGCTTCCAATGATCGTAAAAAGTGGCGCTCCTTGGTCTATCATTGCTGTGATAGCTTTGAGAAAGAAAAAATGAGTACGCAAAAATGAAGAAAAATCTGTCATAGGCTTTCGTGCAGAACCACATCTGTCGCAAAAATGAAGAAAAATCTGTCGGAGGCTTTCGTGCAGAACCATATCTGTGATTTATGTGGTAAAATGACTTTATCCGGAGCTGGCCTAGCTAGCCACAAGCGATCACAGTGAGATCAAGCTTTCGGGGCACAGATGTTCTGTTTGCTCTGTGGTCTGTAAATCAAGTGGAGGCATGAAGCCTCATATGAACGTCCACAGTAGAGCAGCACCAGTTGGCATCCTTCAATCTTAGCTTAAGTGTGGCCTTTGCAACAGGCTGTGTAAGAGCGGGGCTGGTCTGAAGAGCCACCTTCGTTCCCACAGTAGATAGAAATTGATGCATCTTGATCACATCTCCCCATGTGTATATGCATGTGTGTATATATATATATATATATATATATATATATATATATATATATATATATATATAACAATATTTCAAAAGTACATGAAAATGAATGAATAATCAACAATAAAGCAAGGGAAATATGCTCTTCTTCTGTCAAGAAGTGACAATCACAATATATATATATATATATATATATATATATATCGAATCAGTGCCGTAAATATTTCTCGTAAGTATGTATCAAATCACGGCTACCGAGAGAGCAATCCAGTGAATATGAGAGCATGACGTCATTACAAGATCAACATGTAGGTAAAGGTACGAAGGCGCTTAAAGTTTGCGGTGTTCATGCACGTGGACGTAAAAAAATGTCGTTGCCTTATATTGTGGCTGTTGTAATTATATGTTTTATTTTCTGAAAGAGAAACAACAATCATATCAATCATAATTGCACATTGTTATAATTTTAATCTAAAAATAATATAACAGTAAGTGAACTCGTTTTGAAACTTTTATTACTATCGAAGGGATGTTTATTTCTATCGAAAGAAGTCGAATATTTCATTTTATTATTTTCAACTGCCAAACAAACAATTTTGATTTGAGAATATTTTCCGTCTGTTCTTTTAATAATAAATAAAACTTTTCATTGCGTATTTCCAAACATTTTAAAGTTAAAAGCATTTTTCACGACATTTTTTGTATTATTTTGGTTGTTGTTGTTTTGTTTATTAAACTAACACGATCGATGAATTCAATAGTTTAGCACTGGGCGTAATTTATTTCATTGAAATATATTTAAAAATTGAAAGTTTTTGTTTGTTTTATAATATTTTATCTGTAAATAAATCACATGACTGAAATGAAAAATAGATTTCGAAATTTTCTATTCTCTCTCGAGACAAAAGATACATATATATCCTAAAAATTCATTAACTAATCAGTTTTAGTTTAAGTTTTGATATGAACTAAAAATAAAGAGTGCATTGAATTTTAGTTAACATATTTTCTTGTGTGCCATCGTATAAATAAATGCTGTACGCACTGTGCTGAAAGAATAACGTTATTTAGAAAGCACTTCTTAGCAGGAGGGGGGGCTGTCCAACTATTCTGAACTTTCACTTAAAACTTTAATGAAAACAAAGATACCATAAAAAATTAAATTAACTTGAAAATCCTATCTATAATATAGCATGGCGCGTACACTCTCACAAGCAGCTTTATAAGCATTATACTTACTGTTTTTTTATTATAACAACAACAACAACAACAACAACAACAACAATAAATAGGTACTTCACGGGTACATTGCCAAAACGGGTTTTAATTTAATGGGTTTTCCCTAAAAAGCACATACACAAAATGGTTTTATCTGTATATTTAATCACGAAAACTTTTTGAAGGTACTATTTGAGGCAAAAAAGGCCGAAAGCATTATTTGAATATGTATGAAAAAATAAATGTCGCAAAAAGTAAAAATATTAGTGTGGAAAATATAATATCATATAATTACAAAATTAAAATAAAATAAAAACAAGCACGAAATAAAAGTATGAATAAAATTTAATTAAAATATAAAAAATTCAAAAAAAAATGAAATGCATGCTCAACTACAAAAAATGTGTATGAGATATATACGAAGAAACTGGAAGAAAAACCCAGGGAGCAGCATCTAAATTAAAACCCGTGTGGGCATGATCCACGGTCCCCACGAAGTGCCAAAAAAAACTGTAGATGACATCGACTGATGCCACACCAACTAGTTGTTAATGGTCAGAGAGGATGGAAAGTCCGAGGTGGGAGAGTACTAACCAGAGATCCACTGGAAGTGTGCAGTTCAAACCTGGTACCCTTGGGAGGCATTCTTTCACACAAACCCTAGGAAACACGAAATGAGCGATGCCAACGAGAAATTAATGGCAAACTGCTGTTGCGTGCAATTATCTGCACGGGTGATCAAGAAGTGGATAACATTGGAAATCAGGAGAGACTTGTCTTCACTCGATCTCCTGATACTACCAAAGGTTACTGCCAGTGAGCGATCACTGAAGATGTCCCGTGAGACATCTAGTGAGTAAAATAATAATAATGTCCCCTCCCACATCACCAGCATTCTGGACCATGCAATAGTTTCTGGTGGGCCCTCTTGAAGCCATATTAGTGGGTAATTTTTACGGCTTTACTTTATCATGTTCTACAAAAAAATCCTGCCTTTTTATCTCTTACTCTCTCTCTCTCTCACTCTCTCTCTCTCTCTCTCTCTCTCTTTCTCTCTCTGGCCTGCTCTAACCAAGTCTGTCTACATGTTCCGCAAATCCCCAAAACCTCAACATTAAATATCTCCAGAAAAAACAAAACTCGAAAAAACTTCGAATAAACCTAGAACCCCTTCCTAAAACGTAGACCCCTACTACCATGTCTCCTTCTCCAACATCAGGAATCTACGCTCCAAGCTTTTAGATGTTGAAGCCCAATTACAGGAGACGAAAGCGGACACATTCTGCCTACGCGAAACTGGCATAGGGCCGACCGCTTCCCTAGATGAGATTATAATAAAAGATACTCTAACTTAACATCTTAATCTGACCCCCAAGATCGCCATGGACATAGAATATGAGCCTACATTAAAGATAGCTTTCCATGTGGTAGGGATGTCTCCAGAGAAGACCCTAATTTACCTTATATGTGATTCCGGGTTGCACTTGCTTGGACCGCCACCTTTATATTTGCCCTCCAATGAAAGGCAACAACAGCGGAGAGACTATCTTTAAGAGTATATCTGAGAAAATTGACCTCATCATGTCTGTTCATCCTTCGGCTAACATTCACATTTGTGGTGACTTCAATGTCCACAATGTGGAATGGCTGATCCACTCGAACAAGGGGATGATTTCGCCATTGCTTATGACCTCACTCAGATTGTTCACAAACCCACCCGTGTGCTCGATACTACCGGTCAGTATGCAAGCCTTCTAGACCTTTTTCTCACAACTTCCCCTGAGCTATGCTCATGTTCCGTTCTTTCTCCTCTGGGATCTTTGTTATATCAGTTAAGATAAAAATGAAATGTAATAAGTCTGTAGAGGTACCTCTCCACCGTACTGTATATTGATACTCTATGGCTGACTGGGATAGCTTCCGTACATTTATATCTGATATACATCTGCATTCCATGTTTAATAAGGATGTGTCGTCTATAGTATCAGACCTGACCGAATCGTTAATTGTAGGCATAGACCGGTTGATACCATCCAAAAAATTCCAACAAAAAACTAACAGCCAGCTATGGTTCTCCCCAGAATGTGCTGCTGCTATCGCGCACAGAAATCGCTTTTTCCATAGCTACAAAAATAATAGCTGCTTTCCGGACTGCCTGCAACCACTATAAAAGAGTAATTAACAATGTAAGAGAGCTATATGCTCAGTCCGTTAAATCAAAAGTAGCTGAGCAGCGGCTTTATCCCCCCAACAGTTTTGGCAAATAGCAAACAGGATCCTGAACAGAATCGTGCTTTCTATCCCAACCATCATCAATGGACCTGAGGTTACTTCGTCAGCATCAAACAAGGCCAAACTATTTGCCAAGAAATTTGCAGCTAATTCTACCCAATCCGACGAAGGCCATCAACTCCCCGTATTTCCTCGTATAACAGACAACACACTATGAAACATATAAATATTTGTGCGTGAGGTCGCCAACTAATCAAGAACTTTGATTCCAGTAAAGCAACTGGCCCTGTCGGCATTTCACTTATAGTGTTGAAAAAGCTTCAATCATAACTTGCCCCTATACTTACAAAACTGTTTAAGCGTTGCCTTAAGAAGAATATCTTCGCAACACCCTGGTAAACCTCATCATCAGTATGCCCTGTATTTAAGAATTCAGGTGATAAGTCATCTCTCTCTCTCAGTACAGACCAAAATGTCTTCTGTATGTCATGAGTAAGTTGTTGGAATCTATATTAAATAATGAAGTTCTCCACCACCCCAGCAGAAATAACTTTTTAGTGACATCTAAGCAGATGTGCTAATGGTTATATCTCGTAGGATTAGTGAACTCTCGAAAAAGGATTCCTTTCTTGGGCAATTGCTCTTGACATATCAAATGCCTTCGATAAGGTATGGCATAAAGGCCTACTTCACAAGGTTTCCAGCTACGGCATAACTGGAAATGATGGGCAGAAATCAGAGACCCACAGTATTAATGCTGGAGTCCCTCAGTGGTATACCCTAGGCCCAACTCTGTTACTGATCGACATCAATGATATCCCAAAACACATACTTAAATCATTCGTTGACATATATGCTGATGACACGACCATCTTTGACAAAACACAAAAGCCATTAATGACAAATTTCTCTCTGATTCTCTCTCCTCTGATCTTAGCTCGTGGTACAGTGGGGGTAGAGATAGCTGGTGTCTTTTAATGCATCTAAAACCAAGCTCCTATCTTTACATAATCAACGCTCTGATCCCTATCTGGCATCAATTGAAATGGATAGCTCTTTTCTAGGGGAGGCTCCATATTTTGATAAGCTTCTGGGATTGGCCTTTACTCCTGACCTGAAATGGAACAAGTACATCAAGTCTGTTGCCAATGTCGCTGGAAAAATGATAGGATCGTTCAACGCTCCAGAAGATATCTTACTACTGATGCAATCTCTATCTATATAAAAGCCAAGTACGGTAAAGGATGGAGTACTGCTGCTATATCTGGCCAGGAGCAGTTAAAACAGCCTATCCTGCCTTGACAAAGTACAAAAATAGACTTCGTGGCTAAGTGGGGGATGCGTTTTTCTCTTTCCTGCAACCTCTTTCCCACAGAAGATACGCTGCGAGCCTGTCTTTGTTTTATCGTTATTTCCATGGCAAGTGCTCATCTGAGCTCCAATCTCTGTCCCTCCTCGCCAATCTCAACATCCGTCTAGCTGAAACCATTGTCAATAGTTTCCCCTATTCTTTATCGGTGCCTAAATCAAAACGAAGATTCCATGAACAAATATTCTTTCTTTAAAGTGCACGCCTGCTAAACTTTCTTCCGTTTGCGTGTTTCCCACCTGACTACAACTTGGATTTCTTCAAGTCCAACATAAACAAATTTAGGTAAGACACTTAATCTCCATTACTAACGATTATCCCATTGATTACTGTACACTCAATAACCCTTATCCCCGATTTGCTACCGGGCCTTGGTAAGTGGTGACTACCATGTAAAAAAAAATATCACGGATATTTTCTTAGTTTTTAACCAATGCTCATATTATGGTATGGTTGTCTTTCATGTGAACTTCATTTCCATATTCATGTATTCTGCACTAGTATGAAAATTAAGACTATAGCGGAGTATGAGATGCCTAACCATGTAATTGATGAAAATACGCTACACATTTTGATGAAAATATGGGAAAAATGAACATAAAGAACAGAAAACCAAAACTTTTAATATAATTTCTGTATTAAATGTAATAGTATTTTGAATATTTCAACATATAATCTTGTGGGGAAAATCCAGCTTCGAATAAGAGGCACTAAAGATAGGAACAAAAAAAAAAATTGGCATAGTCATGAATGATTTCTCCTCCAACGGCCGAGGACAAAAAAGGTGAATTGTAGCATCAGAATAGATACTACTACACTGCGATCTTGTTCCGCATGCAAAGAATTGTTTGTTTTATGTTTCTTTGATTGTTTGTTCCCTAAATTCATAATCAAGTTTTATCAGTATTTGAGTGTATATTGCTTTAAAATTACGTAATTTTACAAAGACAATATTTATATTTTATATTGAATAAAGTTCAGTTTAATTATTATTTGTGTATTCCTCTTTGAAAGACAATTTGTATTTTAGATTTTAAATACGCACAATTAATTATGCATTTTTTTTAAATTTCAGATAGAGCCAAACTATTATATTGCTAAGCCTACGACTATTTTAAAATATATATATATATATATATATATATATATATATATATATATATATATATATATATATATATATATACTATAGTGCTAATGGAAGCACGAGAATGTCATGGAAGTGCAAAGAGCAGTAAATAGGCAGTTTAAGAAGATTCTACCAACGGGACTTACGATTGCTCGCATCAGAGAAAATTTGCCAGATACGGAACTGTGCACAACGATAGTAAGCCACGTTCTGGAAAAACACGTACATCTACCAGCCCCAATAAACACAATAAATTAGAAGAAATCCTTTTCTAACCCCGTAAGATAGGCATTCAAAAATCGAGTGTTCATCGGATGTTGAAGCAAAATCATCGGAAAAGTTACCTTCCAACATTAGTTAAAACTTTCAATGAATACGATCCTTATCGTAGAGTTCAGCTTTATGAATAGTATCTGAACAAATTTAGAGAATGTGCAACCATTTCTCGAATAATCTTATAGAGCGATTAGGCTACTTTTAAGCAAAATGGTTCAATTAAGCAATAGTATTGCACATACTGGGCTCGTGAAAATCAACATTTTAGTATGGAACATTATTTTGACTTACCGGGTGTTAAGTTGTGGTGCGGAATATCAGCATTGATAATCGTTGGACAATTTTTTATCAAACTGTCAGTGGGTCAGTGTCCTAAACGTTACCGATCGAAAATGTCGGTCAGCGG
This sequence comes from Euprymna scolopes, assembly GCF_053919585.1. Taxonomy (NCBI): domain Eukaryota; kingdom Metazoa; phylum Mollusca; class Cephalopoda; order Sepiida; family Sepiolidae; genus Euprymna; species Euprymna scolopes. The sequence continues at coordinate 107,836,297 of NC_136486.1, forward strand.
AGTAAAAAGATGTTTGGGCACGAGTGAATTTACTTCTACTAAGACCCGACTTATATAGATAGTGTACGAACCTACTTAGATGAAACATATCAAAACAAATCAGTTGGCAGAAGAGGTGGGATAATATTTCCAGCGCGTTCACCAAACCTCCTATATATATATATATATATATATATATATATATATATATATATATATATATATATATATAAACATCGTTAATTCATTACCTAAACAGCAGCAGCCGTATAGCGTAATCTTCGAACATGGCTTGAGGCGATTGCCTTTCAAGCCGCACTGATGAGCTGTGAAACAGTGAAACAGTACTATATATATATATATATATATATATATATATATATAATTAGAAAACTTTAATCAGCTTGCTTGCTTGAGCGTTTAAATCGTCTATATGGTTGGTAACTTCCGGTTTCAAAGTTTGTCTGCTATCATGTATCATGGCCGACCTGTCTTAAGACCGATATTAAAAGCCACTGTTACTAATCAAAGCATATATTTTAATGCATTTTCATTAAAAAATAAATGTAATTTAGCCCCGTTTGTTGAAAAAAAATGATTTAAATCTAAAATTTATATATGTATATATATATGTACTGTTTCGCATCTCATCAGTGCGGCTAGATAGGCAAGTACATCAAGCCAGGATCAAAACCCGACTGCCTGTATATAATTCATATTGAGAAAAACGCAAATGTTAATAAATATTATACTGCCATGACTGATAACACTTTTATAAATAGATTTTATTGGCATAAATGTTCTTTCAATAATAACCCCAAATTCATTAATAGAACATCACTTGCAACATACTATGGAAATTTAAAAGAGTAAATCCTGACACCAGTTATAAAAAGTGATATTTAAAGGAAAACTAGCACCTGCGATTCTCTCAACTCACTTTGTTACCTGTGCTTAAGAAAACACTGTTTATTATCAGATTCAAGGTTAAGAAAGGATCCTATATACCAAACAAAACCTCAATTTACTGCGGACACACAAATTCAACATTCCTAGCCATCATTATACCCTCGTAAAATTTGTTTGAGCTATTTTATCTTACATTACTAACAACTATATAAAGGGCGAAACAGTGTTTTTTTTTACATGAATAAAATAGGCTAACTTTGTTACATACCTAGCTTGTTCTTTTTTAAGCCAGTTTTAACCTTTTATATTTAACCTCATCTGTGCTTTTTTTTATAATTATATAATATCCTACTAATTTTCATCTAAGGAACATAATTCTACCCAATCTTCATTTATCTATTCTATATGTAATTTTTTTTTAACTTTCACTTTTATTATTATTTTTTAGGGGTATTAACTTTCACTACCTCTCGAAGCTACTGCCTTAGTCTTTTTATTCTTTATATTCAATGATTTCTAATTTATTATTTCTACTATAATTTTTATCTGCTTATTACTGTTACGTAATGGGTGTTATTATTAGAAGGTACTAAATTGTATATGTTTTATGCTGGTGGTATTATTAAGATGACGTATATTCTGTATTGCTGTTGTTCGTCTTAGGACACTCTTAGTGAGAGATAAGAGTCTTAGAAGTGTCTTAGAGGTTCATGTTGTAAGATAGCATATTGGAGACATAAACAGGTATATATAAAGAGAGAGACAGTTCTGTATAAACGGGAGTGTTTCTATAACAATGACATATATTTCTTACCTATTTTTGAGATGATGATTTTCACAAAGTTCTTATAATAAAAATGGACAATACCTTTTATGTTGAATAACAATACGAAGACGCAGATACACAAAGATGAGGAAGTCTTTATTTCAGGACCGGTCCATGATTTTGTGTGAGGTATTAAAAGTTTCATTACATTATTATTTCTAAAACCCTCTCACTTCTAGAGGGTGTCTTGATTCTAACGGAGAATCGGTGTGAACCTCTCTGCTTCTCTCCTACTCTTCTCCCAAACTCCCAGACTGCATCTAAAAACTCTACCTATATTGAGAACTCGTCACGTCATCGCCTGATTAAACATGTGCTCATAAAGCACGTAGGTTGACAGGCCTTTTCCAAACTTGACATGACCCCGAGTTCAGTAACCTATTTTTCAAATAACATTTTTACAAAATATATTTACAATTTAAATTGACTATTAAATTCCTTAACAGAAACAAATTTCATTATTATATTCCGTTTCCATTTACAGATATGTAAGCTAAACAATTGCAATTCCTTATTTCAATAACATTCTGTATTTATTTTAACTTATGGTTGGAATTTTTAATTCCAAATCTAGCTTCGCAAGTTCGAATCCTTGACTATTCTATTTCATATCTACATTTAACTAATTCCCTAATTTTTTTACTTACATGAAAAGAGGGCAGCTTTTTTATCATGTAATATTATCACTCCTTTTTAAACTATCACTTTAATTGTCCATCAATTTCTATAAATTCTAATATTTTTATATTTATTTCTACCCTTATTGCAATACAATTGCATCGTTTTATGATTTTATATTTAACTCATATATGCACGAGTGCGTCCAGTTTTTACTGTTACCGATTTCATAGTTTTAGCTCGATTTTGCTTGCATAATTATGAGGCTGTTTTATATTTTACTTTGCAATTTTTTTGTACACGGTGGTCACCACATATGAAGGCCCGGGAGCCACTCAGGAATAAGGGTTATTGCAAGTACAGTACTTTAGTGTGGAGATTTATTGAAGTGTTTACTTAAGGGGGAGAGTAATAGAAATTTGTTTAGGTTGGACTTGAAGACATCCAGGTTGTAGTCAGATGGGAAGCGAGCAGATGGAACAGAGTTCCACAGGCGTGCAGTTCTAAGAAAGAAGCTTTGTTCATAGAATCTACGTTTTGATTTAGGCACAGATGAAGAGTGGGGAAAATGTTTGACAGCGGATTCAGCTAAACGGGTGTTTTTCTTAAAAGGTTGGCGAGGGGGGACCAGAGATTAGAGTTCAGACGGGCACCTGCCATGGAAATAACGATAAAACAAGGATAGGCTCGTAACGTCTCTTCTGTGGGAGAGAGGTTGCAGGGTAGAGAAAAGGGCATCTCCCACTAAGCCACGAAGTCTATGTTATACTCTGCAAAGGTAGGATAGACTGTTTTTAGCAGCTCCTGCCCAGATATGGCAGCAGAATTATTTCCTTGGACGAACTTGGCTTTTATACAGATAGAGAATTGCATCAGTAGTGAGATATCTTCTGGAGCGATAGAAGGAACCCACCATCTTTCCAGCGACCATGGCAACAGACTTGATGTACGTGTTCCATTTCAGATCAGGAGTAAAGGACAAACCCAGAAGGTTGTCAAAACATGGGGCTTCTCCTAGACGAAAGCCATTCATTTCAATTGAGGCCAGATGGGGATTAGAGCGTTGATGATGTAAAGAAAGGAGTTTGGTTTTAGATGCATTAAGGGTAACCAGCCACGTCTTCCCCCAGTGAACCACGCGAGAGAGAATCAAAGAGAACTTTGTCATTTACAGCCTTTGATGTGTTGCCGTAGATGGTCGTGTCATCAGCATAGATGTCAACGAATGATTTAAGTATGTGTTAAGGGGGAGCATTGGTGTAGATCAGGAAGAGAGTTGGGCCCAGGATATTTAAATTCTAGTCGATTTTTTTTTCATTTTGCGTTTGATATACTTTCCAAAAGTTTTACATTTTTTTAAAACTTCCACTCCTAAATTATAAATATTTTAACTATTCATCATATAAGTTATTATTATGTTTCATTATCATATTTTTTAGTCATATTAAATGTTATTTGCTTAGTTTTATTGCCATCTTTATTATTTTCAATACTTATTTATCATCATCATTTATTATCATTACTGTAATATTTAATATAAATTTTGATTTTATTGTGGTAAAATGTATTATTATCATAAGTAAAGATAATTACCTCGCAAATTTTGCATACTGGTCTTTCATGTCTTGTAAAAGGAAAAACGATATTTTATATATATATATATATATATATATATATATATATATATATATATATATATGTGTGTGTGTGTGTGTGTGTGTGTGTGTACGTGCGTATTTGTATGTGTGCATGCATATCTAGATGGATATATGTGCGTATATATATATATATATATATATATATATATATATATATATATATGTGGAAGTATGTGTATGGATATGTCTCTTTATGCATATGTACAGTAATAGATTATTGTTTTGAAAGTATTCAGACCGTATGTCTGCCTGAACCCCCCTTTCTTATTAAGAAGTCTTTTCTCGATATCTTTCAGAATAAATTTCCTGTTTTAACACCTCCCCTTTTCCTTTAATAGATAGTTCATTTACGTTCATCTTCCCTCTCTTTCTTACGATTCCGCAATAAACCATTGCACTCTCAACTTACACTGACAATCTCGATTTAACAGGATCTAGATTTTCCTTTTTCCTTCCGTCTTTTTCTATCATTTCACCTTCTTCATCTTCCTTTGTTTTCAATGTCTGGTTGTTTTGGATGTCAAATACCCCTCCCCCTCTTTTCCAAAGTTTTTACATATTTTAATTCTTGACGGACCACCTCTACAGAAGATGAATATTTCCAGTGTAACAACCATATATATTTTTAGTCGCGTGCAATCGAGTCTATAATTCACTTCGTCACTCCGTCGGTCGGTCGGCTCGTTGGTCGGTCGTCTGTCGATCTGTCCGTAACACTTTTGTGCTTGATCTTTTTGGTTAAGATCAAAGTTTTGCTCTTAATAGATGCTGTTCTTAGCTTTTTAAGCTTTTCTTGGCCTTCGGGCCGGGATCAATTGGGGTGGCAGCAGAGTAAGATCCGCTCCGCATGGAGCTGGGCGCCAGGTTCGAGTCATCTGAACAATTCGGAGTTCTCTCTGACCTGGCGATTGGCCCGAAATGCATTCCACTCAACAACATACAATGCAGTTCCGGGTTTTTGGGGTCGCCTAATTGTCCCCGTTGTGGTACAACGGCCGTAGAAACTACTGATCACGCTTTTTTCGATTGCCGCGAACTCCGCCAGTACTGGTCGTATGTCAGCGAGGTGACGGCTCGCATCGATCCTGAGCATCCTCGCCAAATTACGGTATCCAATGTTGTGGACAACGTGAGGCCGCCGTGGCACCGGGAAAGACAAATGGTCTACGTTACGACCCTAGCCGTGGCTAGAATGGTGATTTGGACGTCGCGTCTGCAAGGTTGCCGGGGGGTGGGTGTTGTGTTTTTCTGATCAAGATCTGATCGCTTTCTTTAAACACCAACTACGGGTGAAGATCAGATGTGATAGAAAAAGGCTGCATCGCGCGGCATTTGACAGAAGATGGATACATGTGGCAAGTCTGTGTTTACGAAGAGGAGCCAAATTTGAATAGGTGTTCCCCGCCTAGGTGTGGGATGCGCAGTTCTGTAAAGTAAAATTAAACAAGTAGCCTCTCAGCTAGCTGAGTGTGTGTTCCATCCCTCCCCGATTAGGAAGCCTCCAAGATCCCCATCCCCTCTTACCTGAAATTTTTGTTTTAACCTCTTCCTCTAAATTTTACCTATCTTGGAAAGAAAGAAATACAAACTAACCCCCATCCCTTACCCACAAAATTTTCTTTTCTCCATTCACCCCCATCTAGAGAGCATTCCCACCAAGACACTGACCCGCAGATGCGACGTTCCCTTTACAAACCTAGTGGAACGGGCAGTCTATCAACTAGAAGGGGTTGGGAGGGTCCTACTAACCACCTTTTGTTTTTTTCTTCCCTCGCCCTCGACACAGATTAATTATTGTACCATTTTATTGTTATCTTTTTTGTTTTTACACGTCAATAAAAAATGTTTTAAAAACTGGGAGTTAAGTAGGACGTCCCCCAATATGAAAAGGTGAATGCGGTATTATGGTGAAAGAAGATACTAGCTGGGAGAAACTTTTGATTTTGTTTAGTTCTGGAGTGACAAGGATGACCAACGACCCCCAAAATCCGCCCCCCTTTTGAGTTGTCCATGTGCCTAAGTTTTTTGTTCATCGTTGATTTTGACTGTACTTTTAACATGAATAAAATATTTAATATTTCAAAGTGTAGTATCTGTTCTGATACCTACATCGTGCGAGGCAGTGCTGTTCTGGCGACACATTCTCGTGCCCTGAACACCTAACAAACTTTTTGGGACGCGTTCTGTCCGCACCCCCACTTTATCTGTCTTTTTCTGCTCTCCCACCCTCACAGTGGGGTCCGAACTGATAATATACGACCTTCCCGCGAGAGAGGGTCGGAAACACTTTCTCTCTTCCCTCCACTAATTTCCCACTCCCTCTCTCAGTTCTATCTCCCCTCTTGCCGCCTTTGGCGCCAAAGTCAGCTCCCCACTTAGGACGGCGTCTCCACGTCAGTCAAAACTGATTTTTTTTTCGGATTTTACCATACACCTTGACTGACCATGGAAACCACAGATACAGGAAGAGAGAAAAAAAGAAACAACACCAGACAAGGAAACTCCCCCAAAGTACGACTCCCCACATGGGGGAGCAACACTCAAAACAAAAGAGGCGTACCGCCCGGACAACATGAAACCAGAGGAAGCAGCCCCAAAAGACAGTGCCCAGGGAGAAGCTCCCCACGAGGACAGCTCCCCCAAAGTGGGAGCAAATTACCAAACTGAGGCGGCACACCCACGAGATCCTCCAAACCAAGGGGCAGCAGGCCCAAAAGGCATTACCGGGGGGAGAAGCTCCCCACGAGGGCAGCTCCCCCAAAAGGAAGAGGCATACAGCCCAGAAATGAACGCTGGCAAGGAGGTAGCCGCCTCAAGAGACATTATGAAGGGGGATGCGCCCCCAAAGGGAAGCTCCCCAAATAAGAGAGCAGAACTGGACACACCCAATCAAAGCGTGAAAGAATCAACCCCTAAAGGGAAACTTTTCTCAGAAAACACCTCCGACAGTGGAACGATCTTTTAACCCCACAAAAGACCCCTTGCCCAAGTCATCAGAGGGATCTGCATGGGGTAAAACCGCTGATAAGAGACTCTCCCCACAGGGATATAAAGACTTGTACCTTACCAAGTACAAGGAATATATTAAGGGGAACGTCCTCAAGCCAATACCTGGGGATAGAGGACAAGATCCTATCCTTAATCACTTTGGACATCCGGGCAAATCAGCTCAAGGGGATGAAAAAAGAGGAAATGGCTGAGCTCCTCCAGAAACTGAATATACTCGCCAAGTATATACACCAGAGGAGCTTTGCGATGTGGGACGTACTGCTCCCCAACAAGGATGAAGCAGAAAATTTCTCATGCACAGAACTTAAATGCGCAGGTATCAAGTTACTCCCAGAGTATCGGGGCAGGAGGAGGACCCGAGTACAAATATTCAATGCTCCTGCTTATATACGCACAGACCTGCTGGGAGCTTTCCTCAGTAATTTTGGAGAGGTGGAGCGGATGGACCTGGCACGCTCCAAAAACGGTGTCCACCGGGGAAGTTATACAGTAGCAATGCGTGTCAAAAAAGAAGATTTTCTAGGCATACCAGCTACAATATCTTTCAAGGAAGCCAACATGACAGTGGTAGTTGAGGGTCGGCGCCCTCACTGCTGGTCTTGTCTGAAGCAGGGCCACATGGCAAAGAACTGCCCCCAAAAACCAGTTCCAAGCAAACCAGCGCCACAAGTAAACACAGTTCCAGTAGCGGGGGTGGCAACAGCCACTGAAACCTAGGAATCACCAACATCAGCCGTTGAGTTGGCAAAGCCCAAGGATCAATGGAGTACGGTGGCAGGGCGTAAACGGAAAAACACATCTATCTCCACATCAACCCAACGACCTGCTCAACAGCAACAACAGCAACAACAGTAGAAGCCACAACGACAACAGCAGCAGCAACAACGTAAGCAGCAGCAGCGTGAGCAGCAACAGCAACCTCCGCAACAACAGCTGCAGCAGCCAAATCCGCAAAAGCAGCTGCAACAACAACAACAGCAACAGCAACAACAGCAACAGCCAGACAAGCAGCAGCACCAAAAGCCACCGCAGCAGCTTGAGCAGCAGTAACATCAACAACAGGAGCAGCAACCAGAGGAGCAGCAGCAACCAACGGTGCCCACACCAATCGACACGAGGACCAAGGGGAAGGAAAACTGCTCCTCTGAGGATGAATCAGCTAGTGAGAGGGAGAGGAACGCAACCTCACCACTCTTCGCTTCACTCGAAATGCAGAAAAAAAGAAAAGAAGAAAAAGGGAAGAAAAGGTGGTCCCCACTATCTGTGAGCATACACCACCCAAAACAACAACACAACCAACTTCCCCCTCCAAACGACACACTGCACCAACACCAGACACCACACAAATACCCGACACCGCACCAGACACGGCACCAACACCAGACACTGCACCAACACCAAACCCCACACAAATACCAGACACAACACAAACACCAACACCAGACACTACACATACACCTGTCCCCACACAAATGCAGACTGAGCTACCACCCCAAAAAGAAGAGTTTATCCGGGAGGGGGAGAGACCCTTCAACTTCTCCCGCTCACGGACTTACTGCATCAAAGACTCTTCCCCTTGAAATGAGGGATAAACTGTGTTTTATAGATCCCCTGTCTGTGGCAATGGGTTTACACCACCGACAGAGAAAAAATTTAAAACATCTGCTGGATTGCCAACAGATAGGGGGAAAAGACATTAATGTTCCCTCTAATTTCCCGGACGCCTCACGGCTAACAACTTTTGTCAGGCTTCAAGAGGCCTACAAGACAAACTTATGGGATATGCTGGAGGCCGCTGAAGGGGCTGTTCCGGGAATTGAACTGATTAGAAAAATGACCCTTCCCTTGAGGAACTCTCAAAACAATGCTAGGGAAGGGTCCCAGTGTTGGTCCATCCGTCACTTTATAAGTCCCTTAAATTGACTTTCCCTTTGGACGTTGGGGCATTGTGAGAGAAGGTCAGGATGTGAAAAACCTGACCACCTTGAGCATTGCATACAGTTCTTTCCCCGACCAGTTTCGGAGCTGAGTGTAATACATCTTAGGTAGGTACCATGGCTTTGAATTTGGCTAGTCTGAATACGAGGGGCTTGAGATCATCGGGCCGGCGGCTCGCCTCAGGCACGACCTTTTGTCCCTTTGAGTGGATGTGGTTGCGATTCAGGAGACGCATTTCGTTTCTTCTGTGGACTGTCAGGTGCTGACGCGAGATTTGAGGTTTTCTCAGCATATGGCAGCCCACGGGGTAAGGGAGTCTCCTTGCTTGTTAAACACATCCTGTTCGCGACGGTCGACGTTGTTCATAGGGATGCGGACGGCAAGCTGGTCGTGGCCGATGTTGCCGTAAAAGATTCTGTGTTTCGGATGGTCGCGGTTCATGCACCCAGCACCGCTCGTGAGAGGGTCTTATTCTTCGGTCAGCTCGACGCGTTTGTAGATTGTCAGAAGCGGGTAGTGCTAATGGGGGATTGTAATGCCATCTTAGACCCCAAGATAGATAAGGTAGGAGGCGAAGCTAGAGGGTCGGAGAGGTGTGAGTCCAGCCTGGCTGATCTGATGGCTAGATGCGGTCTGGTCGACAGGTTTCGGGTCGAGCATCCGGGGTGAGAGATGTGGACGTAGACCAATAGCGTTCCCTCCTATCCAAACACCTATTTGAACAGGATGTTAGTTAGGAGAGGCGAAGTGGGCTTCCTATCTTGTTCCACGTTCACTTGGCTAGGCCAGACGGACCATAAACTAGTTATGGCCCGGCTGAAGCTAGGAAATAGGCCTAAGTTAGCGGGGTACTGGAAGTTAAACACCTCCCTTCTGGAGATACAAGACTTCCAAGATCAGTTAAGAGAACTAATTAAAAAGGCACTAGTGGGGGCGGTTACCGGGAGTAAGTGGTGGTTAGGTCTCAAAGCCAAGATCAGAAGCTTCTCCGTCAAGTATGTCCAACGCCTCGCACTAGATAAGGCCAAGACGAAGAAGAAGCTAGAGCAGAAACTAGCCCGGGCTACGGGGGAGGGTGATAAGGTAAGTCAGGAACTAGCTAAGCAAGACCTTCTACGCGAGACTAGCGTGCGTTACGAAGGCCAAGTAGTAAGAGTTAGGCTTAGAAAGATAACGAAGCAGTCAATTTTGATGCAGACGTGCGCCGTGAGGTTTCTAGGCGTGGCTCGGACAAATACATTGCGAAAGTCAAACATCTGGATGGACGCACCCTGGAATTGACTCGGGAGATCTGCGAGGGGTTTCGAGAACATTTTGAGGAGCGTTTTACGCAGCAGCTTGATCTTCCGGTCCTTGAGTTTAGCGACTATTTGGCCGACTCTCCCCGCCTTGAGGCGACTAGAGCGGCTAGTTGCGACGGCCGGGTGACGGAGCGGGAGGTCTTTACTGCGGTAAAGCAGGTCAGCTGTGACAGATCGCCGGGACTCGATGGTCAGCCATACGAACTGTATTTGAGGTTGTCGCCCATGTTTCTGCCTCTTCTGACGTATGTGTTCAACCATTGGTTTGCTCAGGCATCCATCCCAGGGGATGTCACCAAGGGAGTGATCACATTGCTGAAAAAAGGTGACGGGCATGGTGGGGAAGAGTTAGACGACTACAAGCCTATAACTCTGCTAAACACACAGTTGAAGATTTTGACCAAGGTCATGTCGAATCGGCTGCAGGTTGCTATCGACGAGTTGGTTGAACCGGAACAGAACAACGCTGTAAAGGGGAGATCGATGCAGAACAACTTTCACTTGATCCGCACGATCCAAGAGGGAGGAATAGATGACGACACGGAAGCCGCGCTGATCAACTCAGATCAGTCCAAAGCTTTCGATAGGGTCGACCATCGTTTCCTGGCATCTGTCTTGAAGGCCGCCGGTTTTAAACAGGACTTCTGTAAGTTGATCTACGTAATGTATCGACAGCCCATGGCTGTCGTGCAAGTCAACGGAAAGCGCTCGAAATATTTGTTATCTCTCGGTAGGTTTGTCAGGGCTGTCCGCTGTCGCCCGTGCTTTATGTCCTGGCTTTGGAGCCTCTGCTCCGCAAGCTGAGACATGGGGAGGCAAATTCGGCCCTGCGCGGAATGGCTCTCCCTGGCTGCTCAGCTACCAAAGTACCCGCGTTCGCCGACGATGTCACGCTCTTCGTGACGGGCTTCAGAGACATTGAGGTCGTGTCGGAGGCACTCGCACAGTATGAAAGAATCACGGGAGCCAAGATAAACCGCAGCAAGTCGATAGGACTGCGGTTGGGCGCCTGGAGTGGCAACGCAAACCTCCCGGCGCCCTTCAGCTGGACAGATGACCCGGTCCGGATCTTCGGTGTGTGGTCTGGACCGGGTCTCCAGCTTGACAAGAATTGGTTGGAGGTACGGTCAAAGGCGGAGGCTGCAGTCAATTCGTGGCTTCCTTGGAAACTTTCCTTGAAGGGTAGAGCTGAGGCGTGCGCCACTTACGTCTTTCCTCTCATCCTTTGCCGATTGGCCCTGCTTCCCCTTCCTGCACAACACCTAAAATCTCTTTCTTACTATGGTTATCGCTCCTTTGGGACAGAGGAAGACACTGGGTGAGCAGAAAGGTCTGTATTCAACGTCCGTGTGAGGGAAGCTTGGGAATGTCGGACTTGAAGTGTCATCGAGATGCTGATAGGCTGGCTTTCCTAAGCCACTATATGCAAGATGACCAACCGTTGCACCCCGTCTTTACTACCGCCTTCCCCGACCTCATTGTTTACCCTTCTATCGAGAGCCGTCGCAGGTCGCGGGGAGAATCTGCCTACATGGAAGAGTACCGAGCCGCGCTAAAACGACTACCAAGGTCCAGCGATGTTGTGACTGCTACCCGTAGGGTATTCCAAGGGATCTAGTGAAGGGGTCACGACGACCCGTTATGCGCACGTTTGGGTTGGCAGCAGAGTGAGATCCGCTCCGCATGGAGCTGGGCGCCAGGTTCGAGTCATCTGAACAATTCGAAGTTATCTCTAACCTGGCGATTGGCCCGAAATGCACTTCCACTCAAAAACGTACAATGCAGTTCCGGGTTTTTGGGGTCGCCTAATTGTCCCCGTTGTGGTACAACGGCCGTAGAAACTACTGATCACGCTTTTTTCGATTGCCGCGAACTCCGCCAGTACTGGTCATATGTCAGCGAGGTGACGGCTCGCATCGATCCTGAGCATCCTCGCTCAATTACCGTATCCAATGTTGTGGACAACGTGAGGCCGCCGTGGCACCGGGAAAGACAAATGGTCTACGTTATGATCCTGGCCGTGGCGATAATGGTGATTTGGACGTCGCGTCTGTAAGGTTGCCGGGGGAGGTGTCTTTATCTGATCCGGATCTGATCGCTTTCTTTAAACACCAACTACGGGTGAAGATCAGATGTGATAGAAGAAGGCTGCATTTGACAGAAGATTGATACATGTAGCAAGTCTGTATGTACGAAGAGGAGCCAAATTTGAATACGTGTTCCCCGTCTAGGTGTGGGACGCGCAGTTCCGTAAAGTAAAATTAAACAAGTAGCCTCTCAGCTAGCTGAGTGTGTGTTCCATCCCTCCCCGATTAGGAAGCCTCCAAGATTTCCACCCCTCTTACTTGCAATTTTTGTTTTAACCCCTTCCTCTTAATGTTTCCCATCTTGGAAAGAAAGAAATACAAACTAACCCCCATTCCTTACCCACAAAATGTTCTTTTCTCCATTCACCCCCATCTACAGGGATCCCCACCTAGAGACTGACACGCAGAAGCAAGGTTCCTTTAACAAACCTAGTGGAACGGGCAGTCTATCAACTAGACAGGGTTGGGAGCGTCCTACTAATCACCTTTTGTTTTTTCTTCCCCCACCCTCGACACAAATGAATTATTGTACCATTTTATTGTTATCTTTTTTGTTTTTACACGTCAATAAAAATGTTTTAAAAACTGGGAGTTAAGTAGGACGTCACCCAATTGGGGCAACCCTTCATACCAATTGTTACTATCCAGCTCCCTTACTCCCCGGGGAGTCTGTCCCAATTTCGTTTTAACTCCTCACATTAAAAATCGGCCTTGCGCCTAATTTGCTCGGTGGGGAAGCAAATAAATACCCTTTTCTTGCCCTTTTGGCCAAGATCAAAGTGTAGTATCTGTCTTACTACATGCTGTACTTATGTTTGTAACTTTGTGATATAAAGTCGGGAATCATTTTTCTGTATTAATTTGCCTCAAAGCAATTTAATCTTTTTTCCAGATCATTCAAGTTGTTTTTAAAGGACTCCAGTTATTTTTTAAGCATTGAAGTCATTCTTAATGTCATTCAATTCATCTTTAAGTTCATTAAAGTCATTCTAAGTCATTTTCTTTTTCTTTATTTAAGTCATTTCAGCCCATTTCGGCCATTTTAGTCTCTCTTAAAGAATTTCATGTCAATTCACGCATTTATTCATTACATGAGAGCACGCGACTAATGGCTATCAGCCTTGTTCTATATAATATATACAATTGTATATATCAATATATATGTATATCTATATATTCATATATATATACTTATATATATATATATTTATAAATATATGTATACATATATATGCATATATACACATATATATACATATGTATTAATACATATGCATATATATACATATCTATTCATATATATACATATATATACATATATATTCATATATATACATATATATACATATATACATATCTATTCATATATACATATATATGAATATATATACATATATATACATAAATATATACATATATATACGTACACAAATACACACACACATATATATACATATATACATATACATATATATATATATAGTTTATATATATATATATATGTATATATATATATATATATATATATATATATATATATATATATATATATATATATATATAAAGTTCATGTTAGTGCATGAAAAAACACATTTCCTCGGAGCGTATATATCAATTTCCTACGTACGATAATTATATCAGAAACATTTTTCTCACGAAAACACTATATGTAATGGATGAGTTGATTGATAATAAAAAAAAATACATCTATTCGTGTTATTATTATGTGATGATTCGGGCTATTTTTCCCAACCAGACTTTTGAAGATGTAACCTGCTACAATCTTTATGCGTATTTTGTATAACTTTGGGAAATATTTTCGGACCCTTTTTGAATATGCACATTATTTCTGACGGAAAACTTCATTTAATTCACGGCTGTAACATGTTCTCGTTTTGTCAAGTCCTAATGCAATATAGAAAATATTAAGTATAAGTTAAAATAAAACTACAGTAATTTATATATACATACTAGACCACCGGTGACCCGCTGGGTCAGTACGTTATATTAGCTATGGAATTCATGTATGAGCGTGACACTTGTGGCATAAAGAAACTAGTTTTTTTTTACATAACAGAAGCATTTCTATGAAAGTATATTAAAATGAAAAAAGAATATAGATAGATTTCTATGAGTCGTTCTGTGTATTATAATTGTTATTTTTTTTTAAATTACAGTTACTGAATTATAAGTGGTTGGTCATACTTATAGGTAAATATGCACTGAACAGGTATCATAATCCTTATTATAGTTAAATTCAAATTTTGATATATCATCTTTTAAATGAAATTGTTAGTTGAAAGTACAGAATAATAAAAAAACACTCTCCACATGTTAATAATGGCTTTTTAAATAGAAAATGAAAATAAAATGTAACTTTTTTCATTTAATTTAAGCAAACATTCAGTACCCATTGTGTAAAGGAAAACACTATTTAATGTAATAGAAATGTGTGCATTTACCGATTCAGCTTTCCGTTTGGAAATGTAAGCAGACGACTTTAAAAAACATGGGAAGAAGAAAAAGAAATTTTTTTGTAATAACGCCCTCTAGTAAAAAGGTCTGCATTAGTTAAGGGGGATAACTCTATCCAGTTTTACATCGCCCCCTTTTTCTCTCTCTCACACATACACGTAACTATTTCTCGCGTACGTAACGAAAACAGAGGGAGTAGGAGTGTTGAAATCTATTAGAGGGAAAGTGAGAGGTGTTTTCTTTCCATAAATTGTATAGGGTAATATTTCATATTATTAATAGATTCATGGATAAATAGATTTTATAATATATATTATAATTATCTATGAATCTATGTATTATTTGTATATATAAATAACTATTTGATCAAATTAAATGAAATTGTTTGTATTAAAAGCGATATAAAAATTCCGGAATTGGAATAACGGATTGAAGACGTTGCTATTTACGCATGCGTAACCGGATGTTGAAAACCGGAAATCTGATTGCAAACATACAAGATCCATAGACTTTTAGTATTATATAGATATATATATATATATTTATATATAGTAAATTATAAAATATATATGGCAATTAAGCTACACTGAATATTCCGCGTTTCATCCACTCTAGGACTCTACATGCTTCTGACCGAATTCTGTGGTTGTTTGTCGTTTTTATATGCGCATCTTCTATTGAGATTTTAGTTAGCCAATCAGCTTTCTAGTATCCACCGCGCCCTTTCTATCAACATGTACTAATCGGTCCATTTGACGTCTGGTTGACCTGTTCCTTTGTGTGTGCTCTATTTAGCCTGGATATTTAGTTTCTTGATCTTTTTTTAAATCTAGGTAAGTGTTTTTGTTTGTTTTTTAGTTTATATATAAATATATATGTGTGCGTACATTTATGCGTATATATATATATATATGCATACCTATATGTGTAATTGTTTATGCCTATTCATGTTTATTTAATTTATATATTTGTTTATTTTCTATTGTTTTTGTTAGTTTTAAAACTATTTTGTATCGCAATCCTAGAGTAAATTTTATCTTGTGAACACAGCTGTTTGCTATTTCTCTTCTACAGTTTAATAGATGTTGGGGTTCTTTAAAGTGCAGGATTACTAACTAGCTCTATCTACGTATTGAGCACGTTTGAAGTAAATACAACGTTTACGCATAAATCTATACTTTTGTATATTAATTTTATGTGAGTAAATTAAGTAGTTATATATATTTATATATATATATGAGTAAATTAAGTAGTTATATATATATATGTGAGTATATATATATGAGTTAATTAAGTATATATATATATATATATAAATATATATATATATATATGTAATCATGTCGTGATGTAGATTAACTATTAAATTGTATATCTAAAATCAAGAATAGGTTACAGGCTTTCCTAATTTATAATGGAACCGTCTGTGGCCTCAGGAATAAGCATTTGGAAATATTTTTGAGGTTGAAGATTCAATCCTCAGAGTAGGCGATACAAATTCAATGTCTAATTACTTAAAACCTATTTTTTGATAGCTTACAGAATCGGAAGCATGGTTCCCTCATGAATTAAATAAATTTCTTGCAGATTACCTAGTAAGGCAGGAAGATTTCAGAGTTCTGTACGACATATCCTGACGCTTGAAGTTTAGATCGGCTAAAGCTTTGTGAAATAACGCTAAAGATAGGAATAACAATAAACAAAATACGAGTTCAATTTATTACGCATTTATTTCCCGCCAAAACTAGTTCGGTCATTTTGGAAATTGCGCCTTTACATGCACTTTATATGTGACATACGTTAATTATATCAGAAAAGGTTAATATATATTGCTTGAAAAATTACTCAAGGGGATGAGAAGCTTAGAATAGTGTATTCAGCAACCTATAGCCTTATTTTACCTAGTCTACTGTAACTTATAAAGAACATGGATATACTAGTCAGTATCAAGTAAATATACATACATATATAAATTAATTTCTGCATATACAGCAATGCTATTCCAATATAGCGTGTAGTCTAATATAAATCTCACTTTTCTGTTTGAATGTGTGTATGTATGCACGTGTGTATGTTTGTATATCTGCCTAAAACTTTCAACAGAGGCGACGGATTTTCACGAGATCGGCATGGCTTTGAAGCCCCACCCTTCGACGACAAATATAAAAAAAATGGCTAGAATCATTAATTCCTTCACCCTCAACTGGGCACTTTTCTACAAGGAAAGGTCGTTTTGTTTTGCGGATATTTTCGAAAGTCATCCTCTCTGTTCAATTGACTGTCCTGAATCATAACCTTCACCACTTCCCAGTTAGCGATGGACGCAAGAACAAAGACGTCACGTTTTTTCACATTTTGCGGTACGAGTTTGAGCCTGCCTGCCTAGTACGGGTTTTTGTTTTTACTCAACACACGCCTCCAGACACTTGGACAACGCCTGGCACGCACGCTAGTTCTCCATGAAGACAATTCGGAATTTTAGGGAGAATAAATTGCTTAAAGAATGTATAACATTCAGTTAATGTCGGAGGTGGTATTTATAAAACATTGCTTCTTGTGAAAAGTGCTAAAGTAGCAGTGTACGTTTCTTGTAAGACGAAAAAAAAAATTCAATGGATGATAATTTCCCAAAATGGATGAGTAACCTATGAATAGAAAAGCAATTACAATTATCTACAGTATAAATAATAAACGGCAAATATTTTTCATGAATCTCACTGTAAACAAGAAGTGAATGGATAATTAACAGATATCTGGACCTTTGGGGATTTGTGAAAACTCGAGTCCAAAAATAAGTAATTAGATTGCTGTATATTGATTGGCAAAAATATACTTTTGAAGTAAAGTGTAGCGAAAGTTCTTTATGGATAATAGTTTATTCAAGATGATTGACGAGGTGTGATCCAAGGGTCAGAAGTATATATTATATTAAATAAGTAAGCAGAAAAAAGCGACTTTTTCATAATATAACAAGAGTGAATAAACAATAAAACATTGTCGTAATCTTTATTATTTAAGACGCTTTTTTATATTTTTTGAGACACACGCAAGAATATATATATATATATATATATATATATGCATATATATATACTTATATGCATATATATATATTCCTTAAATAAAAACGTTTTTTGGCAACTAATTCTATTTTTTTATCCTTTCCAAATTCCGAATAACAGTTTTTGACTTCGGGCCGGAACTGGCTGATGCAATCACCATATTTATCATACGTCCGAGTACTTTTCAATCAGTGAGTTCCTGCCAGAAGTGGGACTGTAATTCGGAAGCTGGATCGAAAATAGTATTAATAGACAAAAAAAAACGTCCATTTTATTTCATGAAATATGCCATAAAAAATGCTGCCAAAACGCACACAGACACACACACACGCACACACACAAACATATATATATATATATATATATATATATATATATATATATATATATATATATATATATATATATGACAAAGCGAACAGCGTCTAGTTTTGAGGTGAAATTTAATCCGATATGAATAGGGTACTAAACGAGTCAATATATATATATATATATATATATATAAATATATATATATATATATATATATATATATATATATATATATATATATATATACACGCGTCCCTTCAAATATGGCGATGATGCATATGAAAGGAAGGGAACTTTGTATTTTTAATTAGAGGTAAATTGCCAAGTATCAGGGTAACTAATTTATATCATGAATACAGTTACAGTAACAAAAACATAACTATATGTCTTCTGTACTCCTATGAATTCGTTTTTCTTTTGTGTGCATTGATATTCATATTAAACCCCTATTTTTAATTTATTTGAAAAGAAAATACAATTTTCTTATATATGTGTTGCGGACTTGCATTCACTAGCAAACGATCTAGCTAATTTGCATATTCTTTTAAACATTCATTTTAATTAATTCCGATTAGTTGCTTCGGTTGTCTAATGGGATAACCATGTTTTGTTAACTATTCCGTGTAATTATATTCATGCAGATATTCTACATAATTTAAACTTGCATAATATTAGTGTAAAAAGTTTATAGTGACACAAAATTGTTTCTATATATATTTATGTATGCGTATGTATTTTTGTTTAACAAATGTTGCCTACCAAACTCCTCCTAGAGTTTTTGGTCTACAGACAGGGGACTTCATATATAAGGTATTTGAATCCATGGGAAACTTTATATTTGCGTTTTAACCCGGAAAAATCGGTGCAAATGTGTGAAAATTTAAAAAAAAATGAAATTTGCCAGGTGAAGGTCGAGCGCCGTCATTATGAATGCATAACAAAGTAGCAATTGGTTCATGTTTTAATTTTTAGCCTTGCAGTAACCATGTTTTCATAGTTCAGTCATTGACGGCAGAGGCAAAATAAATCGTGAGTTGAACGTTTTGGTTTCCATTCTCGCTTGTGGCGCATGAGTCTTTTTATATACTTTTTATATCATTACTTTATATTGCATCCAATCTATCTATCTATTTATATATCTATAAAAGTGAAAATGTCTGCCTGTCTTTTCTCTATGGTAGTTAAGGAAGACTATTATACAGAAAGGCATTATTGTACATATTTACACTTGTAATATATTCATATGCACATAACCTTATGGAGAGTACATAGGGCCTGAGCAAAGTCGGGTGGAACTGCTAGTCTATATATCTATAAAAGTGAAAGTGTCTGTGCGTGTGTCTGTATTTCTGTGTAAATTTCCCTACGCAATAACTCTGTCAATTTTAAGTCTACAGACTCGAAATTTGATGTAGAGAGTACTGAGATTTGAGAAAATATTTTTAATCAAATTCCGACGAGAAATCTGGCTGTTAAGGGGTCAAAGTTCAACAATTTGACCTTTAAGAACTCTACTAAACTCCGCCGCCAATTTAGGGTATAAACCATTGAAATTTTTGATATAGGTTCCTTAGACATGGATCTAACTTACTAATTTGATTTGAGCCCAAACAATAAATGCTCAGGGGCCATTATAGGGGTCAAAGTTTTAAAAAATGTGACCGCTTCGGTCCCTACCAAATTACTCAGAAAATTTCTGGTGTAAATATTTGAAATTTTACATAAAGGGTATTCATAGATAGGACAAGCTTTTTAATCGGTTTGGGTCGATAATTTGAGCTACCAATATATAAATGTATGTATGTTTGCATATCTGTCTAAAACTTTCGATAGAGCCGACGGATTTCCACAATATCAGTATCGTTCTGAAGCACGACCCTTCAGACGACAAATACCGAAAAAATGGCTAAAAGCATTAATTTCTTCACCCACAACTGGGCACTTTTCAAAAGGGAGGGGTCGCTTTTTACGCTGATCTTTTCGAAACTCATCACTTTTTTCATTGTTTAGTCTTAATTTAAACCTCCCTCCCTTCCGGTTTGGCGGTGGTTGTAACAGCAAAGACGTCATGTTCCCGTTCTTTTCTTCCTTTGCGGTGCGGGTTCGATCCTGCCTTCCTACTACCACTATCAATATATAAATGTATACATATATATATATATATATATATATATATATATATATATATGTTTGCATGTCTACCTAAAACTTTCGACAGAGGTGACGGATTTTCACAAGATCAGATCGTTTGACGCACGACCCTTCAGACGAAAAATACCGAAAAATTGGTTAAAATCATTAATTTATTCACCCGCAACTGGGCACCTTTTTACAGGGAGGGTTCGCCGATATTTTCGAAAGTCATCCCTTTTTTCGATTTTCTAGTCTTAATTAAAACCTACATCGTTCCCGGTTTTACGATGGTCGTAACAGCAAAGACGTCACTTTTTCCCCCGTTCTTTTCCTCCTATACGGTACGGGTTTAAGCCTGCCTTCCTACTTTCACTTGTTTTTTGCTCAACATACACCTCCAAACACCCGGGCAACGCCGGGATTAAGTGATAGTATATATATATATATATATATATATATATATATATATATATATATATATATATATATATATATATATATATACTGCTGATCAAAAATTTAAGACCACCATAAAAATCTTTTAAAAAATATTTTTTAAGGATAGATTTTAAACTCTTCCGACTTAAGATTACTAATTTTACAATCTAAAAGGTTATGGAAACAAAAAGGTACATTCCAAAAATGTTATTTAAAAATTTGCATTTTTATTAAATTAGGCTTTTTACACATGATTTAAATTATAAGACCAAGGGTATAAATTTTTAAATTTATGGTAATTCTAATGTTTTTAGTTCAGTTAGAGATTAGCAATCACTTTGTAAAGATGTTACCATGCCTAAAGCAAGAAAACTAACCGAAGTTGAGCACTCTCGAATTCTAGGATTCCATAAGCAAGATTTGCCACGGCGAGCGACAGTAGCTAAGGTAAATCGCAGTAAAACTGTTATTTGCAACTTTCTAAAGAACACTGATGAATTTAGAAAAAAACAAAATCCTTTGATAGGCCCCCAAATTTCTCCTGCAGTAAGTAGGAGAATCAGACGGGTTGTTATGAATGAGAGAGGACTTTCTTCTAGTCAAATTAAAACGGTTACAAATGCTGATTTCATCCCAATAACCATCATGCGACACTTACAACAAGAAGGCATGATAAATAAAAAGCGTAAACAAATTCCTCGGCTGCTTTCACGTCACAAAGTGGACCGCTTAAGATTTGGTCGTGATTACCAAACATGGGACGTTGAGAAGTGGAAGAAAGTCTCGTTATCTGATGAGAAAAAATTTAATGCAGATGTCCCTGATAGCTTCCAGCGATATTGACATGATAAGAACATTCCCCTTGAAATGTTTTCCACATGCCATAGTGGTGGAGGGTCCGTAATGGTATGGGGTGTCTTTTCTTACAGAGGGACGATGAGGCTCAAGGTGGTTCAGGGTCGTCAGACAGCAGCTGGTAATGTTAGCATTCTACAAAAAGCATCTTTGATGATGGAGGGTCATCGTTTGGATGGAGTTGGATGGTTATTCATACAAGATAATGCTGCAGTCCACACTGCAAGACGGATCTTGAGCTATCTACAAGAGAATTGAGTCCATCTCTTGGGACATCCTGCATGCGCACCGGACTTGAACCCAATTGAAAATGTTTGAGGATGGATTGGATGACAAGAGAGATTTATCGAAATTTCAAACAATATTTAACGAAAAATGAACTTTGTGAAGCCATCTTCAGAAACTGGAGCAGGATCCTCGCACCTTAATGGAAACTCTTATTTCTAGAATGCCCCAAAGAATTGTTAAAGTCATCAAAAGCAGTGGGCGTAGAACTTCTTAAGTTTGATAGTTTAATGTTTTCATACACTTTTCATGCACTTTTTTTACAATTTAATAGATTTTTTTAGTGTCTGGTCTTATAATTTGGATCATGTGAAAATCCTAATTTAATAAAAATGTAAATTTCCAAAGTAAATCTTTGGAATGTAGCTTTTTGTTTCCATAGACTTTTAGATTGTAGTATTGGTAACCTTGCGTCGGAGGAGTTTAAAATCTATCCTTAAAAAAAGTGTTTTTTTTAATACTTTTAAGTGGTCTTAAATTTTTGATCAGGAGTTAATCAGCGTAGACAAAAGACTTTACATATACAAAAACACAAAGAAAATAACAATAAGGTATGTATATATATATATATATATATATATATAGAGAGAGAGAGAGAGAGATTTATATATATATATATAATTATATATATATATATATATATATATATACCTTATCGTTATTTTCTTTGTGTTTATGTATATGTAAAGTCCTTTGTCTTCGCTGATTAACCAAACACAATAGATTACTTCAAATGCAACATTGGCGTGTTATTTCCGAAATTTATCCTTATTTTATTCGAAGAGTGTGTGAAAATTGAATTTTATGATTTTGCCATTTCCGCTCGAGTCGTGGTTGTCATATGTCTGAAATTGTATTCAAATTATGATTGCAAAAATTATTCTTTGGAATAACCCCAATTTGATATGATAAAAAATATTTTCTATGGTTTATTTTTTTACAAAATCTCTGCTTTTAAGAAACAGCTGACATATACGATAAAAGTCTTCCTCGTTTTTAGGGCTTAATTCAGTCGGATTAGATTGTATCGCAAAACCAGTTGTACTTGGCTTTGATATTATCATGAAAACGTAAGATTTAGCTTCCCAAATATCAATCCTATAAAATTCACTCATCCTCTCTAATAGGTTATTACTGATTGCTAATTAAAAATGAGTTAGAAAATAATTAAAAGTAATACTTTTTTCAGCTTCGCTACCTGGGTTGTACAAGTTTCAGTTTTTTATTTTACTACTTCAAAAAAATAAAAGTTTTGTCGCTTTCGACAATTTCTCGCGCCTTAAACAGCATTTTTGCAGACGTGACTATCATTTAAGTTTTACGACATAGATCGTACAAGTTTGATTGTCTTCATTTTACTACTTCAACAAAAAGCGGTGTTGCTTTCGCCAATTTTCTAAAGATTTAACGGAATTTTAAGGTTACTACTCTCATTTAGACGTCACTACTACGATCGTACAGGACTTATTTCTTTTAGTTAATTACAAGAACTTGTTCGTATTGTTTAAACTTTGTGTTTTTAATTATTTCTCTTACACTCCTCAAATGTATTTTATTGTTTATGTTCGTTATTGATGTCGAGTAATTTTTTTTTTAATTTTCTCTGACTTTCTTAATCTGTTTTGTACATTTCCTGGACGTTTTCAAACTGAGTCTTCTGGAATGCCACTCTGCTCTTTTGCCTGCTTGCAACAAGGTCATCTTTAGCTTTTAAAATGTGATTGTGTCACGTTTAAATAACCGGTTCCCAATTAACTACATAACTAGTTGGTCCTGGGGGCTCTTTCAGGTTTTATTTGTCTTGAAGTTATTTTACCTTTATCTCCTTTTTATTTCTTTATTTCTTTATTTATTTAATTTTACCATGCCTTGTACAGATCCCCGCAACACCTGCCTTACTGTTTCTTATCGTATCATCAAAGGTATCAAGTCAAACTTTCATGATTGCCAGTCTTTTCTTTAGCACTCATTTAGATCTTTCTAGTGATTGGAATTATCTACTTCTAAAAGGTTGTTTGCCTCGTTCGTTTGACTCTTCCATGCATTTGCATGATCTTGATATTTTTATTCGTTCCCCCAGTCCTGAATCTCATGAATGCCCTTTTATCTATTTGTAGGTTGTCTTTGTTGCACTCTAATATGTATTTATTAGACTTCTGACATTGACTGTTCTCTTGTTAATGCTATACCCAACAGTATTAATAATGCATTAAAATTTCATCCGTCGAACTCTATCTTTGTCTTCAGTGACTTTAATGATCAACTTTCTCGCTGGCTTTTCTACTCTAATCACAGATCTTGCTGGTGAAAATTGTCTTAATTTTTCTCTGTCTTAATTGTTACATTTCGTACGCGTTTCCTGATAATTACAATCATTAACAATCTTTATTTAATTTTTTTCTTACTTTAGCTCTTCAATCATGTTCTTCTTCTTCTTCTTCTTCTTCTTCTTCTTCTTCTTCTTCTTCTTAAGGTTATTCTGCTCCTGCTCCTGTTTATGTTGAAGTTGATTTTCTGTTTTCAATTGGAAACGTTGTGCATCTGAACTTTCTTCTATCTTCTCGAAATTACACAATCTGTTTGTCTCAGTCCTGTTTCTTTTAGTGTTGGACGGAGTCCTCTGTTGTTTTGATTTTTACAAATGCTGCTGGTCGGTCTTATCCAACTAATTATCATTCTGTTAGCCTTCTTTTTGTTATTACCAAAGTTTTTGAGAGGTTAGTCAAAAATATGCTTGCTATTTTTCTGGAAAGTCGAAGCATCTTCAGTGATGTTCAGTGGGACTTTCCGGGCTTTCGTTGACTAACTTGTCTCTTAATCGCTGTAACCAAATGGATCTATATATAAATAATTCAGGCCAGAGTAAAGTCATTGAGTTTATACATTACAAAGGCGTTCAACAGAATGTAGCATCTTATTCCTAGACATAAAAGTCGAGGTTTTGTTATTGCTTGGAAGAAAGTTATTGATATCGTTAGGTATTTTCTTTAGATCGAAGCTTTGAAATGATGGAATATTTTCATTTTCGTTTCCTATCAATGTCGGTGTTCCTTAAGGCTCAACCCTGTTCATTCTCTATATAAATGACTTTCCAGAAAATATTATTTAGGAAATCACCATTTGTGCTGATGATACCAGCCTTTATTATGCTATTGTTTCTAGACCCATCTTTCTCGGATCAGTTGAAATATGCATTTAAGCTAGATGTTGATTTGGGTTCATGTGACTCATGTAATGAATCTTGATTAATTGCAGAAATGTATTTCTGATTTGATGGCCACTCACCACACTTTTCTTCACCGCAACCTCTATCCCACACACGCTATATTGCTAATCTCAGTTATTTTACAAATACTATTATGTCATGTGTTTCTCAGAATTGCCTGATCTATTCCATGCTCTATTTATTCTAGCTCATTAAATTAGGTGATCTTGGGCTCCCTATCAATTTGTTGTTTTAGTGCCTCATTTAAATGCAGTTTCCGATTCAAGAAGCCTATTGTTAAAGTTTTCAAAGTTGTGATAACTGTTTTCTTTCTACCTACAATATTTGTCTTTTCATGACTATGGCCAATAGGCATCCCGTAGGTTTGAAATAATCAGTTTTCTATTTTTGTTAGCTCCTTACATCAAGTAGCTTTATGCCTTATCTCAAGCGATTTCCATTAAAAATTATGTTTAACCTTGTTAAGAAGTTTTTTTTTTATTCCGTTAAAGTACTTTTGCACATTGTCGTTGCAATTAAGAAAAATATTTAATATAAACAACATCTTCTTCAATCGTCATATTTGATAGTCAGGTTCTTCCTCGTTTAACGCGTTCTTATCAATTTTCACTGTGTTGTATTACCGTTCACCTGACTTTAACAGCTATCATTGAGTGGTATTTTGCCTTTGGTAAGCAGTAAGTTATTAGTACATAAACAAACGTATATGTTATACCGTATTTTTCTTCGGTAATACACATGCTGATGTGAATTACTGATTACTTCTGTCATTATGTCTCTTTCTAGCTGGCCGTTATGTAACACAGCGGGGATGCAAATGTATATGAAATTACGTCATCCGTAAAGAAGAAAAACTATAAAAATAGAAAATGAACGATCATGTTAGAGACGGTAAGAACGTTAGAGATAACATTAGGGGCGTGGATGACGTTCGAGAAGACGATCGTGTGAAGATGCCACAGTATAAAAAACAAGCTAGTTTAAGTTTATTTGCATCCATCTCATTTACAACTGAGGCTACAACGTTGTCGGGGACCTATCCCCGACACCTTTGCAGATAGCTGTGTTTATAGAGTCTTGATTTTACGATGTAATGTTACGGTCATAAGAAATCATATTCACTTTTGTTTGTGACGAGATCACAATTGATAACCACGTTAACTCTGTTTCTTTTAATAGAAGCATCACTTATCAAAGCCCGGAGTCCATTTAAAGACGAGGGCAAATATGATGAGACAATATCATTTATAATTGGGGATGTTGGAAATAGGGCGTTATATATTATTGAAGCTGACAGCTCAACCAGCATTTTATACTTTGGACTTTTATAGTCAGCTAGAAAACGACTGTACGGTATTGTGTTTCCCAGACGAACAGTCATGCAAAAGAGCATTGCTCTATGAGAATTTCCTTTAGTTTTAGTCATAGATAGAGAGTAATTGAAATTTCTGATAGTCGTTGTAGTAATACGAGTGTTTGCTGTGAATATTTTATAAAGGAAAGTCTGAAAGTCAAGTTTAATTCGATTAGAACATCATGGTTCATATATATATTTCGCACACAAATATTTCAGCCACTAATGAGACTACTCGCTCATAATTTAATATGTAGTTCGTCTACATTCTGTTTTCCAGTACAAGCACATTTTACTCATAACAATTCGCTTAATTAAAACATATTCAGATCATAAAAGATTTTCCTAATATTATATTGTCAAATTCGGGGAAAGAACTAATGAACATGACATTCCATGGGTGAAGGCGATGACAGCAGAAACTTTGAGGGAATTTATTTCTACTCAAATTCTAGGGAACAACAAGCGGAGTAGATAGCAACAAATTAATTGTACCAGCTGTTGCGACAACGCAGCTTTGAAATGTTTTTCACCATAGATAGAGTATTTTAAAATCTAGAAGAATTCGTTGTCACGCAAACTCTTTGGAGTTCCACTTCTATCAAATGAGAGCAATCATATGCAATGCCTGTTTTTACTAATACCTCTACCCCCAAAAGAAGGTAACTTCTTATTGAGATGTACTGTGGATAAGGAATTATGTCCACAGCGATATAACACAACGATGTTCACATAACCACGTACACAATCAAAATACCTAAACGTGTTTGTACGCATATATTCAGCGCATACTCTATTCTGAATAAAAAAAGCAGATAATTATATTTTTGACCAATCGGAAGTTTTTTTATGAATTTATTACAGGGGTCTCTCTGGGAGCTACCAATATCCTTTAAAAGCCAGAGTTTTTTTTTTCAATAAATCTATGGAACCTAGTTAACCGGAATTTGCAGATCGGTGTCGCTGGCACCCACTTCGGGCGCTCATGCCTGTAACATCTCTCTCCACTGACACTCACACAAACATTAACGGACACACAGACTTATGACTTATCGACATTATCATATGGCAATGTGTTAAAACCTATTTATTAGAGAATTCACAAACCTTACCACTGAATTATTTTTCTAATATAGGAAACAAACAGACATTGACGTTTATAAAGAACTTTTAATGAATTATAATTCATAAAAATTAGCAAAATAATCTAAATACGATTTTCTTTACCTCCAAAAATTTGCGGCCCTTAATCGATTCAATCTTCTTCTAATGTGTCAGCTAATGAACACCTTTGTTTTTTTACAAACTAAAACTATTTACTAAAATTCGACATTTTTTCTATTGCTGCAAACCTTCCATTTTAAAAATATATAAATTATCTCATTTGTGAATTTACGCCTTTTTAAC
The DNA here is from genome assembly GCF_053919585.1 of Euprymna scolopes. NCBI lineage: Eukaryota > Metazoa > Mollusca > Cephalopoda > Sepiida > Sepiolidae > Euprymna > Euprymna scolopes. Next base: position 107,864,169 of record NC_136486.1, read on the forward strand.
TCATTATTTTGTTTTGATTACCGTTTAACAAGCTCTCTTGTTTTCTCACATTGGAATATAAACGTGCAAATATTTTTCACTGAAAATGTTTCTATGAATTCGGTGGATCCCGAAAATACTTCTCCCATTACAAAACACCAGAAAGTACGAACCGAAATCTGAAGTAAACCCATACATAATAACTAGTAACTTTCGCCCCTAAAACTGGTGATCGAAACCCCATAGGGACATTCTAAGTAGGAAATTAACCAGCAGGTTGTCCGCTCGCACTACATTTAATTTCTTCTTGTTAGTACACCTAATGCGGTAGAAAATAGCGAGGAAATTCCAAAGTCTAGCAGTTCCAGGCTAGAAGGCTCTCGAGCATCAGGATAACTTAGAGTGAAGGCGTGAGATTTTGTTACTTAGGTTAGTCCGGCGTATATACGTCGAGATGTCTTAATTGCTATCAAATTTTTGGATGTTCATTTAATAATTATACATGTTCAGATGAGAAAAAATGGCCATTTATGCAGAGAACGAAACTCAATGTGGCAAATCTCTTAACTGTTAAATATTTCATGATTTATTTTTCTTTATAATCCCTTGACGGATCTCTCATCTACTAAGACTACAATAATAACTGAAGAATTAATTGCTTTGATATTCATTCTGCTCATCTATTAATAAAACATAATTTAATACATCCAATCTTTGTAATCGAGATCTCTTTGATTGGATTGAATCTGTTTCTATATGCGCACAAATTATGAAATAATCAACTTCTAATTGCTCAAATGTAAAAATATTTTTTTTCTTTTATTGTCATATTGGAAAAAAATAATGCAATCCATTATGCGTTAAAATCAGAAATGGAAATCTATTAAAATATGCATGTATTTGTCATATTGTAAATCGTTCGGTAGAAATATTACATATTTTTTGTAGAGATAAAAAATGCTTATTATTAATGATGAAGTAGCATTTTTTGGAAAAGCAGGATTTGGAATTAATCGCGAGTAGAAATAAATAAATCGTTATTTGTTTATATAAAAAGTACAACTTCGATCCTGATATAAAAAATATACTGATGAAATGAAATAGAAACTTGAGTTAGCACAATTTTAGAAAATAATCCTTTAGTAGCAGCACACCTTATTTAATACAAAAATATTTGTAAGATTCTGATCCTTTTAAAATAAGTTTATACTGCCTTGTATTAATCTTTAAGCCAAATTAGAATACAATGAAACTGTTGCGGAAGCGGTGCGCATTAAGTGACTAACTTAGTGTGGAATAGCCTTTAAAATGAATTCTTTTTAAGTCGTCATAAATTAATTTTGTGAACGGTTTAGAAGGTGCATGTGTATTTGGTGACAGCTTTGGTTTCTGCGGGCGACAGATTAGTCATTGGTGGTTTCCTTCGCAACTTCAAGTTTAGGGCCCATTTTATATCGTTATCACAAGAATTAACAATATTTGATTTATTAATTTCAAAGTTAAAGAATATGCCTCTTCTATGCACAGTCTCAATTCAAAATACAAAGTTTTACCCATGTCCAATAGGAACTTTTGAATACTTTATAGTCAGGTGGTCGTTGTTGTTTTTTACATAACGAAGAAGTAATGGTTAATTTATAATACATTTTCTCTAAGCTATAAGAACACGTTTATTTTTCTTCTATAGGTAGCTCTATTACGCTTTAAAGAGCTTAATTTCTCGTATTAAGCCAGTAATCATTTCTTCGGTCTATTGTTCTCCCAAAGGTATTTAAGAACTCCCATGTAAAAGTCTTCCTTAATAGCCATTTATTAAATAGTTTCTGTGATATCCTCGGGTAAAGCTCCCACCTGCATTTATCACTCTTTAATAATAACGCGAGTTTCATAGAATTTACATCAAGGAAACCAATCGATACAGCCAGTATATGCATATGCAGGCATTTTAAGTGATGCTCTTTGTGTAAATTAATTGAGCTCAGATATTTAGACAATGTCAAAGCATTATTAATTCACTGCCCGTATAGCAGCAGCCGTATAGCGCTACGGTTAGAAGCTGCGAGTGTCATTTGGCCGGTCGGGTTTCGATCCTGGCTCGAGGTAGTTGCTTCTCTAGTCGCACTGATGACTACTGTATGTGGAAAAGTATATCTATATATCTATTAAAGTGAAAGTGTCTGTGTATGTGTCTGTGTGGGTGTGTGTGTCTGTGTACATTTCCCTACGCAGTAACTCTGTCAATTTTTAGTCTACAGACTCGAAATTTGATATACAGGGTACTGAGATTTGGAAAAATCGATGTGATCGGTTTTCGGCCAGAAATTCGGCTGTTAAAGGGTTAAAGTTCAACGATTTGACCTTTGAGAACTCTACCAAACTCCTCCGACAACTTGGGGTCTAAACACTTGAAATTTTAGATATAGGTCCCTTGGACATGGATCTAACTTAATAACTTGATTTGAGCCCAAAAGAATAAATGTTAAGGGGTCATAACAGGGGTCAAATTAAAAAAAGAAATTACCTTTTTTTTTTTTCTTTGCTCAGCATACACCTCCAAACACCCGGGCAACGCCGCGCACCCATGCTAGTATATATATATATATATATATATATATATATATATATATATATATATATATATATATATATTCTAACGTAATTGAACTTAGAGAAAGTGGATTTATGATTACTATACCACTGAAGGTATTCATATTATATTTCCTTAAAGAATAAACGTTTAACCTTTGCGCTTTATGAAAATTTTATTCACTAACGATCAGTAATACTTAACCTTTCTAATGAATAACGAGGAAAATGTTAAGAATATATTATGCTGAAATGGTAATTGGTCAATGGCATACTAAAATAACGTATGAATTATTTGGATTGTTTATCCTCATCTTGAGTGTCTTTTGAACTAACGTTTCGTTCAACAAAGCTCCATGACGTAGTGAATAAAGTATTTATCAAAATTCACTTGTAAGTTACATTTTACCGAATGTTGTAAGCACAATCCTCAGTGCGGACGGCACTGAACAGTACAATTACGAAGTACTTAGGACGTCTATTCGATCATTGCCGACGAGACGGAATAATTAATACTTGTAACCCGCTAACTGTGCATCGAACGGCTCTCATAACACTCAGCACCCTACCGCTTAACGTTGCAAAGGTTTATATGAAATTCTAGTTAGATATGTCTAGTTGTTTTCTGAAAAAAAATGCAATAGACAGATAAAATGACAAATTAAGAAAAATATATCTCATAAATATAATTGAACTTTCACAAAGATGAAAGACTACTAAGTCTTTACGATAGGGACTTCGACCTACTTTGCTTCTATTTTGTAAAATGTTATTATTCGAAATAAAGCTTAAATTAACTACATTTATCTCAGCGGTTGTGTTCCTAAATTTTTAATTTTATATATAAACGGCTAAATATCTTTTTGTCTGTCGGTTTGTCTGTCGTTTGGTCTGTCTGTCGCTATGTCTGTCTGCATGTCTGTTTTGATATGTTCAAACTCTATCTACCCCGAAAGTAAAAGTTTCAGAGCGGCGCTAGGTGCTGCAAATGATTGGATTTTTACGAGCCTTTCTTTTATGGACCTTTAACCGGTTAAAATTGTTTTTAATTGGTCAGAATGAGGCAAAATTAAAAATAAAATCTTTAAACATTTTGTACATTAATCTTAGTTTATTTTTAATTTTTAATCTCTTTATATTCATGTCACATTGGTATAGTAGTAATTGCGCCAGCTTTGAAGGCTACAGTTTCGGTTCTAGCTGATAATATATACATACTTTTTTTACTTTTGCAATCACGACCCTATAATAATATATACGAAATCTGGACAACTAAATATCATATTTAAGTGTATTTTACGCCCGGGCAAAGCCGGGTGCTCATGCTGCTAGTGATTATGTAATTTGTTTCAAAGTGAATCCTGTACACAAAGTATATATACGTATGCATGAAATTAACTAAAAACGGGGTATATTAATATGTGTAAGCCATTTAATAGTCCGTACACATATTTCTCGCCTGATAAATGTATATAGTCAAATTTACGTTTATGAGTAAGGGGAACACGATTAGCTATTAGCTATTTTTAGGGACGTTCATTGGTTGTGAGAGATAACGTTCTTTTTAATAAATCTTTGACGAGTCTTCATAAACCTTGATATCAATTTCATATTTTCGAAGCACCGTAGTCACTTTTTCAGCAGTTCAAATAAGAAATCTTGGAGAGCAAAGCTAATGGGCAAAAGCGATATTACCATATGTCACGACACATTAAACAAATGCTCGTAATTGTTTGGATAAAGTCAGCATTGCTATAAATGAATAACGCATTAGCCGAATATATACTGGCTGCCTACCCGGCTTCGAGAGTGGCCAGTCTTCAGATATTTTTCAAAGTTTTGGGACACTTAGAGATAACCTTTCAGTCCTTCTAGAACACGACAGGCCTTATTGTATAATATATATATATATATATATATATATATATATATATATATATATATATATATAACACATAGATAAGGCAATTCTCGTTAGTCAACTGAAGTTAAGCTGCGTTGAAGCTTGCATGTACTCTATGGTAAAACATTATGGAATACCAAGCTCTGTTTGTAGTATCTAGTTATAGGCAAATTCCTGTTTGTAGCATATAGGTATAAGGAAATTGCATCGATACCTCGCTGTGTATTGCATGTTTTCTATGGTACAAGCCTTGAATGGCATACACAATAATGTGGTAGAAAGCCAAGAAAAATCCATCCTTTAAGAGTGATCAAAAACTTGATTATGGTTATGACGATTAGTCGGATCTCATATCCATGTCTTTAAAACATGCAACAGTTTTCCGTTTTCCGTTCGTTTATTTTTTAACTCTTAAATTTGTGGCAAGTTGTACTGCTTGTGTAGTAAAGTACAGGCAAAACAATCTTGAAGTGTACATTCTCCACCTCCCCAGGTTGTTAATCAGTATTGTAACCTCACCTGTTAGAACAACTTTTGATAAATCTGTTAGTGTTCTCAGGCGGTTGAGTGTTTTATTCATAAACGCAGGGTGCTTTTCAATTCAGAAGTAGGGCATTTGAATTGGGGGAATTCCATACCATAAAAGATCAAACTATTGTTAGAGGCAAAGCTTAGATACCTTTTGGTTTCTTCGTGAGATGTGTCCGACAAGACTGAGAAAGTCCTTTCTTGACTTCAATCATTGGACCATTGATTCACGCTCATAAACGAGACGTCATTCATCATTTGTGGAACGGTGATTTCAAATCGGTTGGTACATTCTCAACTCAATTTGAGGTCCAATACTAATAAGGGGTTCATAATAATGTTCATGTTAGTATCTTTCAGCAACTCAATGCTCTATGATGTTCAATACAGAGTCTAGTTTTACAAATGTTTATCTCAAACCGGATAAACACGCTTCAGCAGTAGAACAGCCGTCTTATTGTGAGTGTTTTGACTTCTTACAGTGAGTTATACAGTTTCGTGAGGATATTGTTTCATTTTTGTCTCTTAATGAGAGGATGCGGTTCAAAATTACGATCAAGTAGACATGATTGGTTTTAGATTCAAGTAGTGTTTCGGATCATATTATATTTAGTGACATTCTGCAAGGTTCCTTTAGGTGCGGTTACTTTCGTAGTTAATGAGTATCTAAGCTAAGCCTGAGTTAAGGTTCCTTTCTACTATTGTCGGAGTTTACGTTAGTACAGGTTAACCATTCAATAATTCTCCTTGGATTGGTGATTAGTGTAAATGTTATAAAACACCTAGGCGAGCACACTATCTAAAATCATTCCATTTGATTTCGAGCGCTAGCGAATTTATTGCTGAAGTAACATAAAAGATACTGTCTTCTCAGATGGATCCAACAAGGTTCGTAAGTGTTTTAGACGCACTAAGACCTTATTTCCAGAATAAGTTTGTGGGCTGTGGTGTTATACGCGGGAGTCAACTCAGCTAAGATGTCTCCTGTTCCCAGTTATTCTGAAACCCATCTATTTTTGATGACCCAAATGAGATTCGCCAGCCTACTTATTGTGGATTTGCCAAGTCGAAATATTGCCTGTTGAAATATGATGGCTGATTCAGCTTTTAATGTTGTCTCGATGACTAGTAAGCGCTTAAAAAGTAACAAGTAAGATACCAGGGAGGTTCACTTGAATGTATTTGCATGCATTAGATCTCTTCCAAGTTGGAGACTAACTATTATGTTGATTTTTCTCTTTTCAATGTTTCCTGTAACTATAGTTTTTGACTAGCTGAAACATTCATTCGTGTACCAAAGATCTAAAGTGCGTCATACGCTCATTGAAACAGCTAAATCGATAGCTTTCCTAGCGTTTACTGTATTGATACTAACATCGACGTAAAGACAACACAATTAGTCCTGTGCTTCGGTATCATTGAAGACGATTTATGTTGGGTCTTTGCTGTTTAGTATTGCAATTCTATAACAACTGATGTACAACTTGATTGGTAGTGGTTGTGTGTTCCTTTTGTTGGAATCAATGGATCAGTTCGATGAAGATAATTATGATGATCTTTCGAAGTAGAATTTAATAGTATAGAATATTAAAGAATAGTTTACATATTATTTTTCTACATAAAAATCTCATTAGAAGAACTGCATAGGTTCACTTGTGTGTATAAGCAAGGTTGTAGAAGCGTCATTAATATATGCGCATATATTCTTAAATAAATATAAAGGGTTGCTAATTAAATCCTGTGGTATAATTGGACGTATACAAAATATAATTAGATCCTTCTTAGACAAGAGCAGCATGCAGGTTGTCATTGAAAGACGTACATATAAGCAGCATAACATAAATGCGGGAGTGCCTAAGGGGTCGATCCTTGGACCATTATTATTCCTAATATTCATAAATAACCTCCCTGATAATATTGTGTCCGAGATGGGTATATTCGCTGATGATACAACGCTCTATAATATGCCTGAGAGAAGAACAGATGAACATAAATCTAAGACAATTGCAGAATCGTTAAATATTGACCTTCAGACTACACTGGAATAGAGGCCGAATATAGATGGTAACATTTAATGCTAGTAAAACTAAGCGGCTCTCCTGTAACAATTACAATACGCCTCTTCAACCGCCTACATCTATGACAAATAACATCCTACCTTAGAATTCTACCTTCAAACTCCCCGGCTTAACATTTGCGGACAATATGAACTGGAACAAATACATAGAGGGCATTGCAAAGGCTGTTAAAAAGAAGGTGGGTTCCCTCTATCGAGCTAGAAGACTATAAACACCTGAGAATATCCTGTACCTCTACAAGTTCACCATTCACCCATGCATGGTGTATTGTTGCAGCATCTACCACTAGTCTTTTCCTCTTCGATAGGGTTCAAAAAAAGAGTTGTCACTCTAATCGGTCCACTTATCAACTGAGCTTAAGCCCCTGTCCCACACCCGCATATATTTTAATGGACTGTGTTCTGATGATCTCCTTTCACTTGTAACCCCTCGACATACATATCCTTGACAAACCCGCTTAGCAATAAGATCTCACTTCTTAACTGTTGATGTCCCTAAATGCCAGAAAGCTTTCTATCCTAATAGTTTCTTCCCTCGAACAGCTAGACTTTTAAATTCCCTTCATACTGCCCGCTTGGCAGAAGTGTAAATGTAACAGAAACAAATATTTTGTTAACCTTTCCTAGACATGGCTCTAAATAGTAGCCCGGTACGTTCAAATAGCGATATGCTTTGTAAAACTGTACATGAGTATATATAAAAACAATAGAAACTATCAAGTCGACAAGAAAATTTATGCGGGCTTTAACTTTTAATTCAAACGAACATATCTCAGTCCAACAAAAAATTATTGATCGAAATCAGCACCTTTAGAATCAACACGCTCCACAATCAACACGCTGGTGGCAATGAAGACGTTTTGGGGGGTCGGACTAGCGACGGGGCTAGACGCATGATGCGTAGCTTTCACCTAACGAAAGAAATTGCGAGAATTTTCTGTGGATGATGCTTGCTTTATGCGAATTGCGACCGAAGTGAGAAACGAACAGAAACAGGACAATACACCAAACGCGCGGATTGGCGATCAGTAAGCTACCTTTTGCTATTTCTCTCTCTCTCTCTCTCTCTCTCTCTCTCTCTCTCTCTCAATCGTTGAACATTCACCCCTTAAGAGCCAAATTTTTGGCCAAAAATCTAGTAAACAGATTTTTCCAAATCTCAATACTCCTGGTGTCAAATCTCGAGTCTCTAGATTGTAAATTAACAGAGTTATTTAGTAGGGAAGTGGACACACACACACACGCACACACACACACACACACATACAGACATTTTTCTTCAGCCAATACCCCTCTCATCGATGAGTATGTTCTGAAGAGAGCTTGATATGGGTATCGAAAATGGTTGTAATTTTTGGGTTTGAAACCGACGGTGCAATTGACTCATCTCATCTAAAACTTTCTGTAAACAATATATATATATATATATATATATATATATATATATATATATATATATATATATATATATATATATATATAATATAAAGATTAACGTATGTGTGTGTGTGTCTGGTCACGAATAGGCTCCTATATGGTTGACTATTTTAAAAAACTGATTACATATAATGATAGAAGATATACAAGGATCAGGAATGGGTATGTTTGATCTGGCAGAACGGTGGTTCATAAAAATTGTGGGGTCTGCGTTCGCGACTGGCCTCAAAGTAGGGAAATAAAAAATGAAAAAAAAATGTTTACAAGGGTTTTTGATATAAATGTACATAAGAATACTTTGATAAGTATGTTTTAACTTAAATAGGGGTGGTATAATAAAATTGTGGGTTCTGTGTTCGCGCCTGTCCTCCATAGAAATATGGCACACACTTTATCAAAGATTTTCATATCTATTTGCGTAAGTATACTTTGATAATTATGTTTCAGTTTGAAGAAATATGGTATAATAAAATAATGGGGTGTTCGCTGACCGCCATAGAATGTAAATATGTCACAAAGTTTTACAGGATTTTTGAAATGTGGTGACGGTCCACAATAGCACCTAAACTTTTATCTTAATTCACATTAGTTTTTATTCATTTGTTTGAGTTGAATCATAGTGTGTCGAATAAATTCACCTCATAAATTCACGAACTTATTAAAGTGAAAGACAAAAAAAAAAAAGCCGGAACTTTAGACAATTCTCGACACAAATTTTGCATATTTTTTTCTTCTCCATTTGCACGTGGTACTCTTTCGAAAATAGATAAATAATAAAAAATAAGAATGTTACTTGTTATTGTGTGAAAAGAAGGAAAACTCCTGCTCACGTGATTACGTGTCTTTTAAAAGAAATAGCATAACTTTTTTTATTTTTATTTATATATCTGTTTAAGCATTATTTTGTCAGTGTACTAGAAGGAATTCACTTAATTACAACCCTTTCTGCGTGTTCTTTACACTACAATAGTACAACCCTGAATTCGACGGCGCAATACTACACCGTTCAATACTGTAAAACCGAAACGAAGCTGTTCTGCTTGAAAAGGGCACAATTTTCTTCTTATCCATATTGATATCGATTCTTTGCTTAAAAAACTAAAGTAATTACATGTTTACTTTATTAATATCCCATTTTGCTGTGTCGGATAATTTTACTAAGTAAGTAAAGCTTCATTATTTTTTCAAAACGTTGTTTGTTTCTTTGTTTTTCGATATTTCGTCGATATTATTTTGTAAGAGCTTTTAGCAGAAAGCCAACAAACGACTACCCGACAAAATAAATATACAAGAAATAAATCTTACCATAGTTAATAAAAGTTCAGTTCATGTTTTTTGTTGTTTTGAAATAGTTTTCAATGCTTTTTACTTGAAATAATTTCAGCGAACGGAAATTAAAACGAGATTTGAGGCGATAACTACTTAAATGAATTTTTATATAAACTACACATGCCATAATCGAATATTCCTCAAGCACAAAATAACGGAAAACATTAAAATATGTTTATAAATATCTTTTACGTTGACGGAACTATCTTAAATTGTTAACACAGAATGCTCAGGTGTCCCTCCTTCAAATTTAAAACGAGGTTCTCTATTTCAAAGTCGCTGCCATATCGATTTTTTAACCGGCTTGTGAAAAAAACAAACATTTTTTACAAACTACTTAAAAATACAAACCAATGAATTTTCTACCATAAACGTAACTTTTATTGACTATGGTAACATTTATTTCTTGTATATTTATATTATAATATATATATATAACATTTTCTCTTTGTAAGGAGGCATCATTTTGTTGGTCACTCTTGGCTACGAATGGAAACAAAGTTGATATAAAAAATATATATTTTCGCGAAAATTATCTTTACTTTCATATTTTGCTTGGGGTAAAATTTTTGAGTATAAAAACCTATCTCTTTAAAACCCCCTCCTTTTTATAACCTATCATACTTTCATCAATCACAGTCTATTTCCTGTAGGCTAGTATATTTATATAGAGAGGGCGAGAGAGTGTGTGAAGGTTTACTAATGCCAATTTGGGGTGAAAATGACGTCACATACTATAAATTTTGCTGAGATTTTCGAAAGATTTTTTACAGTTGATTTTTTTTTTTTATATAACAAAATTTACTGCTATACTATTTTGATGTATCTTACAATTATTTAATTATTAACCTAAAAAAAAACTTTACATTATCCAGGGATATAATGGTCAGGAATACCGCCGCATAAATACGTTGAAACCAAAGTTAAGAAAATCATGCTGAACGAGAACAAGAAATAAAGACATATATTTATAAATTTTATTAGATTATTGTATAATTCCAAATTCTAGTAACATAAAAAGAACGCTATGAACGTAATCTATCTATCTATCTATCTATCTACCTATCTCTCTCTCTCTCTCTCTCTCTCTCTCTCTATATATATATATATATATATATATATATATATATATATATATATATATATATCCACAATGAATATGCGATCAACATTTGATAAATTGTTATTTAACAAAACCAACTTGTTCAAAATATGTCCTGGAAACATATTTCCTTGTGTTAAACGAGAGTAGGGAGACACATGCATATTTTATTTCCTTACCTTTCATTAAACTTTTTATTTAAATAACTGTTGGTGAACAAGAAACCTATGTATAATTTTATCTTTTTGGGAAATCAATATACGTTGGTGGCGAGTTTTTATTCGAATTTGGTGGTTGCCGATTGATGAAATGGAAATTGTGCAGTCAAGTGTATCGTATCTGAAATTCAAATTAGTTTTCGTAGTTTTTTTTCGGGGCGACAATACAGTAAAATTTTACTCTTTTATATTTTTGTCGCGTGACGCAATTTGAGTCGGTCGTCTAATTAGCGCGCTTTGTTATGCGGAATTCTTCATTATCTTTTCGCTTTTGACGGCTTCCGAACACCGCATGTTTAATGATCATATCGTTGAGAAGTACTGTCTTCATTGTCTTGAAAAATAGAAAGTTGAAAATATATTGTAAATACGACAATAATTTTGTTTAGAATAGTTTTTGTTTATTGGATCCGTCGTTATACATCAGATTTACATCAAGACTTGATGCATTTGCTTTTTGTTTGTGTAGTTTGCACATTTTTCGTTATAATGATCGCTAATGACATCATCTTGAAAGGACTTTGAAACATTTCTCTCGGGTGATGCCTGTTCATATCACATTTAACTATCTGGATGTATGTACACTCACGGAAAAAGGGTTGAAATTTCCAAGCCTATCACTTCCCAAAACAATACTAAAGTAGAAGGCTTTCTGGTATCTAGAGACCTCGCGGGTGAAATAGTGAGCTTTTATTATTTATGAGATTGGTCAGGATTATCTACGTCGAAAAGTAGGGGGCAAGTGTTATAACACATTCTAAGCACATTCCATCAAATTACTTGTATCACTGACACAGAGATGCAACATGGCGTGGATAGCACTGATAGTGGATATTGGCTAATAGAAAGGTGTCTGTTCAGTTATAAACTCTTTAATAATCCTGTCCAAAAGTGAAAGACTAGCGGTAAATTCTCCATCCCAGATTTGTCAACAATAACTAGGCGAATTGTGGTTTTGTAGAGGTATGAATAATCTACAATGCAAGTAATTTTCTAGCACAGTAAATAGATACCAAACTTCTTGGCGGCAGCCATGGAAATATCCTCAATGTATTTGTTCCAAATCATGTTGCCGGATGATGTTCAAGCAAGGAGTTAGAACGATAAATTCTCCGGAAAGGGTACTATTTGTCCTGACATTAGATGATTAAAAATAAGTCTTATAATTGTTAAATACAAAAGATTAAATCTAATAAAAATGAATGTCATCATCAATTGGCAGCTCCACTCATGCAGAAAATCTTTCTTGGGGTTTGTAAGACTCGTCAACTAAAGTCCTGTCGTTTAATAATTCCATAATAATTAAGCGTTGTATCCCTTTTATTATACGGTAGAAATTTTTGCACGATGTTTTGTGTGATGCTTATATTAGTTAGGATACTGCGTACATTGTAACGTGTGAATATCTGTGAGTGGTTGAATCATCTACGACATTTTAGTTTTTGGTTTGTAATGTCGTTGTTTGCTGAATCTGACTTTTTTTATCATTATTATGAGACGATGTTTATTCTTTTCGAAATATGAACTAAAACGGTTCGCAAAGCTGTTGGGATGTTACGAAATTAGAAGCCATAGAATATAAAATACTAATATTCAATGGAATGGCAAATATTTCTCTCTGTAAAATATATCGATTTCTTCGTTTCCAGAATTTACACTTTTTGATTAATGGAAAAAAAACTGACAATTTTAATAAGTATTCTTATAGAATTGACCAATTATTTCCAAACACCATATATATATATATATATATATATATATATATATATATATATATATATATATATATATATCGTTTACTAATTCTGGTATTTTGGTTCTTATTACTGCTAAAAGAAATTGACAAAAGGAGTAGTAACTTGACCAACTTTCATATTTTCCAAAGAGCAATCGTAGTCAAATATTTAGAAAAGATATTTATTTTTAGCCAATTAATTAATTAATATATATATATACACATACATATATAAATATATATAATTATTTACTATAATAATTATTAAATATCTACAGACACTAATGTTTCATCTTTTAGGGAATCATTCTCAGTGCAGAATGTCACGATTAAGGCCTGTCGGGAGATTCGAACCCAGTAATGTAGCCATTTTTTACTCTCTTAGCAAAGACCAAATCTATTCGGCCACCTCACCCGCAAGAAATATCGTTGAAATTTTTAAATTTGTTTTTTAGTGCTTTAACGTCCGTCAGGGTGATCTAATCGTTATATGGTGATGTGATTGCGAGCTAAAGTGAACGACTTTGTTTCAAGTGTAATGTGCCCAACGATAAGAAACGAGTTTCTTAAAGGCTCTTACATAATTATTTACTATAATAATTATGAAACACCTACACACACACTCACATATATACACATTGCTGTTAAACACCTATATATATATATATATATATATATATATATGTATATATATATATATATACATTGGTTTAATTAATAATCTTTGTTAGTTTAATTAATAACCTTAGTAAAATTAATTACAAAGTGATTAAAGCAAAACGTACCTTTGTTCTTTAAATAACTTCATCGTGGAAGGTATCCTGATGACAAAAGAAACAAATCAATTAACACTTAACATTTTCTCAGCACACATACAGACGTACAAAAAACTGTCTGTTTATTTTTTACATGTATGCACGAAAAGAAAAGGACACACTGCATACGTGTCCTTTATATGAAAATAGTTCAGAAAGGGGAAACAACTCAGAGTTTATAATTTAAAATACACGCAACCATGTAATCAGGCAAAGGGAGACAACTCCAATCAGCCTTTATACTTGAAAATAAGGTTCAAAGAAGGATAACTCTTTCAGTATTTAAAAATTCGGCGTTGCCTGCTCTACAATATGTTTTTATTCACACAGATTACATATGTATTGTTATAGAATCCATTCCCTTTAGAACACTACATATTACGAGGAATTTACTAATTTACTAATTCGCAAAACATACAAAATAAAAAACTAATAATGATAATGTCGTTCATGAAATCCCGTTTGTGTTTGTTTACATTATCACGTCAGCTGATATTTGGGTTTGACGATGAATGTTCCGATTAATTTAATTTAAATATGCAAACGAAGAAATGATCTGCAGCAACCTTTAATGACATCTCTTCTTTAATTGTAAATTGAATTCATTAATAAAAAAAAATTAAAATAAAACGGTGAGATCAACCCGCGATTCAACAGGGGATCATTCGACCCATAATGGAATACTCTACGATTAATCTATATTTTTAGATGTCAATAATTATGTTTTTTTAAAGAAATGATTTGCTGACATTTTTATTATCCTTACCGGTGTAATGTCAAATATTCCTCCGTAAAAATTATTTTTTTATCTATAAAAAAGAAAGACAAGTTTTAAATGGAAGTTTTTTTCCTGATTTTCATTATTATCTAATGAATTTCTGTACAAAAACATATCTTAGAACACTTGTCTATATAAATTTCTTACAGCACTTGTCTATATATATATTATATATCATAAATTTCTTTCGCGTGTAATTTTCACAAGATAGGCTCAGCAGATTTGACACTTATGAGGAAAAAGCTCGCACACAGAGAATGACTTTTATATGATAGTAGTGACATACACAGGACGTTCACGTTGTCATAACAATTCTCACAAAATCATCGTGGTTAGGCAACCATGATGCGAGCCAGTACTAGATGAGTGACCATTTAGAAATGCTAAAGCGCCCTATGTGCTCTCCGCTGATCTCAGTATTATTTCCAGTAGTCCTGAATTCATATATACTTACAATTATGTTAAAAAGTGTCGGCTCAGAAGAGGTTTGTTCAGAAAGGGCACAATTTTTGTCCAATAATAACATGCACTCTTGGTTAGCTATCGATAGTCCGACAAGATTGAACGGAACCGGTTTTATATATAGTAATGAGTAAGATAAACAAAAGACAGTTTAGCAAGCAGTATGCATAAAAAACGTTTGTATTTCATTTCCAAGAAAATATTCAGGTTGAATAAGACTTGCTCATTCGTTTGCAAATGAAACACAAACGTTTTTCTGTAGCTTCTATCCAATGCAAGGGTTGCCATTGTTACACTAAACTCTACTATTGCACTGAATTATGTTGAAATTAATACCAAAATAAAATAAAATACATATATACTATAATCGCGGGAAAGGGAGGATTAATTCCTCCGAAAATAAGTACTATGATACACTATCCATCAAGAGAAGTAATTATTTGAAATAATCTCGTGAAAAAATATACGATACGATACTGTCTCTTTAAAATATAGCAGATATTACCTGGGTGTATGGTCTTCCTACAACAAAACACATACTGCACTTGTGTTGAATTTTGTAATATTTAGTATTATGATTATAATAATTATAATATAATATCAAATATCAAATGAAATTTAAGAAAAACAAATAATCTTTGCATATTAATTGTCCTAATTCGTTTTGAAAATTAGTAAAGATTTTGATAAGATAGAACCGAAACACTTATTTTTCAAAGGAGTCACAACTTATTAAGTACCAAAGGCCACTCGAGGTGAAATGTTAATAATTGTAATGTAGCCGGTGAGACACACCGTGATTCTTGGTAATGGTTGAAATTTTGCTTAATTAATCTATTTAACAAGACAACTAAATAAGAACTTGTTTATACTGATAATAAAAACATGCATATTATAGTAAGCCGTGCAGCTATCTCGATCTATTGTGTAGTTCTAGAAAATAAACTTTTCTCCTTTGATTGATTTTTAAACGCAAATAGAAAGTATCGCGAATTGTTGAGAGATGTTTTAGCTTGATAAGTTATTGCGGATTTATGAAGATGAGAAATTACTGATGAACATGAATAAAAAAAAATAATACGCAAATGAGAAGAAATTAAAAAAAATAAGAAAACCGCCAAGTTTCTCTGAAAAAGCCTCAAACTTTCCCACAGGAAACAAATAACACACAAGGTAACCATTATCAATATTATCAATACCCATTCGACTCGACCAGCGACGGCGGTTTTAAGATTGCCGCCACCTCAGTAAAAGCTGCAAAGCTCGAGAGCTTCTCGAATGGATCACGACGGGAAAATCTACTCAGATCAAGCAATTAGAGAGACTGCCATTGCAATGAGCGATATACTTTCGTGTTGTCGCTATGGTTACCATTGACGTCGGTTCGTTCGTATTGTCTTCGGAAAGTAATATCGAAATAAAAACGATGAATTCTTACAACCGTATAAAGATGTGATTATTAGATGCGTCCTCGCATCTTTATTAAAGGCTTGGTTGGCTTGTTTCACTTTCACTTTAAAATAGCAGTTAAACTGTAAAAATTGGGTGTATCATATGTAGATTAGTCTAAATGCCTATAAAGGACATGTTTGGGAAAACGTACATAATTATGAATCAGCATGGTATGATGTAATTGGATCGATTCTGCAAATGACATTTGTTGTCATATTACATTTTTAATACTAAACGGATAGCACATATACAGTGCAAACACCACTCGAGGATGGGTTAATAATATTGTCAGTAGAATGCTAAACAATACACGAGAAGGTCCAAAACAATTGCTGATAAGATTTGGTGAGAAGTATTTCTTGACGACCGTAATGCAGTAGGCATGGAACAATCACCTATAATCACCTATTAATCTGCTTAGCAGATCGAAAGTCATTGAAAACAAACGCCGTTCATGGAAACTTAGTTTGATATTGAAGACACTCAAGATGAAAGAAAATATTCTCTAATTGGAATATATTTCTCCGTTATACGTAGGGAAATTGAATATTTGTGTATGGTTGACCATATATGAAAGGAAAACAGAAAGCATGTAGCACTATGGGACACTGTAAAGGTATTAACGGAGAAGAACGGTGAAAAGTACAACGAAGCTAACAAGCATCACAATCAAATGCTTAACAGATATAGTAGAGAACTTAACGCAATATGGGAACAAGCAGTTATAAAAATAGATACTATATATATATATATATATATATATATATATATATGTGTGTGTGTGTGTGTGTGTGTGTTGTGTTTCTTGTGTATTGATATTAATATTAATCCCCCTTTTCTCTATTTCTTTTTTAAAAAATGCAAGTTTGTTCTATATGAGTCGTGGAAATGCATTCATCTGCAACAGATCGAGCTAATTTGAATATTCTTTTAAACATTCATTTTAATTAATTCCCTATTAGGTTTTTCAGTTCATTATGCGACTAGCGGGGGTACCCGGCGTTGCCCGGGTGTTTGGAGGTGTGTGTGGTGTTAAATAAAAAAAGAAACCGGGGGAGTGGGGTAAATGTTGGTAGGATCGAACCGGAAGCCCTTATGCGAAGTTTGAAAATAAAATCGGCCAGCCAGAATGAGTTACTGAAAGATGTTTGAATTTATTTAAGTATGAACCAAATTGACAGGTGCGCACACGGAAGTCGTCGAGCGTGACGACGACAACGACGACGACTACGACGACGACCATGGCGACAATGACCAGGTGTGTTTGTTATAAGCGAAGTAAAACAAGAAAACAACGTTAAAACGTAAGAGGGGGGGTAATCAAAACATCGATAAAAACACAAAAAAACAAACGTAAGGCAAACGAACGATGAAAACAGAAAAACGAACACGTGAAAAATGGCTTAAATAAGCCTGTTTCGATATTAATATTTAAAAAATCGGTGGGTACCCAGGTTTTTTGGGGTGTGTGGTCGGGGGTGGATAAGCGAAGTAAAAAAAAAACAGAAAAATGATCGTTACGTGAAAAATGGCTTAAATAACACTGGTTCAATATTTAAATTTAAAAAATCGAAAAAAAACACATCTTACACCACGATTCGAACTCAAAACATTTAGATAATGAACCAACGCGCTAATCAACTGAGCTAACGCGACGTACATGAAATTTACTCAGTTTTTATACTATTTACAGTAAATAAGGTACTGACGTCTTCTGACGCATGCGTAGAACCGGTTGTCGTCACGAGAGGATCGTTTTTGTTGACCTGTCGAAAATTGTCGATTTCGGGGTGAAAAAATGAACGTTTTTTGCCAGTTTTTCGATATTTTTCGAGCCAAGGATGGAGCTTCAATATGATACCGAGTTTGTGAATTTTTGTTCTGTCCGTCGAAAGTTTTTAGCAGACACACAAACATACACACATACACACATACATACAAACATTTTCGCTTTTATATATATATATAATTAACTATTATATGTTATTATATTCATACAGATAATCTATATGATTTATATTTGCGCAATATTTGCGTAATAAGGTTATATTTAATCACACCTATTTTCGCCATATATAAACCACACTATGACAGATATGCCATACACCTACCGGCATTACATAGTATAAATTATACTCTTCGTATATCAAAGAGATCAATTTAGTTCTCTCAAAGCGCCTTAATATTTTATATCGCTTCTAATAAAACTATCGCTTGACGTCGCACCCCTGTTATGTTAAATATCATTTTCTCTTCTTTTATGATGAGAAGCACTTGGCTTCGAAATACCATAGTATAAGGATTTCTCAACTTACCCTACACCCCAATATATATATATATATATATATATATATATATATATATATATATATAAGCGAGATAAGACACTGATAGAATTCAGATGAAAACCACTTATAATTTTCTCCATATAATTATCCACAACCACTCAAAAAACTATTTTCAATAATTGTGCTAAAAAGAAAAATAGCGTCCATTCGGAGCTTAATAGTTTGCTAACTGCATTTCATTTCCTCTGATGATATCAGCCATTGTTGAAAATCTATGGATTAAGGAAATTAAAATAACCCCTTCTATGTATTCCTTTTGTCGCACAATAAATTCTTAAATCGAATATATGTCTCTATATGTTTTTTTTCAGAATTTAACATTTAACCACGAAACTTATATATATATATATATATATATATATATATATAGAGAGAGAGAGAGAGACAGACAGACAGACAGAAAGACAGACACAGAGACAGATACGGAGAGGATAAACAGAATAACTCGTCAGGATTAAATTGTTTGAATAATTCAAATAAAACATATGAATAGAAAAATATCACGTAAAAAAGAAACTGACTAAGAAGACGTGTGTAAATACTATTCCGAATGTTAATATGTATTGAGTAAATTATCACGTACAAGTTAATAAAATATATGTACAAATAGAATAAGGCGAGAGTAAGGTGAATGTATAAAGTCTAACGACTTTATACATTCTTTCTGTCGACATAAAGAGGTTTTGCGTGAAAATAGCGAGACTTACTCTAAAATTCTTAAATGATTTTGAGAGCAAGCCCGGTGTAGGATGTTAAAATCACTCCATTTTTTTTACATAATGACGCACGCCCGGTTTTCAAGGAGGTGTTGACCAATGGCGGTTGTCAAGGTGAAGAGGGGCGAATATTATTTTCCAATCTATTCACACTTAAGAGAGATAGAAGCTTCATATATTTATGAACAGTATTGGAGGATAAGTAAGGCTAACTGATATGATTGGATTTGAACTCGGTTTCCGAATTTTATAGTGCTTTCCATTAACAATTCTCGATATCCTCAACTGACATTTTTATCTATAAAAGCGAAAGGCAAAAAAGCTTTAGTTATAAATCATAGATTTAATTAAAGGGAAAGGCAAGTAAATAGATATCTCTACAATTATATAAATGCAACTTTGTCTGTGTGTGAGAGTTCGGTCCTTATATACTCCGAACGGCTGAACAGATTTTCTTTCAAATTTACATAACTTTAGTGCATAAGTATGGGTGTGATCTTAGTTAAGTTTTGTCTCAAAATATCCCCGATAATTACCGATAATCGATAATCAAAACCGTTATTTTAATTCATCTATCATCGGTAGAGCCATTTTTCTATGTCGTCTGTTAGTAACAATGATAGAAAAACGGGCCCTGAAACTTCTGTTGTGGGTATGTTTAGGCCTTGTTTTTTTTTGTTTTTTCTTGTTTTTTTAATTTGCATGACGTGGTCTGTAGGTTCAAACTCCGCACGTAAAATTCTTAATTTGATTTTCGTTAATTGAAAAGAATTTTATAAACTTAAAAATTAACCTGTTAACCCCCCATGCCATGGTCTGTAGGTTCAACCCCCGCGCGTAATGCCTTAATGTTTTTTTTTCGTTAACTGGAAAGAGGTTTATATAAAAGAATTTTATAAAAGAAACAGTAGGTTCTCTAGAGGGCAATGTATATATTTTGGACTAAGTTACTGCATGGAGGCATGTGAAGCTTCCTCCCAGGCGATTTCACGGATTCCGATAACAATAAAAATATAGAAGTATTGGTTAATGATCATTGAATTCCGGGAAATGTCCGGGTCTTCCTGCTAGTCATACATAAAATGTTATTACATGTTCGCTATATACTGCATCAACCAGCATAGATATGAAAAGGATAAGCTAAATATCAGGTTTAAAATAATATTCTTGCGGTTTTTACTTTAAAATTCAGATTAACATATCCCGGCTTAAACAAAAAAAAATTGATCGAAATTAGCACCTTCACAATCAACACTCTTTTGCGAACGCAAAACAAGTGTATGTCAGTACCGTAAAAATGTTTACGTTCTAGTGGCGATGGAGTATCTAGACTCATTTTTGATATCGCTTACGTTTTTTAAGTGTTTCTATCGCAGAAAGTTGTCGTAGCGGCTTAAAAAGTGGAAGTCAGTAAGGAAGAGTTCTGGAGACTATGGCGAATAAGGCAGAGTTTCGTTGCCTAATTCGTTCAATATCTGCCGGGTCGGTTTAGCAAAGTGCGGTCGGGCAGTTCCGTGGAGAAGAAATGAATCATTCAAAAGCATGTAGTGAAAAGACGCGTCGCAGACCCCTAAACAGTCAGCATGACCTTCCTTTGGTGCAGCTCTTGCTTAACTAAGTATCGTGGAGCTTCGTCAGCATCTAACTACTGAGCTGAGCGCTGTCGGTTGTCGTACAGAACCCACTGTTCATCGGAACTCACAACCTGACCGAGAAACAAGTCGTTCTTGTTGCATAAAAGAAGGGAAAACTTCATAATGGCATTTCTTTTGGTTGTCATTCAGTAAGTCTGGTACTAATTTATAAATATATTTGTCTTTTCAATCTCCTTTAATTTGCTGGAAATTGTCGTATACGTGACGTCGAATTCAGGAGCAAGTTATCGAACAGTTGTGTGTGGATTGGCTTAGACTAAGGCTGTTAATTGATCATTGTAAACATCAGAGAGTCGACTACTACGCTCATCACCATAAAGACTCTTGTCGGCGCCACGAAATTTCTTAAACCACCGTTTTTCTGTGAAAACCACTCTAAAATCATATATAAAGGAACGGTATAATAACAAAACTAATTTGAAAATACATAATTTTAAATTAAAATTAAAAATTCAGAAAGAACTCACTTCTCAACCTAATATTATCTATGAAAGGTACGTAACAACGTATGGTAAAATGTACAGGTTTAATTTTAGAATTCACAAACAACGCAAGAACACACGCACACATACACTCACGTCTTTCAAATGGTCCATTTTCATACTTGTATCTGCCAGAATGTACTGAAAAACATAATAAACTGCCCAGCCGTGTTAATATTAAATTGTTTAGCTCACAACCACACATCTCCGTATGCAAATAAACGCAATTAATGAACAAATGTCTGTAACATGCTTTTTAAATAAAGCAAAAATTCGCACGTACATATAACTAATTACAAGTAGCAATTATTTTATAATGTAAGCTTTCGAAGTGAATGTTTACGAAAGTTTGACGTAATATAAATATTATATATACTTGGTATATTGAATAAATACTAAAAGACTGGCACGCCTACGCCGTGTTAAGAAACTAGAACCTTAAAAATATCACCATTATTTAATAAGTAGGAGAATAACCGGAAACATTTTTTCAATGGTATTATATGATCTTATATTTGGTTTTTGTATAATGTGCGCATATAACAATAACGTTTTCGGGATGTTCTCAAGTTATCTTCCATCAAGACAAGCTTTGATGAGTTAGTCAGAAGACCCGGGCACAAATCGATATGCGGATGATATCACACAAATGTGACGTCACGTACGAAAACCGACTAATAACGATCAGCTTTAAAAACAGGTTATTGTGAGAACTCGAAATGCACATCCGGTTAAAAATGTTATAACGATAAAAACTGTATCATATATGAGTATGTGTCTCGTTTTCTATCAGTCTTTCTGTATATTGTTTGGAAAATAAGTGTCTCTGCCCATCATAATAAAAAGTAAATTGTTATAAACTTACTTAATATATTTCTTTTAATAAACCTCCATTATGGATGTCCGTCGTATCTTCATTTTTTTTCTATATTCACAACTAATATATTCAAATAACGGTTCTTGGCTACGAAAAGAAAGAAAGAAAGAAACAGCGTGGGAAAACACGGCAGGGAGAAATGTCGCGAAGATATTATAAGAAGCAACGAGAAAATAAACGTCATCAGGAGTAAAAAAAATCAGTACACGACTACAAATATAACAAAATATGAACTAGATAAATTGTAATGATTGTTTGTGACTTTATTCTGCTCAATATTTTGGATTCGTGATATCAGACGTGCTATCAAATTTTATCAAAATTGTTTTCTTGTACCTACAATTACAAGTTAAGTTGCATAGAGTAACGATTTTAACGAAGTATAGTGTTTGTAAATAAAATTCTTTATTTACATACGTCGATAAATGAATGTACTGAATCCAAAGACAGTTTTCTTCTAAAAATGAATAAGATAAAAAGAAGCAAAATATTAAAAAAAATGATAAATGGGTTATATATTTTAATTAAACAAATTTATTTAAAATTAAATATGCACCTACAAGAAAACCCGATAAATGTATGTAATAATAGACGTACTATAAAAAGTAATGGTAGCCGTAGTAAGAGTACTAGTTGAAATACAATTTATAGGAGCAGCATGTTTAACGATATATATTCGAGAGACCTTTGTAGTTACCGTTGTAGTTGAAGGCTTATTTAACAACGAAGGCAAATGATAAACATTAGACGCTGACTCCTATTTCGCTGAAAGATTCTACTACGACGACGATGAATCAGAAGTATTTTTTAATGTCCCTGGTTTCTTTCTCTGATATATCGCCACTCAAAATATTTCCGGGATACAAAAGGCGGCCATATTTTACTAAAGCAGAAGAATGCATGCTTTCGATGTAGCATTTAATGGCTTAGATTGGGGTTGACCTCGTAGAGGAAGATTTATAGATGCAAAGAACGCACCCATCGTGACCGGATATGAATAACCGTGATCGTATATCACTACAAATATGTATCAATATATATATATATATATATATATATATATATATATATATATACATATACATATAATATATACATATATACATTATATATATATACATGCATACATATATAGAGGGAATATATATATATATATATATATATATAGAATATACAAAGGGTGTGCAATAAGTAATGCGCATAACCCACTTCCAGTTGGCTGATCTAGCTGAAAGTTTGCATGTGCAATGATTTATATATCTACGGGTTATGTGGCAAATTACAGCTCTGAACTAATTGTGGTTTCTGTTTTACAAGTGTTTAAACTGAGTCAGGTGTGAAATGGAGCCTGTTGAATGTCGAACAGTGATCCAGTTTTTGTATTTGAAAGGACGCACACCACAGGAGACTTTTGATGAAACGAAAGAAACTTATGGTGATAATGCCCCATCATATGACCTTGTAATCGTGAATTCAAACATGGTATCGTGAATTCAAACATGGCCGGACGTCTGTAGAAACAGTTCCCAGAAGTAGTCGCCCCCTTCTGCCATTGATGAGGCATCAGTCCGTCAAGTTGGGGCTGCCATTTTGGAAGGTCGGCGCATTACTATTCGCCAAATAGCCCAAGGTGTCAAGATTATTGCAGGGTCTATCATTCATGACCATTTGCATATGCATAAGGTGTCTGTCAGATAGATTCCCATGTTGCTCACACCATTCCAGAAGCGAAAACGCGTCAGTGCTGGAGGATGAATTTGGAGATGTGCCAAGAAGATGAGTCAAAGTTTTTCAAAAGACTCATTACATAGGATAAAACCTGGGCCAATCACTATGATCCAGAGACCAAAGCCCAGTCAATGCAGTGGAAGCACTTGGACTCACCAGCTCCAAAGAAGGCAAGGGTTAAGCCCTCCGCTGGCAAGGTCATGCTCACAGTCTTCTGGGACCAGGACGAAATAGTGATGACAGATTTCCTGGCAAAGGATACCGCAATTGCAGGAGCCTATTATGCTTCACTTTAGAGGAAATTAAAGGAAGCTATCAAAATCAAGAGGCGGGGCAAAATCAGCAGTACCCTCCTCCTGCAGGACAACGCTCCGGTCCACAACTCGCACGTCGCCAGATCAGAAGCACGGGCGTGTGGTAATGAAACTCACCCGATCCTCCATACTCTCCTGACCTTGCACTCTTTGACTTTCACCTCTTCCCAGCCATGAAGTTGTTTTTGAAAGGAAAGCGTTTCCCAGATGATGCAGCCTTGATTTCTGAAGTCAGGTCGTGGTTGGAGGACCAACCTGGGGTGTTCTACAAAAACGGTCTCCAGAGCTGCATCAAACGATGGGAGAAATGCATAACATTGAGTGGTTCCTATGTAGAAAAAGACTAATAATTGTGCCAAGTTTCGTTGCTCTACTGCTATTGGAAGTGGGTCAGGGACATTACTTATTGCTCGTCCCTCGTGTATATATATATATATATATATATATATATATATATAAATATATATATATAAGTACAAACAGTTTATAAGAACAAGTAATAGTGTGTGTGTGTATGTGTGGTCACGAATAGGCTCCTATATGGTTGACTATTTTAAAAAAGTAATTAAATATAATGATAGAAGATGTATCGAGACACAAGAATGGGTATGTTTGATCTGGTAGAACAGTGGTTCATTAAAATTGTGGGGTCTGCGTTAGCTCCTAGTCCAGAAAGTATGGAAATAAAAAAAAACGTTTACAAGTTTTTTTGATATAGATGTACATAAGAATACTTTGATAAGTATGTTTTAACTTAAATAAGGATGATATAATTAAATTGTGGGGTCTGCGTGCGTGCCTGGCCTCCATAGAATGGAAATAGGCACAAACTTTAATAAAGACTTTTCATATCTATCTGCGTAAGTATACATTGATAATTATGTTTCAGTTTGAAGAAATATGGTATAATAAAATTATCGGGTGTTCATTCGCGCCTGACATCCATAGAATGGAAATATGCCACAAAGTTTAACAAGGTGTTTTAATATGGAGCCACAGAATATTGTGATAAGTGTTTCAGTGTGAACAGGTATGGTATAATAAATTATGGGTGTTATCTATTTTCATTTTACTTTCATCATATTTTATTTGGTTTTGATACCCCCAAATTTGAAGCCATTTCATTACAACCCTTCCTTTTCATAACCTATCATACTTTCATAAATCAGAGTCCATTTCCTGTACGCTGTTTTGAACCCAGTCAACAACGGGTACTTTTGCTTGTATATATATCTATATATATTCTGATTTTTTTTCAATAACAAAATAGGATAGTAATTCAATGTTTTAAGGGTGGAAACCACTTCTGAAATCGGAACGTTATTTTGTTGTTACTTAAGGAGAGTGGTGTATGGTTGTCACTGCTACGGATTCATTAGATTAAATACTGTTCAGTTTTATAATTGCCGAAAGAGTTTAGTATGATAAAAAAAAACTGATGGTACACGCAATAATAATATAACTTGCATAAATTCTTGATTAGATAAGATTAATTGACTTACAATAAAAAAGGTGTGCAAAGGTATGATACTATCGCTTCCCCAGGGAGAGTTACTTGGTTGAGAAACGTCTTGGGAACGCAACTAGCTCCACGGGGGAATAACCGATATCGCAACGATAAAGACATGGTTAGAAGTCTTAGAAACGGTCACCTGAAGATGTGAAGATGGGCCAGTAATTAGAGTTTGTGTATCAAGAAGAAAAGCATACCTGAGATGTTGGATGTGGGTGTGCGGCTCCTTAAGTCTCTCAAGATGACATCTTCACCCTGGTGGCATTCAGGTTGGAATCTTTTCCTTCGTCACCCGGACGGCTTCGTTATTTAATGGAGACATTTATGGCAGACACAAGAGAACACACAACCCGACACAATTGTAATATACATGAAATATAACTATTTTATTTTATATTATGTATAGCAGCAGCAGGCACCTTCAGTCTTAGACAGACTATAGATACCCACGAAGGGTTGCTTGCGCCTAATTTTTTTGCGGCAGGGGGTGTCAAATCTCCAACCACATCTCTGCTGAGACGACACTGTTAAATACCAGTGGCTCGTGAAGAACAGGACGACTGGAAACAAATGCCAAGATAAGCGGAGAGCACATACAGCGCATAGAATTTCAAAATGGTCACTAATCTGATACTTACCAGACTCAACGTTGCTTTATATTATGTATACAATAAATATTACAATACTATTATAATTTACATATCCTATAATGGATTCTTCACCATTATAAACTAACTACCCTTAACTAGTGTTGAGGTTGAGAGACGGAGAGACAGAAATATGCGTGCTTATCCCTATGTTGTCCTGACGAAAAGAGAGGTCGGTAGAGGAAAGGGAATTACGGGGCTGCATTTCTGTGTATCCTTCCTCCTACATCCAAATTTCGACCTGGCCATGCAGGGGGAGGGTGCATAAGCAACTACCACAACCATGGCACTACGATATAGAGCCACAAAGGAAGCAATTGGCGTAATAGTGTTGAAAGTTGAAATAATTCTAAACTATATCTAGTCATCCACATACAGTACTCTTCTGCTGTATCACAACTCATCAGTGCGGCTAGACATATAACTTCCCCATCTGGGGATCGAATCTACAACCGTCGTGTTGACAGTCGGTAGCTTTAACCAACGGACTACGAATTAGCGCCCGTAAACATCCCTCCGCAAGTATCTATTAAATTAAACGTTGCCCATCGCTCAGTGCTCAAACATTCATCTATATAGATAAAAGCGAAAATATATGTATGTATGTGGGTGTGTCTGCTAAAAAAAACTTTCGACAGACAGAACAAAAATTTACAAATTGGGTCTCATATGAAAGCCCCATCGTTCGCCCGACAAATATAGAAAATTGGCAAAAAACGTTAATTTTTTCACCCTGAAATCAGCACTTTTCTAGAGGGGGGGGTCAGCAAAAACCACCCCCTCATGACAAAGTCGCTTCTATGCATGGGTCATACGACGTCGTAACCTGATTTAGTTTAAAGATAAAAAATGACCTAATTTCGTGTACGTCGTGTTAGGTCAGTTTGTTAGACCGCTGGATCATTATGTAAACGTTTTTGGTTCGAATCGTGATGTGAGATGTCTTTTATTTCTCGACTTTTTAAATTTTAATATATAAGCAGGGTTATTTTAGCCAT
This sequence comes from Euprymna scolopes, assembly GCF_053919585.1. NCBI lineage: Eukaryota > Metazoa > Mollusca > Cephalopoda > Sepiida > Sepiolidae > Euprymna > Euprymna scolopes. The sequence goes on from NC_136486.1 coordinate 107,891,848, forward strand.
TTTTCACGTAACGTTCGTTTTTCTGTTTTTTTTTTTTATTTCGCTTATTCTTAGGTTTTAATTAACACCCTCGACCCCGAACGACCACACACGACCAAAACCACCCGAGCAACACCGGGTACCCACCGATTTTTTTAAATTTTAATATTAAAAGCGGCTTATTTAAGCCATTTTTCGCGTGTTTTTTCGGGGGGGGGGATTGTTGAGATTTTTTAAAGTAGTTTTAACGTTCGTTTTTCGTTTTCTTTTCTGTTTTTGTTTTTCCGAATTTTACATTTACCATCGTTCGTTTGCCTTACGTTAGTTTTTTTTGTGTTGTTTTTTTTTCGATTTTTAAATTTTTATTTAATATTTAAAAATATTTACTTCGCTTATTCTTATGTCTTGATTACCCCAACCCGCACCTCCCGGGTAACCCCCGCTTTATTTTTCAGATCTTTTAAAGAAATTTTAACGTTCGTTTTTCTGTTTTCTTTTCTGTTTTTTTTTTTTTTGCTTCGCTTATTCTTATGTTTTGATTAACATCAAATCACTGCCATTCGTAGTTATTATCGTCTCGCCGTGTTTTTTAATATATATATATAATACAATTAAGGAATAATTTCTATATACCAATCGATACGGACCCGACTATGGAATATCAGATAATAAATAAACGTGGATTCATAAGATCAAAGAATCCAACCTGTATCGCCCTTCGGGGCCCGTGGCGCAGTTGATAGAAACATTGAATCTCTACGGTTCCAGATGGACATTGTCTGAAGATAGCGGTTTCAATCCTACCCAAAGCGTGCCAGAGGTTTACTTGGTGAAACGACAACAACTATGGATGGCAGTGACTGCTGAGAATGCACTTAGGAGATTCGAAGTTCCTATCCGTTACGGTTACCACCTGACGAAGGCCAGAGAAATAGTTGGCCGAAACGTCGTGAAAAGCAACAACCAATAAAGATGAAAACACTAAATAATAAAGATGAGAATGATAGTGCGAAATAAAGATAAATTTATATATATATATAATGCCCATCTCAAAAATAAATTCCAATTACGGAATAATATATATATATATATGTATATAAATATATATATGTACATAGAAATCTCTCTCTCTTTCTCTCTCTCTCTCCATATATATATATATATATATATATAGAGAGAGAGAGAGAAACACAGAGAGAGAGAGAGAGAGAGAGATTTCTATGTACATATTTATATATATATATATATATATATATATATATATATATATATATATATATATAATTTATTTCTAAAATATTAATACATATGTATGATTGTATTAAAGACAGGAAATTATACAGTAATACATCGTTCATTTAGAAACCGATAAAATGTGCAAGCCCCTCCCCGTAGAATCCTAAGGTTTCAGTTTATTAAAGTTACAATGTAACATATAATGTTTTTCCCGCCCCTTGTACCGGCATTTAAACCCGCCTTACGATGCTATTTATAATGTTTTGTTTTATTTATCATATACATGTGCATCATATACTATACTGTATTTTATTACTAATTTTTAATGCCGTAATCGCGGGGTTTTGCTATATATATATATATATATATATATATATATATATATATATATATATATATATGTGTGTGTGTGTGTGTGTGTGTGTGTGTACGATGATTTGTATGGTAGACAGCTTCAGTGTGTTTTAGGATTCATCATTTATTAGTTAATATAAACCTGCAGTTCGTAATCTTTGTTTTTTTTATATATATTTTACATTTTACTTTACAGTAACTTTCGCGCTTATCCCTTTTGGCAACAATTCCAAACATTATTGCGTCTAATCTATAAAATTGTTAGAGGACCTGTATAAAAAATATATTGAGCTATTAACATTTATTATCTCAGAGAAAAATTTTACAGCTAATAATAACTGACTTGTATGAGCTAATTTCACGCAAGGTCGCTTGCGAATATTTTACAACCCATAACACTTATATTATCTATGTTTTCTAATGATTTAAGAGAGGATAGGTAATTTCATTGCTATACCTTTGTTTAGTAACTTTACGATGTGCCTTCAATATTTTTCCACACTTTGTGTAAAGGCATTTAAAATTTCTTAGATTCTTGTGAATTTAGTATGTAATTGCTATATATCTTATGATATGGCTGACAAATTTTTTGATTTCAAGTTTACATAGAACAGCTGCAACATGAATTGGAATACACTATACTAAGGCTTGATTTTAACAGCTAGTGAATTTCAAAAATGTAATTTGGACGTGAGGACACTTTAAAAGAACGATATGCAATAAAATTCTGACAAAATTTGAAAAAATGTCGCAGAAACGTATTGATTCCATCAAATCAGTAGGACCCATGCGCGGGGCAAACCCTCTTAGGGCTGATGGACCCAGTAAGTCTTCCCAGATCACCCGTCTAGGAGAAGGAAAATTCTGAAACTAAACCAAAGGGGAGAGAGGCCTCTCCAGTCTTGGACGACAACCTTCCTAGAGCTGGTGACTCAAACAAATTACCGGTCTGCAAACCTAAATTGCTTAAGGAGTAGATAAGCTCTGTCTATCGCCGGCTTCCATACTCCTTCTTTGCCTATTAGTCAGGCGCAGAGATACTATCACAAGTGAATCGACAAAACACTAAGTGGTAGATCTTGTTTCTTGTCTAGAGCATTGAATGCCGTTCCCCCACTCCCGACACATACCACCCCTCATAACTGGGCACTTAGGAGTGCTTGAGTACCACGCATGCCTGTGCAATTAGATTGGGGTGATCTTCTTCTGATGGGCTGATGGTACCGGATTTACGGTTCCTGGCTGCTGTTTCCGACTGGTACTACAGGGGCCCTAACTCTTTGGTACGGCTTAGCGCGGCTGCTCCATCAACAGTTGTATAATATCGGGATGTTTGTAGTTCCATGTCGCGCATGGAAAGGGACCCTGCACTCATCCCCGATGGGCTTTCCCGAGGCCACAGTCCTAGTTGAAGAAAGGTCAGATAATGGTCTACTTGTTTTTATATGTCTGATACCCTGCATAACCTCTTGTTCAATTCCCCCTCACCTAACTGAAACTCTTTAAAACATGATGACACTGCAATCAAAAATAAGCTTAAACCAGGCCTAGGGACAAACAAATGCAACTTGCCTCCTCCCTTGAGGCTTGCATTCACTAACATCCATGGGCTTAGAACTAATTTAGCTGATGTTGAAGCATTTCTCCTAACAAATACCCCGGATATCTTAGCACTAAGCGAGACTAACCTACACTCCTCCATCCCCTCTAACTACTTTAACATGTCTGGCTACCTCCCACTCTGCCGTAAGGACTCTGACAGACATATGCACGGACTTGGAGTCTACATTCGTAACACCCTCCCCCTGACTAGAGAAACAAACCTAGAAACGGACGATCAAGCCTTTAAGTGCTTTAGACTAAACATACAACACAACATTAGCTACTTTTATTTTCTCTACCGCTCTCCCTCGACCCAGGACTGCACCATAATAAACAAAGTCTCTGACAGTATAGGCACAGCACTCTCCCTCGACACTAGCGCACAAGTACATGTATTTGGTGACTTTAATGTTCACCACAAAAACTGACTTCGATTCTCTACTCACACAGATGCAGCGGGCAGCACATCACATAGTTTTGCTATATCTCATTTCTTATCACAAATGGTTACGTTTCCAACCCGTTTCCCTGACCAGCAAGAACAACAAGCATCACTTCTAGATCTGTTTCTGACTACAGTTCCTGAGGATTGTACAACAAATGCTGACAGCCCACTCGGGAACGCTGACCATGCAGTGATAATGGTAGAAATCGCCCTAAATTCTAGACCCAAAACTGAAGAGCCAGGGCTCAAAACAACGAGATATTATAAAAAGGCTGACTGGGAAGCCATCAGAGATCTTATCAGAGATACCCGATGGGGAAATATTTTTCTCTTCCTGCTGAACAGTGCGCAAATGAGACGACTGAATGGTTCAAAACAGCAATGGAAGCACATGTTCCCATGCGGAAATTTTATAGCAAACCCCACTCTCCCCAATTGTTTACTTCGACTTGCGCAACTGCCATTGCTCAAAGGCAGCATGCATACCAAAGATGTAACCGACATAAGTCCAGTTCAAAGAAACAGAAGAATATAGAAGCTAGAAATAAGTTTAAGAAAGAAATAGCGACAGCTATAATAGAATTTACTGAAACCACTAAAAAACGCATCGAAGCACAAAAATTAGGAAATCGTGACTTCTTGAAAATCTACAACGGTGTAGTAAATAATGCGCAATCAACAATTCCCCCGCTAACCAACAATCAGGACAAGGCAAATATGTTTGCCAGCCGGTTTGCCTCGAACCCCACACTGTACTTTTTCAACCACCCCCTCCCTGACTTTCCTTTGCGGACAGACGCCACGCTAGACGATCTAAAAATCACCCCTGCTCAGGTGCATTCTATCATAAAAAATCTTGACACTTCTAAAGCATGTGGACCTGAATTCATCCCAGCTGTGCTATTAAAAAGTGCTCAGCCGAAGTAGCTCCAGTTCTCTCCAAACTCTACAACAAATGCTTAATAAATCAGGCTTACCCATCAAATTATCGCCCCATTAGCCTCCTCTCAATTTTCGCCAAAATATTTGAGACCATAATTAACCATGATTTAGTCCGTCACCTTACAGATGCTAAACTTCTGACTGACAAACAATATGGATTTAGACAGGCTCGTTCCACAGCAGACATCTTCATTGTAATCTCTGAACGTATATACCATTCACTGGACAAAGCAGGGGAGGGCAGAGCGGTAGCTCTAGATATATCTAAGGCTTTTGACATGGTATGGCACAAGGGCCTCCTCAGGAAAATTAAATCATACGGTATCACTGGTAGAATACTTAGCATAATTGAATCCTTCTTAGACAAGAGAAAAATCCAGGTTGTCCTCGACGGTCGAACATCTAAACAGTGTGATATAAGTGCGGGAGTGCCTCAGGGGTCTATTCTTAGACCTCTATTGTTCCTGATATTTATTAATGACCTTCCCAACACCACTGCCTGCGAGATGGGTATATATGCTGATGACACTACACTCTATAACAGGCATGACAGGAAAGCAAATGAACACATATCTAAAGAAATGGCAAAAACACTAGAGGAGGACCTCTAATCTGTAGTGGAATGGGGACATAAATGGATGGTCACATTCAATGCTGCCAAGACTAAACTGGTTACCTTCAATAATTTCAAGAAACCTTCTCTGCCACTAATAGCAATGGCCAGTGTCTCCCTGTCTGAGAGTACATCTTTCAAACTGCTTGGCCTAACGTTCACAGGAAACATGAGCTGGAACAATTATATTGAAAATATTACCAGGGCCGCTGCGAAAAAAGGTAGGCTCTCTCTACCGTGCTAGAACACTACTGACACCTCTATAAGGATCCCATTCTCTCATGTATGGAGTATTGTTGTCACATTTGGGCTGGTGCATCTGCTACTAGTCTCTCGCTCCTAGACAAGGTTAAAAAAAGTCGCATATCTGATAGGCTCTGAACTGGCATCTAAGCTTCAGCCTCTGTCCCATCGACGAAAGGTTGCATCCTTCTGCTTGTTCTACAAGTATTGTAACGGTGAATGCTCTGACGAACTGCAGACACTTGTGCCCCCACGATGTAGACGCCCTTGATAAACCCGACAGGCAGCTAAATCCCACCCCCACACAGTAGAGATCTCTAGATGTAAAAGATGTTTCTACTCCAGTAGTTTCTTCCCCAGAACCGCTAGACTCTGGAATTCCATTCCAGGTTCATGCTTCCCTAACTGTACTGACATGCAGAAGTTACAGTGCAACGTGAACCGACATCTTGCTGCCCAAATCCCTACATAGTACCCCAGTAGTTGCTGCCCCTGATAGTAGCCCCCTACACCTAAGTGGCAGTGTGCCTTGTTTGGGGTGAAAATGTAATTAAAAAAAATTGATTTTGATACCACGTGGCATGAATCAAGCTTCAGTTTGTTGAGTAGCATAAGGGATTAAAGGACGGCAAGGATGTATTAAAGGAATGATGAAAGATATGAAGGAATTAAGAAGTCAAAACATGAAAGTTAATTGGACAAATAAAGAATTTTATGGATACGGGCCGTAGTGTGTCTATAGAAACACTATGAGAACAGTATGGGGTTAGTATAAGAACTGTATACATAATTATTTGCGATACTGTTGTGGTTGCAAGGTTTAACAATAATTAGTAAGGAAATACAATGAAGACGCAAACAACAAGATAACGCAAGAATAAGTGTATTAAAGAAAAGGTATATTTACAATATGTACAAATGACGGTGTCGAGTCAGAGAGTCTTGGTGGGAGGACATGTACGCTCTTCGGCGTCACTTCCGGTGGCATTTGAGTAGACACACCAAGGCCAACCTAGGCTTGCCATTTATAGTGTTATGTTATTCGCATATGCAAATAAGTGGTTGCCACCACAACACCCCCCTCCCAAGATTTGAAGACACACAGATTTCAATATCTTTTTCTTTTTGGGTTTACCATTAATGGTTTTCTATACCCATCCGGCATAATATGTTGAATGCATGCTTCTAAGCCGTAGGAGCTAGCGTCACTAGCGACGACTATTTTTAAGTTTGTGTCCAAGTGCGTTAAGAAATATTCGGATGTTAGTGCGTTCTTTATTTTGTCAAAAGCGGTTTGACATTCTTGTGTCCAGTTCCACGGTGTATCCTTTTTTAAGCAGATTATTTAAGGGGGCTCGCAAGTTATGCATTCCTTCAATAAAAGATTGGTAATAATTTACGAGTCCTAAGAAACTCTGCAAGGTTGTTACATTATCGGATGCTGGCATATTTTTTATTGCCGCAGATCTGTCTGGGTCTGGACGTCGTCCATGTTTGTTTATTATGTGTCCAAGATACTTAATCTCGCTCATACAAAAGTCACATTTACTTTCTTTTACTTTAAAGCCGAATTATTGTATTCGAGTAAATACTTGTTTCAAATGTTCCTTATGTTCTTCTAGGGATTTGCTCCGGACAACAATGTCGTCCAGGTATGCACATGCGCACTCAATACCACTTAGCATGGTGTCTATCGCTTGCTGAAAGATCGCAGGCGCTACTTTGATGCCAAAAGGCAATCGGTTGTATTTGTATAATCCCTTATGCGTATTGATGCATTGTATTTTTGAGCAATTCTCCTCGACCGGTATTTGCAAATATGCGTCGCTCAAGTCTATCTTGGAGAAGATATTACCCCGATTCAACTTCGTGAATATTTCCTCTGGGCTTGGTAGGGGGTAATGGTGATCTTTTAATAGGGAGTTGACCCCGGTCGAAAAGTCTGCGCACACTCTAACTTCGTCATTCTTTTTCTTTACGTATACGGTGGGGGGGGGGCACTCGTTGTGTTCTATTTTTGATAGAATTCCCGTCTGTTCCAATCTATTTAATTCTTTATCAATCTTTTCCAACCCAGCGAACGGAACATTTCGCTTTTTTCTTAAAATTGGGCTGGCGTTTTCTTTAAGTTCAAACGAGGCCTTGAATTTATTGCAGCGACCTAAGTTAGTTGTGAATGCCTCAGGAAATAATTCTTTTAAATCGTATTTTATATTTACTGTTGTTGGAGAAGAACATTCTAATTTTTTACAGAATGTATTGATTGGCTTATCCCATAGTCCGAATTTCTCAATTAAATCTATTCCAAACAGATTTTCACTATTTTTTAGTACGAATATTTTTAATTTCTTCGAAATCCCTTTCAATTTTATCGGGAGGACAACTTCTCCTTTAAATTTTATACCACCACCAGTTACCGTCCGGGCTGTTTTACTAGTTTTCATCATGGCCGGTTTTCCCAACTTTTTCCACGTATTCAGGTTTATTATAGAAACATCGGAGCCGGAGTCGAGTTGTAACTTTATTGATGTTTTAAATATTTCCACTTTTACGTATTTTCGCCGATCTTTGTCTAATTTTGTCTTTGATTTTGTTTGCTGTACTCTCTTTCTGGTGTAATCTTTATATCTGCAGCAATCCCTTTTGTGTCCCACCTTCTTACAAATGTAGCATTTTTTCTTCTTATAAGGACAATCTGATTCGCAATGCTTTTCTGCACATCTCTTACAGTTATATCTAGGAAGAGGCTTGTTATATTCTGTACTATATTTATGGTTATCATCTTTGGAATATCCCGTTCCATTGCTTTTCTTTGTAAAGTTCTTGGTTGGTGCGTATGGTTTTCTAACTTTTCTTACATATGCCACTCCGGATTCTTTTATATTTTTTGAATCCTTTTTTAGTGTAATGGCCCTTTCACAGTCCTCTGCTAGTTTCTGGAGGGTTAAATCTTGCTCAGATTCCAGCTTAGACAACACTCGTCTGCATATTTCTGCATTTTTCGTGGAAACTAACCCTTGAGCGAAGATTAGACATTTAAAATCTTCTACCGTTAGTTCTGCAAGCTTAAAATTATCGCAGTTTTTATTGACAACTGATGCGTATGTCAAATAATCTTGGTTGTCACTCTTTCTTAGATTCATGCACAGCCATCTTTTATGAAAAAGAGATATAATTGGATTAAATAATTCTTTTAGTAATTTTACAGCTTCCATGAACTCTAATTCCGCAGTTTTTTTAGGTAATATGTAATCTACGAATTTGCTATGTTCTTATGTACCCAATTTTCTGAGTAAGAGGCTCACTTTCTGACTATTTGGCCAATGTTTACAGTCCAGTTGAAAAACATCCTCGTATCTTGTGTAGTATGTTTCAAAATTCTTCTCTTCCTCAGGCACATAATGAAATGTGTCCATGCTATTAAAAATAGTTGTATGGGAGAAATTAACACTATCAAAATTTTCTCGATTACTCTTTAGTAGTTCCAGTGTTTTAGCAAAACGTTCCTCTTGTCTTTCTTCATATTCCAATTGTAGTTTGTTATGCCTTTCTTCCTGTTCCAATTGCAGTTTTTTCTGCTTTAATTGTGCCATTTTCTGCTTTTCTTCTTGTTCGTGCTGCCATTTTAATAATCTGTCCTCTCTCTTTTCCTCGCGGTCAGCCTGTGCCTGTATTTGTGTTTGCAAAAGCTCGTTTTGTATAGCTTGGCTGCGTTCATCCCGCTCAGCCTGTGCTTGTAAAAATTACATGAACATTTTTGATAAGTCTTCCATGTTTTGTTTTTTTTAGTGTGTAGTTAAAAAAAAATATTGTACCATGTACATATACACCGGTTTGAGGTACAACAAAAAAGCAAATTGCTGTAAGCTCCTGTTTTCAATAATAATATCGCTGCTTGCAATAATATATTCTTTTTGCGAGTCACGCTGCAAAAAAAATAATAAATAAAGCAGGTTTATCTGGAATCCCGAAATGGAATTGACTTTCCGTTTTTAGGCACTTACTAATAAGTAACTCTTTCCACCAAATAAAAGTTTGGGTTTTTTTTTATCGAGTCTCAATTGAATAAATGTATGCAGTACATTTAGTTCTTGGAGTTTTTTTTCTCTAGTATTTTAGTAATTAAAATACCTCTTAAATTGAGATTACCTTTTTTCCGTGACGTCTTACTGTATTATCCGTTATTCAGTGACAACTTCAAGAAAAAAAGTCCTTTCCTTGAAATTTAGTTTTAGCTGTGGTATTTCCTTTTAGTACCGACGTCAACCAAAACATTAATTAAAAAGTCCTTTAGTTGTTGTTTTGTTTACGGAGAACAGTAATTAGAATCCACTGGTGAACTTTTTTCGTAGGTTACTTCCTTGCTTTTCTGTAATACGGGTCTGACCTGTCGTTTTTGCGACAGAACAAAGTTCGCTTTTTGTTTGCAAGTCGGTCCTTTAGTAAGATTTGTCGTGTAGCGACAAAACAAAAATTCACTTTTACATTCGTTTGCAAGTCGGATTCCCAGAAAACGACGTAAATTGTCGCTTTTGCCACGTTAGAGTTTTTTTTCACTTGAGTTGAAACTTCTCTTTAGCGTAAAATCCGTTTGCTCGTCAACACTTTGCATTCCTTAAAAAAAATGGTCAACCTTTGCGTTGTACTTTTTTTTTTAAATAGTTCTTCGTCAAACTGTTATATTTGACGCTTCATATCTCGTCGCCAACTGTTGTGGTTGCAAGGTTGAACAATAATTAGTAAGGAAATACAATGAAGACGCAAACAACAAGATAACGCAATAATAAGTGTATTAAAGAAAAGGTATATTTACAATATGTACAAATGACGGTGTCGAGTCAGAGAGTCTTGGTGGGAGGACATGTACGCTCTTCGGCGTCACTTCCAGTGGCATTTGAGTAGACACACCAAGGCCAACCTAGGCTTGCCATTTATAGTGTTATGTTATTCGCATATGCAAATAAGTGGTTGCCACCACAACAGATACACAGAAGATTTGAAAGATTTGCACGAACGCGCAAGTCCACTACTCCATCCTTGTCACAGACTATTTTATCAACATAGGCATCAAGACAACAAGTGCATTAAATCAGTTTTTTATTAGTACTATAGAAACTAGACTTGCATTTGTGTACTATTCTTAAAATGCACATACGTAAAAAAAAATTCTGGAAACACTTTGAAGCCACGTCGAATATGGAAATTATTACTTTCCTAAAGTGTTTTCTTTAGTAGATAATACCATAATACAAGATTTTAGAAAAAAAAGTATTATTATTATAAAATTAGACGCTAAACACGTTGTCCGCGTTTAAAAATAAAAAAAAATGGGATCGTTCCATCTGCAAAGATAGTGAATGACGAATACCTTTGGTGTTTCTCAGGTAACAAAAATGTGTCTTCACGCATTTTTGAAACGAATGGATTAAGAATTAAATTATGCTATACCGGGGATTAAAGCATGTGCAATCTTACCGAGATACCTTTCAAACTGTAGTATCTGTGACGAAACACTCAACTGAAATATATTTTAACAATGAAATGCATACAGATTTCATTGTTTTCTGAGCATTAATGGTTAAACTTTTTTATAAATATGCATATTCGTTTTATTTATTTAAGAGATATTTTAATGTCAATGAAAGATAGTTTTAGTCAAGAAAAGGGAGCATTTTTACTTACTATTTGTATAAACAAACATTTATTGTTTCCAAAAATATTTTTGACAGTAAATTATAAAGAAAGTATTTGACAAGTACATGTTATCCTATAATAATACGCCAAATAATCAGCTTATTGCAGATGAATATTTCGCGTGAAATTAAGATGACAGAGATCTATGATATTATTTTTAGGTTTCATTCGATCCCATACAATGTCTTAGAAATATCGTTCTGTTTGTTTAAACCGTATCCCACATTAAACTAGTCAAATATTCGTTGAAGGTATAATTGAACCCATTGTGTTTGAGTTCTCTAACAAACACCTGCTTATCTAAGAAATGCACTCACAGGTTGGAAGATGTACCTTTTGATATAAACATTTGGGATTGTATTCGTGCTTTAACTATGACTGAGGGATGTGACTATTTTCAAAACCTCTATACACACTGACATAATTTACATATTACTGAACTGATACTTTTATTTGCATCGTCCAAGACAAGTATGAATCAACGTGATTCAGGGAGCTAAAACAAAACAAAATTATACCAAGCTCAATATCTACTTACAAATAAGCATTATACAAAAACAATCCGGCCTTTGAAACAACAATTTAATAGAATTCGAATTAAAAGAAGGCAAAATAAAAGGTACGTGAATTACAAGGCTGCTTAAAATAAACTGAACATCTGCGTTCTACTCTTCATTTCGTAAAGACCAGCAGTCTGAATTTTTCATGCATGAGGCGCACTGTCGAAATGTTTTTTATAATAAGACTATGATCTGTTCAATTTTTTTCTTTATCTGTAAAAAGTCATGTTATTTATAAGGACGTCTTTTCATATTCTACGGTTTACTAATGCAGCAATGTATCTGTATATTGGGCTGGCTTAAGGTCCCATGCACATTGTATACCAATGTTCCTATCGTGCGTATTTTGTTATCTTATACGTTCATAAGCGATAACAGTTTTTCTTAAATATCATGTTGGTACAAAACTAATGTTGTTTTTGACGTTCTTCCTCACAAGTATATAACTCCTGTCATATAAAACTTGATTGATCGAACTAAAATCCATTAGAATCGATACATTTTTGCCAATGAGCAACAAGTTTGTTCATCTCATTCTGGAGTTCTGGAAGCGATGAAATCATTGAAGGCCAATTAGATATCATCTCGGCTTTTGAAGCATTTTTCGCGCAGAAAGTTGCTAATATGCTTGAAAAAGTGATAATCGGTGGGCGAGAGGTCTGGTTAATATGGCGGATGAGGCAGTCTCCTAGCCCAATTTGTTCAGCTTCTGCAGAGTAAGTTGAGCAACATGCGGTCGAGCGTTGTCATAGAGGAGAATTAGTCCCTTCATATTGACCAATCACATCCACATATTTGGAGCTTCTGGTGCATTTCGTCAATCTGCAGTAATTATCCGCCGTAATCGTTTCGCCCAGATTCAAGAAGCTGTGATGGATGAGACCGGCTGCATACCACAAAACAGTCACCATGATTTTTTCGGGCAATTTCGGCATCGAGAAGTGTTGTGGAGCTTCTCCGACATCCAACCACTTTGCCAAACGTCGCCGGTTTTCGTAGGATCCACTTTTCATCACACGTCAAATCCGCTCGTTTTTCTTGCGCAGAAGGAGCGTGAAAACCCCCTTTAAACGAAGATTTTATTTTATTATCGTTCAATTTATGCGGCACCAATTTATCCAACGTTTTTTTACGTCTCTATTTGTTCTTAATGGAGAACGCCTGTTGAATTGTCCACCTCGTGTCCAACAGCAATTTTTCGAGTGATTTTCCGAGGATCGTCTTCAAGTGTGACATTATCCATGTTTGTATGAATAAATATTGTGTTTCTTTTTATTACTTCTTCCTTCAATTGCATTAATTAGATCTATAATAATGTATGGTCGTTTTTCCTATTGCTTTCGGAGACAAGATCAACATAATCAAATACTATGTATGCTGATACGTTCTGTTAATTTCACAGCACTCATAAAGTTTGCAAGATATATGCGCCATCCTATTTCATTTGCTATATTTATCAATTATGACTGGGACCAGAATCACTGTGTACTAATTTTACGAATACTAATTAAAAAAAAACACCGGTTATTCAACAGTTATTAAACGTTTAAGGTAGCATGTCTGGAAAACACTTACTATTCGATATTATTACAGATTTCCGCATCGGTAATACTTTTTCATCCCACTTCTTTTTTATTGAACTCATATCCTAATATATCCTCATTCTTAAAAAGATTACATCACTATCTTTTCCTTTTAAATGGACAACGCCACTACGGAATCAAGGAATATATGATTGATTATGAGTTAATCGTCTCATTAGTTGTAGTGAGCACAGATCATCTTTTCCAAACATTTTTCAAATATTTTATAAAAGTTTTGTACAATTATTTCTTAATTGTTTCAGTCAAGGAAGGGGTGTCCCTCCTTGGGCGAGAACAACACAAATGGTATGTATGTTGGATATTGACAGGTGACTCTGTGAAGAGATGTATTCGATGAGTTGCCCACACTCAAATTAATTCCATTTAAGGAATGCGATGCTTCTATTTTCTAGTCAAATGCATCATTCAACCAGAAATATGTGAGAAAAATATCAACCAACGAATTAGAACAATAGATGATGAGAAATATAAAAATACCAGACTTAATAAATGTTTAAATAAATCGACTACAGAAAGCGAAAAACAGAGACACAGAGTTGGTCACAGAATACTGGCGAACTGCAAAAAAAAAACCCTCCGCACTATACCCTCGCCATGCTCCTTCACTTGTAGCATAACCGACATACTTAAATCTAATAGTTTGGCATTGGGGATAAACAAAATAGTGTATAACCTGTGTGTATGTGTTATTACGTGTCTGTTTTATTACGTGTCTTTTATATTACGTGTATATTTTATCACGTGTCTGTTTCATTACGTGTCTGTTTTATTACATGTCTGTTTTATCACGCGTATGTTTTATTAGGTGTCTGTTTTATTATGTGTCTTTTATATTACGTGTATGGTTTATCACGTGTATGTGTAATTACGTGTCTTTTTTATTACGTGTCTGTTTTATCACGTGTTTGTTTTATTACGTGTCTGTTTTATTACGTGTATGGTTTATTACGTGTTTGTTTTCTTACGTGTGTGTTTTATTACGTGTATGTTTTATTACGTGTATTTTTTATTACGAGTATTTTTTATTACGTGTATGTTTTATTACGTGTCTGTTTTTTACGTGTATGTTTTCTTACGTGTGTGTTTTATTACATGTATGTTTTATTACGTGTATTTTTTATTACGAGTATTTTTTATTACGTGTATGTTTTATTACGTGTATGTTTTAATTCGCTTCCAATCGATATAGTGACAAAAGGTGATTTTTAGAAATTATATACACTGAAGAGAACACTGGATGTCCAGCTGCACCGAATATATAAAATGTAGTATCATAATATATTACGCATTTTTTGGCACAAATATTAGAACCCGCACTAAAAACATCGTCATCACATATTAAATTTAAAGTGAACAATCTTTCAGTGAGCTATACAAACATATTACTAAAAATCTTAATTCAAATCGTGATAGCATGATTGGTTTTAAATAAAATTGATAATCAGTTTTCCTGAAAGATATTTTTCTTTTCTAAATTCCTCAATCTAAGATTATACCAAGCATATAACAGATTATTTAAAGTATTATTACAGATTTTGTAGGTTTTTGGTTAACGCAAATACATTTCAGTTGTTTGATAATGATTATGCCTCAGTCTTCACTATTATATACCATTTTCTTCATATATTAAATCTCGAATGAAAATATTCTTGTGAGTTATACAAATATTTTATTGTAATAATAAATTAATATATTTAAACCCGAAAAATAATAATAATATTTCATTATTCTACTTATCAATGGTAGTTTCACATATTTTTCCCATATTCTATATGTATTGGGGTATTATCACACCGTTATCTTATTAGTGCGTTTATGCAGTAAAGGAACTTAAAGCAAACGCTATATAAATATTTTATTTTAAAATGCAATAAAATACATAGTTTTTCTAACATAATTTTTATAGACAATACATTTAAAATATAAATCGATTTTATTTATTTATATTAAATGAATGTAGAAGCCATTCGACGAATACCAAAAGTATAATAACAGTTGTACATTGTGTATACGTAATACTACTTTAGTTTGTGATATTCTGAATAGGAAATTATTCATGTATACATGTTTTTTTCTGCAACACGGACTTATGCTTAGTTTATCAAAACAATACTTTTCTATTTAACCCGGGAAACGACAGAACATGCGTTCTGCTAGTACTATAATATTTGGTATTGATCGCTTTTTTGTCAATGTAATCGATTAATAAAATGCCTCGGGAATTCAGAATACGAAGGCTAATACCTTGTCTGATATTTTTTGTATTTTTGCTTTGTTTCAACAGCTTACACCTGCTGTTGTCCACTCAATCGACTACCTATTTGACTACTGAGTTAATTAATAGTACATTTATCACAAATCGATACATAAATTACTGTTACTTTCGCTGGACCATTGCCTTTTAATGTACTGGAGAAAAACGGGAGATCCACTTAAAACACAGAAATATTAACGCGAAATTTGAATATGTTCTCAACTGCTTTATTATATCATAAACTTCAATTAATGATCAGCCAAAACGCGTTTGCAAACTTTCTGTTGATTCCCGAGAAATATGCCGAATACGGGAGAAATAATATGTCAGCACGATTTAGGTATCTGCGGTGTTTTTTTTAAATAAGCATAAATCATTTAACTTTTTAGTCCGACAGAAAAATGCCTAAAAAAACCTTTATAAAGCCTTTGCTTTTCGTAACATGTAATGTTTTACAACAAAGCAATATGTCATCGACACATACATAAAAAATAGCCTATCCTGCCTTGACAGAGTACAAAATAGACTTCGTGGCTTAGTGGGGGATGCCTTTTTCCCTTCCCTGCAACCTCTCTCCCACAGAAGAGACGTTGCGAGTCTGTTTTGTTTTACCGTTATTTCCATGGCAAGTGCTACTCTGATCTCCAATCTGTGTTGCCCCCTCGCCAATCTTTTACGAAAAACACCCGTCTAGCTAAAGCCACTGTTAAAAATTTCCCCCACTCTCTATCTGTGCCTAAATCAAAACGTAGATTCCATGAACAAAGCTTCTTTCTTAGAACAGCACGCCAGTGGAACTCTGTTCCGTCTGCCTGTTTCCCACCTGACTGCAACTTTGATGTCTTCAAATCCAAGGTAAACAAATTCCTGATGAACCGCCCCCTTAAGAAGACACTTTATGAAATCTCAACACTAACGTACAACGTACTGTATATGCAATAACCCTTATCCCTGAGTGGCTTCCGGACCTTGATAAGTGGTAACCACCTTGTAAAAAAAAAACAACATTTCAAGATTCTAATTATTCTAACATTTTACAACAGTTACTACAATTAAACATAGCAGTTTTCAAATTGAATACGAATAAAATTTTATCATCGGACATAATAAACTTATCAAACCTTATTTTCAAGTAGCTCATAATTTTGATAAGCAAATAAGAATAAAATATAAAACTAGCTAAGTAAGTCATCATGGTTGCTATTGTGTGATTCTCCATTGTATAACACAGATTGACTAACGTACCTTGCATGGTGTTTTTGTAAATAATCAAGATACTATATAATTTGTAGTTTTGTTAATACAGTAGATAAGATATTTTTCCTTTCAAAAATATAGAAGAAAAGAGATGTTCATTACTATGAAGAGAAAAATATGTATATTAGAATAAGGAAATTGATGACAATGACAACTAAGCAGGTTAGCAATTAAGTCCACAACTCCCCAGGTCATTTGTCTCATGGAATTATAAAATAATTAAGTGATTGATTTTTTATTAGCACTTAACAATCCTTTTTTTTCATTAAGGAATGGGTTATTCGTGAATCTTGAATCATAGAAATCTACGAAATATACGGATTCTATCTCATTTTATATTAATAGTAAGAAAACCCCTCAAACCTCGGAACCTTCGTAGAATTCCATTGTAATAAGTAAATATTTTTTTTCGTAAAGATTCTGCATGTAATTTTTTTTGCTGCATCATGTCACACCTAGTGTTCGTCTATAAATGGCTTTGAATGGGCGTGTCTGCAGATCAAGCAGTTTTTGGGAAAGTCATTTCATTTGAGCATAAACCCCAGGCGTCTTGGTTTGGCCGCAAATTTTTCTATTACCTTATTTTGCAATTCATTTCTTTGCTCTAAGTATTTAAGCATTTGCTTCTCAATTGAAATCCGGGCTAAAGACGAAAGTCGATCCTCAGCCATAGCGCATCTCAAAAATGATCGTATTCTGTCCAAGATTGATAAATTTCTTTCATTTCAAACTGAAGTAGCGGGAATGGTAATGAAAAGTTGTATCAGTCTCACAGTTTCAGACATTAATGAAGCATCTCCAGAATAGTTTTACTTAAGGTACATTTTTTGAAATCATTGTCAGAATACAAATACCTGCGCTCACTTGTCAATGATTTTAGATAAAAAATACCAGGGCGTTTTTTCTGCAATGCATCTATATGTTGCTTAGGGAATGTACAGGAAAAATCTATAAATTTTCTCACATCGAGCAATTCAAAATATGAAAAATCTCCTATGTTGGCGAATCATTACTTTAATGACGAAATGATGTTTTGAATTATTTACAAAAAATACACTTTTGTAGTTGATTCGATTTCCCCTAGTTCTTTTTGTGGGTGGAGCGTGTGATTCGTCAGATATCTCCATGTCTGTCATCGTTTGTTGGATCATATTTTCATAATGTTCATTGTCACAATTGTTTGATATTTATTTAATGAAATCATGTATTTTATCCTGTGCATATTTCACGTCGAGTTTTCTGCACTGTAAAATGTCAAATAGTTTCTCTGTTTGAGAAAGAATGACATAAAAACAGTTAATAAAAACATGAAAGTTAAATCATTCAATTTTCACAAGAAATTGTCGGTTTCACTTAGTGTTGCTTCATCCCAGATTTCGCCATGATCAAGAATATCTTCGAGTGCGTTCATTATTTTTTGACGATCGTCTTTTATGGCGGATGCAGTTCTTGATTTATAAAACCATCTGGTAGTACACAAAGATGGGATTCTGATTTCAAATTTTCGGAACACACTCTTCCGTTTCGTACTAGATAATGTGAATTTACTGAAGCTGTGGAAATTTTAAAAAATATATATTTTAACGCCATCAACTTTTTTCGGTACTTTTACTCAAAACTAAATAAAGTTTTATGAGCATAACAATAGATGGAATCGGCGTATTTAAATTCCCTCTCTCTCAATTTAGTTTGCACTCCGTTCCGTTCACTTGCCATCACGGCTGCTCCATCATAAGTTTGGCAAACCAATTTTGATTTTGCATCATCGAAGGAATTTAACGAGTTCTCGATGACATCAGCTAATCTTGTGGCACTTTTGTCAGCGCTCACGTCATGACATTTAAGGAATCGTTCAATAATTTTGCATCCATTCACATACCTAACAATGATCGAAAGCTGTTGCACAGTCAGTTGTTCCATCAGCCTACACTGAAATAAATGGGGCACTTTGAATTTTAGCGTAAATAACATCAGCAACCACGTTATCAATTGAAGATATAATTTTATTCTGTATTGTTCTGGAAACACCTGAAAATGTCCTAGAGCCTTCTTTGGGGGAAAGTTTTGATGCAAACACATTGTCAATTTTAGAGAAACACTGCAATAATTCTCGATAATTACATTTCTTAAGAGTATATTCCACTTCATCGTGTCCGTGCAATCGTAGTTCTTGTTTGCAAAGATATAATATTGCGTTCATCAGGTGTTTCAAATACTGTTTATTTTCTCCAACCAATTTATTGTGCCTTTCTCTTTCAAGTTTGACCGATTCACTAATAGCAGTGACTATGGCATACATGCCAAATGTTTTTAAACGCTTATAATTGTTCAAATGAGACGTTGATTTCGAACGAATTTTGTAGTCAGCCAAAATATGTCTATAATAAGTATAACCAGTATCAGTCCATGATTGTCCTGATTTAGGCGTGAAAAACAAGCAAGGCCAACAATAGAGTTTTTCCTCAGATTTACTCGCACATAACCAGTCAATGTCATTAAACCATTTGGATTGAAACGAACGAGTTCTAACCTTATTCATCAATAAAGGAGTTGGGCGTCCAACTTTGATAATTTCTCGCTTTTCGGCTACAGTTCTCTGACCAAACGATCTATTTTTCAGGTCTTACACAATATCCATTTTTATTATATCTAATTTTAAATTTACTAGTTTTATCTATATCTTAGAAATGGTGTACTAGTACATTATCCTACCCAAGAAATTAGGTACCTTTGCAGTATAGTATTCGTATGAAAAAACAAAGAAAAGCCTACCTGGTACGTGCATAAAAGTTATTAAAACCAAAAATCATGTAATATATTCAGGTAGTATGACTTTTAAATGAAAAATAAGGTTCTTCTTCACTATAGCATTCTGATGTAAAAACAAGAACTCTTACCTGTGGCATACAGAGAAGTTTGCACAACAGAAAATTATGTAAATTATTTTAAATATGTATTGTAGATTACCCGCCCTAGGTAAGGAAATTTTTGTCCATATATGTGCTGTAAATTTCCTGTTCTAGGGAACGTACAATTATCTCATGCATATAATACCCGTCCTAGGATAGTTAAACATTATTTTGTTCAAGATGGCAAATGATACATAGACATCATATATTCCTCTACCCTAAGAATAACAGGTATGTTCAAAGTTTTCCTTATACGGTCCCGAGCAACGCCGAGTTGTTTTGCTAGTCTAATATATAAATCTCCCGATGTCTGTGTGCATGTGTCTGTCTCCGTTTTTCAATGTGTATCTGCTCCTAGGCTGATGGTTGCATTTTCGGTGCAGAATTTTATTAAAGACGAGTAAAAGTTAAGGGCTTCAAAAAAGGGTTCAAACTTGAAAGCAATAACACCTTGACGAGCAATGGCGTCATTATGCGCATACGTTACACCGAGTAAAAGAGAAATGTATTTATTAAGATATTTCACAACGTTTTGAATGCGATTATCTCTTTGGTGCAATGGCTAACGTTGCCGATTACTAGCACGACTGTAACGGTTTCGATTCCCGATGTTTTCTTTTCTTTTTTTTTACATTCCGATATTCTTGATTTTTAAATGTCATATAACGAATACACAATAACACTTTTATTTGAAACACACAGAGAAATGTTTTTGCTTTACGTAATGAAAATGTCATATTCAAATATGTATATGATATATCGGCATATTTGTTACGTTCCAAAAATCACGTAAATAGATTAAGTAATGGCATTAGTATTGGATTTACTCCTAAACTAATGAATCGGTCATTAAGAATATTAATTATGTGTACACATTACTAACGATTGCTATATTGTTTAATTTTACTACTGTACAAACTTAACTCCTTATCCTCGAGTGGCCTCTCGGCCTTAATAAGTGGTGATGTAAAAAAAAATAATAATAATAATTCCTCAACTTCTGTAGTATTAGGTCGTCCACACTTCTTTTCTTGCTAATGAAGCTGCTTTATATTAATCGATTCCCGATGATATCGGACTAAACAATTGTTTCAGTATCTCTTTATTTAATAATTCAATTTATTATTTTTCATTGACTTAATTTTCAAAATTTGGAAAATATATAAAATATATATGTAAGTATTTACATACAAATACAGATATATCATATCTATCTCTCTCTCTCTCTCTCTCTCTCTCTCTATATATATATATATATATATATATATATTTACATACAAGGTACACGTATATATGTATATATATACATGTATATATATATTGTGGGTTTTGTTTATCCATATTGTATAAATTCCTGAATAAAGAACTCCTAGATATCATTTAAGCACTGTTCATATAGTTATGTGTGTTGAACTGCCGAATATCAAGTACATATTTTTTATATTAGATTCCTTGTTTGAAATGGTGTCGTTTAACATCAGTTTAGATAATTATATAAGCTCTCTTTTAATTTAACAGTACCCGTTAATAACATCATGTGCTGCTAATTAACGGAAGCAAAGCCCTTTCCTATGAATAAACATAAGAAATACTTGCAGTTGCGCCCGATGTTTATATACACGGATTTGTAGATATCATTTCCAAGAACCAATCTTATAGATCATTGCCTAGAACTACCGATTAGGTAAATGAAAGTTGTAGGAGCCGAGACACGTTAATTAGCAGTAAATTTATATATATATATATATATATATATATTAAATTAAATTAAATTATATTAAAAAGAGAGAGAAAATTGATACATGTGATAATGATTAAAATTTCTCTATTATATGTGTGCATATATCGTTCTAGTAATCTATCTAATTCTGCCATGTATATATATACATATATGTACATATACATATATACACACATACACACACTCTCTCTCTCACACACACACATATATATACACACATATATATATATATATATATATATATATATATAGGAGAGATAGAGAGATACATAAATACATGTATATACATTGAAAACAAGAATCATTGGCACACTATTGAGCTCGAGTAATGTTACAAACGGAAAGCTGGGTCTTTAAAAGCAGTTAAATGGACAATATTGTAAAAAAAAAATAAACTATAAATTAAATAATACTATTTAATTCCTTACGTGATAATGTTTTTATAATGTTGTATTGAAATCAGTTGTATATATATATATATATATATATATATATATATATATATAAATATATATATATATATTAATTTGGTTCAATTAATAATAGAGTAATTGGAAGGAAGAAACAACGAAAACGAGCTAGAGAAGCAAGCCTAATAGATAACTTACCGATACATTCGAGGTGTAAAGCAACCGATGTTCAGATAGTCTGAAAGTGATAAGAGGGAACCTAGCTAAAGATTAGTCACTATATACATTATTTTAAGTTACTGTTATTAGAATAAAAATGATGATACATAATTTAGAATGTGTTTTGTTTGCTTAAATAAAATAGAGCAGCGAAATTGAGAGATATTAGCTAGTAAACCCGTCTTTCGCTTTCTAATAGACAGATTATTTTAAGATTTGCCCAAACATTCTCTTATACTGGTGTTGTTATTTATTTTCTTCATCCCTGCCCCTCGACATTATTATAGCCGAGCAACCAAGCACCAGGATCACATCGTTTTCCCCTTAGATATCCCTACATCCCGAGCAACCGTCTTACTCTAAAAATTTCTTTATTAAACTGCTAGCTTTTCGCATTGTTTCCCGTGTTTTCCTCCCTGTTGACTGTACTAGTATGTTGAAATTTAAATAAGTGCAGTGCGAACTTATCGTGCTTATCAACTCCCTACATGCCATCCCTATAGGCAAGGTTTCAAAAAGTAGACTCTACGTCCAAGTAGCAATATGCTTTGTTTTCTGGTTAATAAGAGTAATAAAAGTTTGTTTCTAGTGTTTATTTGGAATATGACAGGCTCTGCATATTTCACGTTAAGCGATTATACAGCAATTTGGACGTAACTTCTGATCTTTTAGGATTCTATTACTGTGAAGTTTAAATGACATATAAATTGATGCATCTTAAGAATATACGTGCTTGTTCATTTGCATGGGGCTTTTAAAGATTTATGTTCGTTTAATGTAAACTATTGATTGACGTTAGATCATAAAACATTGTTTTAAATTAGAAAAAGGTTTCTCTCGCTCTCTTCATTATTATTTGTTTCTAAGATCTTTTGCTCAATTAGTTTTTATCAAAGAAGCCATTAATAAATTTCCGTGTAGATTGTCATAACGAAGATGCCTGTTATTTACGATGTTGTGTCTCTCTGGTTCAACTTTTCAATTAAATGTGTTTAAAAATTGAAAACACTATTTTTGTTTTACGTATCTCGAAGGTAGCAGAAAGAATCTACATTAACTTTATAAAAGCACGCTTTAACCTCACTTTACATTCCTGTTTTTTGCTGTTGTTGTTGTTGTTGTTTTTGCTAGCATCCGCGTTTTGCAACCGAGTGTATTCGGTAGCTAACTGAACTACACTTAGAATGAGTATCTTTGTTCCTTAATTCACTACAGTTCATGTTCACCAGTCAGTCTAAAAGATCTTACTTCTTATTCCAGTTAATTGCTGCTAAATCTCTCACACGCGAGCTCGCTCTATTTATCTATGTTTTCCTAAATCCTTTGTATGATAAACTTAGATCATCAAAATATATGTTAAAATATTCCTCAGTTCTCGATTTTAGTTCTCGTTGAATAAAACTCACGATTTCTACTTAACCGTTATTGGCGATTAAGTGAACATCTAATTTTTCAGCGATATTAATATATAGATTTATTTTGCTCTTTCTCTCTTCTTCTTTTGAACATGTCTAATGTCTCGAGGAGTATTTGAGGAAAGGTGTTTCTGTTTTTTCTTAAATCAGCTTCTTAATTGTTTTATTTGGCATTTAATTAACCCATTATATTCAGCTAACCATCTTTCTTACTTCCGGTGTAGCGCTATCCAAAATGATGATGAGATCAATCAGCCCGTTTACTTGTATTTTTCCTTATTTTTAATTGCGACGACATTTATTGAATTATAACATAAGAAAAGGACATTAAGGAAAAGCATACAATAAAAATAAACAAAAATGTCCGAATAAAAATAACAACATAATTCTTTTTCGATAGCCACCCGCAAGAATTCCTGTGGCGGCGAAGTACCAAAGCCACATATTTTGAGAATATTGTGTATTAGATACGTGTTTTTTTTTTTTAATGAATTTCGAAAGTTTGTTATTTTTATTTCAGTAATATCATTTATTTTTCTTTAACTGGTTTTAATTTCCACTTTCATAAACGCATATTATTATATAAATTCTAATAAAAAACATTCTTTTTTAATTTAAAAAGCTTTTGTTTTTTTATTATTTAATAAACATATATTTAATATTAAATTAAAAATAAAAACTTTTGTTATTTATTTTGTATATATAAGTTCAAATATAAAAAATAATTGATTTATTTGTATCTGTATTATTTGTATTTTGTTTTTCAGTCAAGTTATTTTCTAATATATTTTTTCAATAGATCTCTTCACAATAGAAATACCGAAGAACAATAAAATTGAAGAAAAATATTTTTCCGGTAGCGCTACACCGGATGTTAGAAAGTACGTTAGATTAACGTGTTTGTCCCTATCGTAAGCAATCATGTAAATTCTACAACAAAATTATAAGTCTTTTAAGTCCTTTTTCATCGTAATCGTTTATATAGAACTAAGAGTATTGCTATATATTAGTTACGCAAGGTGAATATATGTAGAAGTATGAAATAGTTTATAAAATTCTTAATAACAGCAATAATAATCAGTTTTAATATGACGTTTATATTCCTCTTATTTTGTGATGTTTGTTCTGTTTTCTCTGTTTTTAAAGGTAAATTGTGAATAGGTTAGTTGACATTAAGCAGCCGGATTCAAAGTTATACTTAATAAAAGGTTGTACCATTTTATTATATATTCAAATCCGTCTTCAATTTACTATTCATTAAAACAAACATAATTTATTAAACAAGATGTCTTAAATTTTCATTAAGTGTTATTTAAATTTGCAAGTTCCTAAGTAGAATATTAAGCATAAATTATATATATATATATATATATATATATATATATAGTACACGCTGACATAGAAATATATCTTATCATAATAGTTTGATTTTTGGTATGTAAATGAATTTGCTATACGTTAAAATTTAATAATTGTTTGTTATGTTTACTATAGTTTTCTGGAGATTAAAACCCGTATTTATAATACTATGAATAAAAACGGACGACATAATTTGTTCATATATATTGCAGTAAAAAATCAGTTATCACCGTGTGTAGTTGGCCTGAAGTGAGGTTGCGAAAAAATACTTTCTTTCGCGACCCTCTTCTCAGGCCTCTTGACTTCAAGTAGCACAGAAGGTGAGACTCTCCAATAGTGAGCAGAATTTTATAAGAAATAAACATTCATCTATTAGTAGAAATATCCACCAAACTATACTTCGATTTGGACATTAAAAGAACCTTCTCAACACCAGTAGCTACATTTACCACTATATATATATATATATATATATATATACATATATATATATATATATATATATATATATATATAATCCTACAGCCAAATAACGTCGCAGCCCACAAAACTCGAGTTTCGCCTTGATTTGGGGTCATCAGTTAGACACATCTGAAATCAAGATTCGGAACTTGAGTCTCTTGCATGCGAGGCAAGCACTCTGCCAACTGAGAAAACACCTCGCACACAAGAAATTCTATTAACTAACACACATCAAGAAAACTGCGACAATATCCGATTGTGAAATTGACCTACTTCTTCTCGACAAGGGACAAGTACGAGTTTATACTCGAGCGTTTATCGATAGGGTTTTCAGAATGTGTGAGATTATATATAATAAATTCCACGGCCGAAAAACGTGACAGCCCACAAGAGCCATGACGTCCTTGTGCGAGTTTTGTTTGCTCAGTTGGAAAAGTGATTGCCTCGCATACAAGAGGCTCGGATTTCGAATCCTGAGTTGGATGTGTCTAACTGATGAGCTCAAGTGAGGGCGAAACTCGAGTCTTCGACTTCCGGTTCGATGACTGTCATTGCTCTTGTGGGTGTCGACGTTGTTTGGCTGTGGAATTCATTATATATAATCGCTCACATTCTAAAAGAACTATATATATATATATATATATATATATATATATATATATCCTGGAAACAGCTTTTCATGTTAAATTATCCCTATGAAATAATATAAACATGAGAACGGGCGTAATTTTTAGTAGCAAACTAATACAGTGACTGCAAGGGATAATAAACCTCGTAAGCAAGCGAGTTTGAAATAACGGACTTGAAATGTTATAATATTATTAAATAAGACTGATTAACCTAAATTACACTATATATATATATATATATATATATATATATATATATGTGGGGGGGAGGGGGTGCGTGTCTGTGTCTGTGTCTCTGTTTGTGTGTAAATGTATGTGAAGACTGCTACTATCTCCGAATACCGGCATGTTTAAGTGACGTTACGTATGACTAAAAAGAGACAAACGGATGAAGTTGTATTTAGATTATAAATCTTCGTATATCTATGAAAATGCATAGACATACAAAGGATGCATATTTGGTAGTTTTGTAAAGTAAATTCTTTTTTTTTTCTTTATTATTTGGTAACGTTTAGATAAGAAAGCCAGTATATTTAGACAGCCTGATCAGGTCGCACCAGGGATTCTTTAAAATGCCATTCAAGAAACCCTAAGTTAGTTTCGCAATCCTCTCTACGATGGAAAAATACTTAATTTGTTCAAAAAGTTTCAATCAAGAATTTCAAGACATTTTCATCGCCTCTAAAAATGATCAATAATTAGCCATAACTAGTTGTTCGTTACTTATTTTGACCAACCTTGGTAAGCGAAGTGATGTTTTCAGAGCTGTATAGTTTTTTCAAGAGAATAGTGAAAACTACACACTTCAAATGACACATTGGAATGACTGGAGGAACGCATCAGTAATCCTCTTATCAGTGAAACGTTAACTTGAAAGAGATTCACACTCACATGACCTCTAGTGTTGGAATTAGTTTAGATGCATTTTCTATTAAAATAGACGATTCCTGAAACAAATATTTTACTATAATCAGGGCAGTAACAATTATGAACGAATGAAGTAATTCCCTTG
This sequence comes from Euprymna scolopes, assembly GCF_053919585.1. Taxonomy (NCBI): domain Eukaryota; kingdom Metazoa; phylum Mollusca; class Cephalopoda; order Sepiida; family Sepiolidae; genus Euprymna; species Euprymna scolopes. Next base: position 107,918,787 of record NC_136486.1, read on the forward strand.
TCAGTAAGAGACGTTAATCTGAAAGAGTTTCACACTCACATGACCTCTAGTGTTGGAATTATCTGAAACGCATTTTCAATCAAAATAAACGATTGCTTATCCGAAGCTCTTCATTGCATTCAGGACCGGAACAATTATGAAATGTTCTAAAAGTTTCCGATGTGGTATCAATATGGTGACCACAGTCGAAATTAATAAACTTTTTTTAATGATATATTTACGCTTTTTATAGTTGACCGTAAAAATGGTAACGTGGTCTTCCATCTTTTACTGTCTTCAGAATCAAAATGTGATGCAGAAGAAATCAAAGATTTTTAAACATGAAATAATTTTTATTCAGATTTGGATTTATTGTATCTAAACTTGCCGGCATTCCTTTTCGCACAAATCCAACCCTAAAGTTGGGGTAGCAAAACGTGAAATGTCTACCCGCTTCGATCGTCGCGTCTGATCTCCGACTTCTATCCAATCATTTATCGATCTGTAAAATACTCCGCATTTATTTTGGAAATATTTTAGTTAGCAGACTTCAAAAATAAAAACACGTTCAATGTTTACAACTGAACTTTTTTGCTAACCTCATGATAATGCGCACTACCGTAGTTCAATTACAAGCGCTACGCCTATCTTACACCCCACCCCCACCCCTATCCAAAACCAATTAACACCCATAACACATCCCTATCCCCACCCCTATCAACACCCTTATCCCAACCCCTATCCCCATCCCTATCCCAACCCCTATCCCACCCCTCCCACACCCCTATGCAAACCCCTATCCCAACCCCTATCCCAACCCCTATCCCCATCCCTATCCTAAGCCCTATCCCAACCCCTATCTACACCCCTATCCCCACTCCTAACCACACTCTTATCCACACACCCTATCCCCCCTACCCACACCCATATCCCCACCCTATCCTCACCCCTATCCCCATCCCTATCCAAACCCCTATCCCACCACTATTCACACTTCTATCCCCACCCCTATCATCAGCCCTATCCACACCCCTAACCTCACCCGTATCCACATCCCTATCCCCACCCTACCACATCTTTATCCACAACCTTCTCCACGCCCCTATCCCCACCCCTATCACAGCATTATCCACACCCCTAGCCTCACCCCTATCCACACCAATATCCACATCCCTATCCCAACCCCTATCCTCACCTCTATCCACACCCCTATCCACACCCCTATGCACACGCCTATCCCCACCCCTATCCACAACCCTACCCACACCCCTATCCCACCATTAGCCCCACACCTATCCACACCCCTATCCACACCCTATCCTCACCCCTATCCACATTCCTACCCCCACCCCTTTCCACATTCCCTTATCAACACCCCTGTCCACACCCCTATCCCCACCCCTATCCCCACCCCTATTTACATCTCTATCCCCACCCTTTTTCAAACCCCTACCCCTACCACTATCCACACCCCTATCCAGCACCACTTTTTTGCGTATCATTTCTCTTTACTATTCGGCTTTTTACTATAATCATTGGGTAATATCGTTGTACATTAATTGCAAGCAAGACGAGGAAGCAAATTTCGTAGCGTCAGCTCAGTTCGATTGTCAACTCTTCTCTGATCTTATATATTATATTTCGTCGGTAACGTATAACTGTAATTGATTGTTATACGATCTTCAAAATTATACAGTTTAAATTACCTGAATATTACTCATTTAAATTTTTGTTATCTTTTCAGCAACATATTAAGATTTTAATTAATTCTCAGAATTAATCTTTTTTTTTTTTTTTCAATGCTGGAAATAGAAACTGTAACATGTGTTGGTGTACATACGAGTGAATGACAGGTGACGAGATTGCTAAGATTTGACTTCGCATAAACAGAATCTTTTCCGTCTAATTTATCAGTAAATTCGTTTCATTGATTTAAATAGTGCATAGAAATTACATTGCGAAGTGATAGCGATAGTTCGAAGCCAGTTAGTGATAAAAAAAGCATAATGCACTTACTTTTGATCTATTTTGATCTACTTTAATCGTGTTAGCAGGTGAAAAAATTGCCGTCATCTTGTTGAAGTCAAAAGGGAAAAGTCCCTCTCTTTTGAACTCTCCTGTGTCTTACAATGGTGTTCATCAAATTCTATTTTTATTTTTTCTTTAATAACTACCTTATCGATTTTCGTAATTTTGGGATATAATCATCTTAAAAATACAGGGGATACGCAGATACCATTGTTTTCATGTGAAATTCAGTATTACGATTTCTGAAATTTCGTCCCAACAGTGCAGAAGCACCAATAATTCTTTACCTGAGAAGAGGGAACGCCCCCTATTTTAATCGTCTGGATCCATTCATTTTGGCATGCGGCTTCTGAAAGAGCATCGAAATTAAGCAACGTTGAGCCTGGTCAATACTAGATGGGTGACTAATTTGGAATTACAAGATGGGGGAACAATTTAGAAATACCAGGCTCTGTATGGGGGGGGGGGGTAAGTCACCAGCTCCCTGTAAGAGTTTCAGAAACCTAACACCGTCATCTCCTCTAACGAGGATATACATGCGACTGAGGACTGCTTGTGAAATTAATACTCCTATAAAATTTCGAAGGAAGCCGATTAAACCAATTTTAGGTGAAGTGCTGCAGTTTCTTTCTTTCTTCTGTAATTCGGTAACTACCGACTGCATAGTACCCTGTCTAAAAATATCGACGCGAATTTTCAGAAGATTCAATCGTGAAGTAAGTAAGGATCTTTTATGGGCGTGTACTTTATGTTTACCGCCAACGAAATTTGTTCAGAATGTTATAGTATCAACAATAAGGTTGAAACATTACAAGGTTTCCTACTTAACAATAAACATAAATAACTTCTCCATTGAGCAGCTAAATGCAAACTCCCAAAGTGTTATTAAAACGACAGTTGTTTGGTAAAGGTGAACTTCTAAAAAAAAGGGTCAAATTCTGATAACTGACGAAATGCACGTTTCCAAACGACGACCTTTTACTGAGAAACAGCATTCATGTGAATAATATAACATAATAATTGAACGTCATCTTAAGCCGTGCAATTGCAATTCCGGATAATTGCACCTCTATATTTGGTCGCTTGCTAAGCAAATTATACCAGGTACATTCGATAAGCAACAACATTTGATAAAATAAATAGATTGTATTCGACAACCTCTATTATTGATTCAGGGGGTTTGAGCGATGAAATGTTATTTGGAAAATGTCCAGAACGGCTAAGTTTGCATCGTGATAATTTAATACTCGAATATCACAAGTCAAAATATGCATGCATACTGTAAGACAGGATAAATATTTATTTGCTTGGTAAAATTAGTGCCGATTGGTACGTGAATAAGTTAGTTTGGTTTCATCTAGTTTGTATTTTGTACAGCATATCGAGCTATTTTCGTTTATTTCTAAACACATTACCATTTGAAAGGATTAACTGAAAAACATTTCTAATTTGTAAATAGCAGGAGAATCTCGGGATTACACCATTGCGGCTTACATTCCTACACGATAGATCTAATGGGATTTAAACACAATACAACCGATTCCATTTTTTATACTAATAGAACATTTACAATGAAGTAGTTAAAACAGACACCGTGTCTTCTGTTGTAATCAAGCGAACAGCAGGGGATTAATAAAAATGTTCACTAAATTTCGAAGTCAGATTTCGAAGTGTCATATCAGCAGATTTGGCAGTAATACGCAATATATGACTATTTAGGTGTCAGTCTAAATGCAATACGGTTATTATTTCTTGAAGTGTTGCACTTATGTGTATTAGTTTTTGGAACTATTAATCTGAATCGAAAATAGGAAAAATCGGATTTTTTTTGGTTATCGGAATCGGACCATTGTGATTTTTTCTCATGCCAAAACGATGAAGTTGATTGATTTATGTGTTATTTTTCGTGGTTTATATTAATGCTTACATGATAAATATTTATTGAGTTGAAAGTGAAACTAAACTAGTGTAATAATGCCACACCTATACATTAACTTTTGCGAAAATATATGCGCAAATTTTATGGATTTTTACGGTAATCTTCACCCCCCCCCAAAAAAAAAACAACAACTCTGCAGTAAGAATTTTACAGAGAATCAAAATCACTATATAGAAACTAGGAACTATATTCCAAGATTTAGAGCATTCCTTTTTTTTATATTTTCACTGCATCGATTGAGACTTTCTTATATATGATCAGACCCAAACAAAGAATATTTTTGTAATAAATAACGTACAATCAGAGTATATTACATAAAATGCAAATGGATGTGTGGCTGTGTGTTGGTATTTCCAGCTAAAAGTCAAAAAGTAGAAAACGGACCACCATGAATATTTTATTGTTACAACCGTCCATCCTTCGGACGTGTAATATCAAAGATTCAGAAAAAAATTCTACCTTAACGACTGCAAAATTTATTGTGGAAGTCATATAAAATCGTCTCTCTCAACGGTTTTAACACTTGTGCATGCGTGAACACAATAAGTCTGTTGTATTCGTAAAATACAAAAATTTGCTACGTCATGTGACGTCATGACGGTCCCTTTGGATGAGTAGGTTTGGATGTTAGTTCCTAGTCGTTAGCGTTTAGTTTCGATTCCAACGTACGGCGGGAGTTACTTTTTTTTGTCATTTAAACAAGGTAAAAAAATAATTTTTCTTTTGCAGTTTGTATTATTTGGCATTTATTTTTTATCGCCAGTTTTCTTATTTAGAGAGTTATTACGTAAATCACTTGTTTTTTTTTACATCGAAACTGCTTTATTTTTCAATAACACAATAAGTAATGAAAACTCTTTTTAAGACATAAAATCGTTCATTTTGGGTAAATAATTTTTACTTTGTAATTTTTAAAACTGAATTATTTTCAGTTTGTCTTATTTTTAAGTTTGTTTTTATTAAAAAAGTATGGAATTTACGAACTGCAATGTAACACGGCCGTTTCAACAGACCGTAAACAGATTTTTTTTTTCTAGATTGAGACAGCATTAAAGAAACTCGCATAAACTAGTATATACTTCTTGTAGTGAAAATTGAATGTGACTGCAGTCACGGAGGTGGGATGCATGTGCGAACTCGAAACCCGAGCGATGAGAGACGAGAAGGCGACGAATAAGCAGGTTCGCTTGCGCATTAATTTGCATAAATGAGATAATATGAGACCGGGAGTTAAGATGTTTGAGAGAGTCGAGCCGTTGAGTTCTCGAGAACCGGATGGAACCCGGTTAGAGCTGAGAGTGTCGCTGAGAATCGAGTCAAGTTTTTTTTTTCGATTAGACTTCTTTTTGAGGGCGATTACATTTTCGTGCTTATTATCCATTTTTATGTAGGATTACCATATATTTTGTTTCCAAAATTGTTACATTAAAGTATAGTTACCAAATCCTCCGTCCATATACTCGGATATAGTTGGGGGTGTTTTTCTTATTTCGTGGGTTACGTGAATCACATTTCATAAAAATGTTGTTCTAAAACATGTTTTGATATTTGGCAAAGTGTTGTATATCATTAGAAAGCACGTATTGTGTTCTACAAGATAATGGTGATCGTTTTTGCTCATATAATTTTAATCGTTTTTCATAACGGTGAAATGGATTGTCAAGTAGATAAAATAATATCACATTTTCGACACTTCTTTCTTTTCGCCTTTAATCGAGGACAAAAAGCCAGTGAAGTGACCGAGGATATTTGTACCGTATATGAAGAAAACTCTGTAGCTTAGAGAACTGTTCGAGATTGGTTTACCAGATTCAAACACGGTAATTTTGACATCAATGACATATGGAAAACTAATAGACGAATATCAATCCAGATTTCTTTTTCAATGAAGGTGGTCATCAGGCATGTGAAGAATTTGGGCAAAAAGATGATTAGTGATTTTGCGACAATTTCACGCCAGCTTCCATCGATGGGATTCACATAAAATCTTTTAGTTTGGGTCCCACACGAACTTACTTATGCTGTTAAAATTCTTTGATTTTCTTTTTAAAAAAAAACAGCGGGAACTTATGCAATAACCTAACACATCGCAACTGTTTAATAAATCATTCCTTAATTTTAACTCGGCCATTTTCTTAACAATTAAAATCTACGCATGCGTGAATGATGTTATTCCTACTTGCATTTGAATACGATGAATTGGCAATATGATAAAGTCAATCGGATTTTGAACTAATGGATGCAGTGTTCGCTTACGAGCTTAGCACGGGTCATTTTTTTTTTACTTTTAATAACACAATAAATAACAAGCAATCATTTTTAAGACATAAAAACGTTTATTTTTGTTTTAAAATAGTGTTGTTATTTTTAATATAAAATTATTTTCGATTTGTTTTATTTTTAAAGTTTTTCATAAAAAATAAAATTTACGGACAGTAAAGTAACACAAGCGTTGCAAAAAAACGTACACAGAAATCTTTCTAGACTGATGCATTATTAAAGAAGTTCGTTTAAACTGATATATAGAATATATATATATATATAAATAGAGCTGAATATCTTAAGTATATCTTCTTCTCTTTGTATCCCTTTTGCCCAAAAATCTAGTGGGGAGATTGTCAGGTACTTGTTTTGGGGGGTGATTACATTTTCGTGTTTTTATCCGTTAATAAATAGAATTACCGTATTTTTATTTTAAAAATATGGTAGGGGTATCGATGTTGTCGACAATGGAGTTTACATATAGTAAGGAAAAGTGCTCAATATCCTTGCTATACCATGTGTATCCAAACGGAACTTTATGTGGACCCGGACAACTGCGGGTATTGTTCTATTGTATAATACTATAACTAGCATACTGACCGGAGTTAACCGGCCCTAAGATACGCTTAAATATGATATTTTAATCTATGTAAATTTCGTATGGAATTATGAAGCTAATAATATATTATCATTATAGTGTACACTATAGATAGTTGTGATTTAAAAGTTAAAAAATAAATAAATATAAACATGACTACAGTGGCATCAACTGGTATCGAAACTAAACTATGTAGCTCTCTAACATGATCTGTCACCATATGAGCTGAATCAATAGCATATCAAAACTTAAAACATTACGTGTTGCAGGAATAAAATTTTGCGCATGCATTGAAGTAATATGTTTAACCGATTTACGCCTATCAAAATCCTTTATTTCTCAATTTTTACGGTTAAGCTGCTAATTTTTGGTGACTATAAAGTAAATCTATATTTTTTTTTACAAGGGTGTCACCACTTATCAAGGCCCAGAGGCCACTCGAGGATAAGGGTTAATAGGTATACATTAGTCATTGTGATTTTAGCATAGTAAACAGTGGGAATTTTGAAACTTGGATTACTTAGGGGGACGATTCAATTAGAACTTGTTCACATTGGACTTTTTCTTTTTTTTTTCATAGGTATCAACTCATTATCAAGGCCAATAGGCCACTCAAGGATAAGGGTTAAAGAGTGTACAGTAGAAATTGGACAATATAATAATCATTAGTAATGAAAATTTGTTAAATTTGATAACTTATATGGAACGGCTCATCAAGAACTTATTTACGTTAGACTTGAAGACAACCATATTGTAGTCAGCCGGAAAGCAGGAAAACGGAAGACAATTCCACAGGCGTGCAGTTCTAATAAAAAAGCTTTGTTCATGGAATCTACGTTTAGGTTTAGGCACAGATAAAGAGTGGGGGGGAATTATTGATAGTGTTTACAGCTAGACGAGTGTTTCTTGTGAAAGTTTGGCGAGGGGGGACCATAGATTGAAGCTCAGTCGAACACTTTCCATGAAAATAACGATACATCAGAGACAAACTCGCAACATCTCTTCTGTGAGATAGAGGTTGCAAGGTAGAGAAAAGGACATCTCCTACGAGGCTACGAAATCTATTTTGAACTCTATCAAGGCAGGCCAAGTCCTTTCTAGCAGCTCCTGCCCAGATGTGACAACAGTATTCCATCCTTGGACGTATCTGGCTCTTATATAGATAGAGAATAGCATCAGCAGTGAGATATCTACTGGATCGATAGAAAGATCTCACCATTTTTCCAGCGGCCTTGGCAACAGATTTGATGTACGTGTTCCATTTAAGATCAGGAGTAATGGTCAAGCCCAAAAGCTTGTCAAAACTTGAGGCCTCCTGAAGACGGTTCACTGATCCTAATTCCCTACATATAAAGTTTTAAGTCAGGTGACCAGTAGTCTTATAAAGAGCGGTTCGCATACAGACAAAGAAAACACGCACATATGTGTGTGTCTGTAAAGAGTTAGATAGATAGATAAAATATAGTAATAGTTAAGTCCTCTTAACAGTTGCTTGATATTCCTTGTCATTTTCAATAAGAATGGCGTGCATGCAATGCAATAAAATATATTGACATAAACACACACACACACACACATATATATATATATATGGTAAAAATGGTAACTAGTAAAACCTGAAGAAAGTGCTCTATACTATTTCAGAGCAAATATGCGTTTTATTGTTTATTACCTTTTTATCTGTTCAGTTAACATATGTTTCGGTTGCCGGACCATATTTACGATCCAGCCTTACCTTACAGAAATGGCTATTATTATAAATAATAACACTGAAACATATGTAACTGAACAGATAAAAAGGTAATAAAAAAATAAAACGTATATATATATATATATATATATATATATATATATATATATATATATATATATATATATATACATAATGGCGCCCAAGGGAAAGTCAGCGCGTGTCATTTGTTTTTTCAAAATCCGCAAATTTAATATTAATTTAATATAACTGCTGAAAGCAAAAAGAATCATGCACAATAGAAAATTGTTACTTAAATGTGACTTTAGAACACAAATACAGCATGAACACAATGAATTAGTTAATATTTAATAAAATAGCCCTTCTGCAATATCACAGCCTGTAATCTTTTGTGCACTCCTTGAATTTGTCTATAGCAATATTCCGGTGAAAGAGCATTCCACATTATTAATTTTATCCAAAGTTCTTCCAGATTTTAAATTTTATCATTGCGTAGCTTTTTTTTTTATGTAATGCCATACGTTTTCAATAGAATTGAAGTCTGAACAGACACCCAAACAGAGAATATCATGCTCTTCACAGTACCTCTTAACATTGCCAGCTATGTGAATGGGATAATTATCCTGCAAGAAGATGGGATTGTCATCCAAATTCAAACCAAAGACGGGTAGAAAATGCTCAGTCAACACATTTATGTACTGGGTCGAATTAATTCGACCTTGAGGGCGAATTATAGGCCCTAGACCACTGGCACTAATGATGAATTATGGAGCCTGGAAAATTGGCACTAATAACACGCCAAACCTCAACTGAAACTTCACCACCTTGCAGCATTGAAACTGTGCACCTAGGATAAAATTCTTCGTACTTCTTTTGATGGACGTAGTGCCTACCATCACTGCCTAGCTTATTGAACTTGCTTTCGTCGCTAAAATTACTTTCGATTAATATGAAAAGTCATGATGCTCATTGCATCTGATGAAGTCCAGAGGACGCTTTCTGTTCATTATAGTAATCATTCGCTTGCGTCTTACAACACAGCCTCATAAATTAAATTCCTTCAATATGTTCTTTACTGTAGAAATAGACATTTTTAACAAGCCTACACTATTGTTACATTTGGGTAGCCGTTTCAAACTTCTTCCTGAAGCAATGGATCTGGATAGAATTTTCTATGCTGTAAGAAGTAATTCTTGGACAAGTTTTATGGGTATCACGAACACTGCCTGTGTCTTACTGCTTTTGCACAGTCATTCGTACTGTTTTCTCATCACATTTCAATCTGCGACCGATTTCCCGATTGGATAAACCAAAAAGATAAAGATTAATAGGTTTCTGGCGATATCTAAGAAGTAGTTGAGGGAAATGGACTAAATGTTACGGTGTATAACCTGGAACAAGAACAATTACGATTATGGATGCTTTGTTGCCTAAAATATGGATATTTCAAGCTAGTTTTAATCTCATTTGTTGCTGCGAAGTTTCCCTTTTGCCTTCTCGAGTTGAAGTTAATTTTTAAAATTGACGCGAACGCTAGGATACTTCAGTTAAAAGTCAAATATGAACAGGTAAAATGATAGGTGTAGGTTGTTTTAACAGTTGCATTGAATTTGGCTTAAATTTGCAGTTTTTGAAAAAATGAAGAGTGCGGACTTTCATTTTGGCGCCCCTATATATATATACATATATATATATATATATATATATATATATATATGCCGATTTTTACCGATGATATTAAAAAAAATTCTTGCCAACTTGAATACCTTTCAACTAGTCGTCATCGTTTATAGCACTCTATCTACAGTTTTCTGTCCTTTTTTGATTCCGTTCGTATTACTCGTTTTCTTTCGAAATCATTTACTAAGAGATTCAACGACCATTTATCATTACAAATTAGGAATAGATTTGGCTCGGACAGTACCAACCTGCATAAACACTTGTTTTAATTTTTCCAGTGTGGTCTTTTCTGACTCTGAGAAACTGGTTCTATCCAAAGGTTTACATTTTTCAGTTCCTCCCAAATGCATCAGTGGTACTGAGGTTCTTACTGAATTCGAAATGATGTCTGCTCAGCTAAAACATTACACCTCACTTTCCTCGGATACTCTTACAGCTATGAAAGCTAATGCATCTAATATCGCACATTCGAATAGCAACTCGTTAACTGACTCGAGGAATTTTGTCTAGAAAAAATCTCATGTTACTCATGTTCTTAATTTAAAGAAAAAAAAAGGCATTTATCTTTCCAGACATGATAAAGATGCCGGCGTAGTCGTCCCGAACCAACTGATTATATTAATAGAAATGTTAAATATTTTAGATGATACTACAAAATTTCTTAAACTCGGTCCGGTCGACATAAACCATAATACTAAATATTGAAAATAAATTGCAAAAATACTTGCACTTCTTATTAAAAATATTATCTCTCTACAGGGATCTATCGAAAAATTCGACCCACTGGATCTTTGAGACCTCGACTTTATGGTCTTCCTAAAATTAATAAAGATAATGTATCCTGTAGACCGATTTTATCTATGGTTGGCTCTGCTCAACATGCCCTTGTCCAATGACTCACTGAGCTACTTTCACCTGTGTGTGCCTTTCATTCTACTTTATGTGTTTCTGATTCGTTTACTTTCTCCAAAATTATTAGAGATAATACTCCCAATCAACACAGTGCTTTCTTTTGCTCGTTTGATATTTCAAATTTATTTACTAACGTGCCTATCGACGAAACTATTACTATTTGCTGCGTTGCGCTCTATCGTAGTGAACTTATTCCTCCTTCTTTACCGGGAAAATATTTTATTGAACTCCTTTCTCACTGCACTAAATCGGTCGAATTTAGTTTCGATAACGTGATGTATCAACAAATTGATGGAGTCACCGTAGGCAAACCCTTAGCTCCCATCTTTGCCGACATTTTTGTTGGATTCTACGAATTAAAACTTTTCAATGCACCACATAGCACCCCTGCTTTATATTTCCGTTATGTGGATGATACGTTTGCGGCTTTTCCTTCTCAGGATCTGACTTTAGATTTATTTAAACGTCTCAACGCCTTACATCTGGCTTTATCTTTTACTATGGAGATAGAAAAGGACAACTCTCTCCCGTTTCTCGACGTGTTGATTGAAAGGTCCAAAGGAGGTTTTCTCACTTCTATATTATAGAAAACCTACTTCTACTGGTCTTTATACTAAATCGCGTTCTTTTGCTCCTAAAACCACAAAGTTGGCGTTAATTTATACGTGGGTACATAGGGGCTTGGTTATTTGTTCCCCCTGTTCACTAGATACTGAAATTCCAAAAATTAAGGAAATTCTAATCGATAATGGCTACCCAGAATTCCTGATTGATAAATGTATTACATTCAAAATCAATCAATTTAATAAAGATGTAACCTGTGGCCCTTCAAAGTGTCCTGTTTATCTTAAGTTGTCGTGGGTTGGTGAAAAATGTGCCCCTCTAATTATTAACTTAAACAGACTATCAACAGTTGTTTTCCGTCTGTTTTACATAGAGTTGTTTTAAATACGAAACCTGCATTTTCTTCTTTCAAAAAGGACGATGTGTCTCACACTCAACTTAGCAATATTATATACAAATTCCAACGTCAGTATGATGCTATCTATGTCGGGCGAACCAGCGTTAATTTTGAAACAAGAATTAGACAACATGTTCCTACAGATTTTCGGAATAAAAATAAAAACAAAATTCTCCTCAACCCCACCCACAATAATTTAGATTCCGCAATTGGAAATAATTTATTGGATAACCCAAAATGTGGGCAGGGTTATAAGGACGACTTTTTTTCAATTTTATTTCGTGGCCGATCGAGTAGTCATTTTAAAACTCTCGAATCCGTTTCTATTGCACGCCTTAAACCCTCGCTCTGCAGGGTTGTGAACACCCTGGACCTTTTGGGCGAATTGTAGAGATATTTTCGATATGTTTCCCCATCTCTCTTGTCCTGGATTTTTTCTCCTCGTGTATTTATATGGGGATTATCATACCCCATTCGTGCTAGTTTAATTTTTTATAGTACTATATATATATATATATATATATATATATATATATATATATATATATATATATACACGTTAATTCATTTTAATTTATCCTTCCCCTCCCTCTTTCCTGTACATATATTTTTATTATAATTGTAAATGATTCCTTCCCATTTTCATTATTAATTTTAATTTCTCCCCCGTATTTTCTTTTTAAAACAAGTTCAAAAATGTTATCGTTTTCCCCTGATGAGGATGGCGAAAGACGTATAGGGTCTAAAAGAATTATTTTTCTGTTATTTGTAAATTCTGTACTACAAATAAACTGTTTTAATATATATATATATATATATATATATATATATACATATATATATATATAAGTTAATCTAAAAAGGTGTTTTAACTTTAATATTTTTATATAATTGGTAGATAAAGTTGAGTCTTTATAATGAAATCACCAATAATACATTGTGAAGACCGTTGTGTTCACCAGTATATACACGTAGTCCAAGGTGGTTCTGATTTCGGAACACACAAGAAAGTTCGATAGCGTGATATTGAACGCGTTACGATGACGGGATTGATGCGGGATTCCTAAATCCGATGCACCACCAGTGGTCTGCAAACAAAAAAATAAATAAAAGAAAACACAAAGTGAACAACTTAAAGTCTCTCGAAAATACACATGTTGCGGGCCGCTGTCCACGGGCGCTGGGTTTGCCAGCCTTCTCTTCCTGGTTGCTGTTTGCTGAAAGAAATTAACTCCAATGGTAGCATCCGTTTGTGATTTAGTCACTACTTCCGTACGCAACATATAAATGACTCCAGTCCTAAGTCGTTCAGTTCTCTTTTATAAGGATTGATTATTAAATACGAAAAGGAAATGAATATGTGCAATTTCTATTTGTAACAACGCAGCCTTCATAGACAGTCATTCAAAACGAAATCTTTTTCGAGGGCCGATCGTCTCATCCTCCTCCTCTCTAGCGGGCGGTCAGTGAGCAGGGGAGTGTGGCGTGGGGGGAGGGAGATTGACACAACTCTCAACTTCAAACGAATTCGGCTCGCGAAACAATTGCCCGACCGTGGGGGAATCATGTCATCCACTTTTTAAGACCCAGTCGGGGTTTGCCGCATCAGTTCACCACTTAGATTCGTGGCCGAACTGCCCTCATTACTCGCAATTCGGGCCCAGCAGCTATGTAGGCACTTACGATTTGGTGGAACGGTCCTTAACCCGATGTCCTTCATAATGGCAAATGAAGCACACTAAACCTGATCGCCCTGGGGAGTATTTATAATGCCATACCTAAGGTCCCAACCTTCCCCAGTGGGTATGACGTTCTTTCTCCAGTGTTTCTCTTGTTCTGCTTCCCTACGGGGTGGAGGCTTGCTGTCTTGTTCAGCTCGGCGTTTCTGGTAGATTGGTGACCTTCCACGATATCTTCCCGCGACTTCAAGCTCCGAATTTCTCTCTCCACGAACACCTCTCCAAGCACATCCGCCAACAGGGTTCAGATGGCCTCAATGTCTCTTACCACACTATCAGGAAAACCCCTCATAGCCAAACCTAAAATCCGTTCCGCTGGTGTGGTTATCTGCTCCCCTGGCTTTTGTCTAAGTCTGAACAGCTCTCTCACAACGTCGACGGCGGTTCGCTCACTTGAATATTCTTTCACAAGAAAGCTGTCTCAATGTCAGGGGTTGTCTTTAAACTGCCGTACAATAAACCGTGATATCGGTCCTTCAGCAGCATCATAGGCTGGCAGGAACATCTTTGCATCTTGCAATCTAAATACTACTTGCTTCTTTTTTATCACTGTCTGTGCCCAATCATCCAATTCCCCTGGATCGCTGAGAATTTTTACATTTCTCCAAAAGGCTCCGGTAGATCTCAGTCAATTAATCCTCCACCCTATCCTATCTCTGTTCCTGTATCCTATCCATCCACTCTGTAGGACATTCCAGTCGCTCATTGCTCTCCATGTCAACCACTCCGCTATTCAACACCCGCGTTTTATCCTTTTCTGACCCACTCATTTTCCTTTCTCTCATTATTTAATCACAACCAAACAACAATAACGACTAAAAGAAAAAATATCACTTTGACATATCAACATTTTACTCGTGTCAGACAATAATGCATATAAGAAAAACATTAATCTTCAACCATTTCACAATGTGTCTCACTAATTGGTAGTTTAACTAACTGGTAACTATTCCTCACTTTAAAATACGATTCGCGTCATCGACAGCGTCCTTTTCCAATTAATTTCTCATTCTGTGTCTTAATTCGGCCTACTTAATTTATTTTCTTTTTCTTTTAAATACGATATTATTTCTCTAATACACAACTGATATCATTCAGCAGATTAAAGGCATCAAATATTCTTCACTTTAAAATATGGTTCGTGTCAACTAGTAGTTTAACAAAGCGTAAACTATTTTTTACTTTAAAATATGGTTCATGTCAACGAATAGTTTAACAAAACGTGAACTCTGCTTTATTTTAAAATACGGTTTGTGGCAACCGGTATTTTAAGAAGCCATTAACTATTCTACACTTTATAGTACGTTTGTGGCAACCGGTATTTAAAGAAGACGTAAACTATTCTTTACTTTAAAATACAATTCTTGTCAACCGATCGCCTCTCTCTTCAATTAATTACTCAGTTTATCTCTTAATTTCTTATTATTCGCCTTGATGATCCTCACCGAGTACCAAGTAAAATATAGCTAAACTCAAAGACAAAATAAACTCACCCATCACCATGGCTTGACACAATCTTAACTAGTCATCTTGCAACTGTAACAAGCTCAAACTGATGTACGTCAGCAGATGCAACCGAATCGAAATTCTGTGTGACGGACATCAAAGGTGAACAAAAGTTCGTGATCGTCTAGAAGAAGCTTAGCAGGGCTGTACTCCTGCGTGACGTTGGCGGACATTCAGTGTGACTTAAGTTCATGAACGTTCTAAACGCAGGGCATATCACGGTCACGGCAACGAATATAACAGGTGAAGACTCCGGTTTCTCCCATTCAAAGGTCATATCCTGGTCAAACCGGATCAATATAACACGGTGAGCGCCTCGTTATGGAGATTCCAAGGGTCACGAAATGATCAATATTACATGCTGAAGACCGCTGTGTTCACCGGTACCTAAGTGTAGTGCTATGTGCTTCCGATTTAGCAACACTCAAAAACGTTCGATAACGTGATCCTAGTCGCTTTTACGAGAACGGGGTGGATGCGCCATTTCTGAATCCATTGATCCAGGAGTGGTCAGCAGAAAAACAAAATTAAAAAAAGAAAAAGAATACAAGAAAAAACGAAGTGACCAACTCAAAATCTTTAGGAAATACATGCGATGTGGGCCGCTGTCCGCGAGCGCTGGATTGGACGATCTTCTAGTCCTGTTTTCTGTGTCTTGAAAGAAATTAACTCCAATGGTAGCATTCGTTTGTGATTTAGTTACGGATTCGGTACGCAACAAATAAATGAGAGAGTCGTAAGCCTTAGAGTTCTCTTTTATAGAGATTGATTATAAAAAAATTATGGATACACTAATATGATTTTACAGTTATTAAAAGGAAAAAAATATATGCGCATTTTTTTAACGACGCAGCTTCCTAAGATAATGACTAAAAACGAAACCTTTTTCAACGACGAATCATCTCATTCTCCCCCTCTATCTGCCGGTCAATGAGCAAGGAGGTGTAGCGTGGTTGAGGGAGCGTGTTTTGTAAGTTGCGTCTCGTATGAACTCAACTTTAAACTTCAACTTGACTTGCAAAACACGCTCTGCGCACTTTTTAATGGGGAGCTGACTGTGTGGGTTTCAGAGATCTGGGTTTTTCATTTTGCCAATCCATTTCATGACGTCAAAATTCGATTCGCCCTAATTGGTCAAATTAGCAAAATCATTTGTGCATATTAATTTAGTAATTTTCCAACATAGAATTAATTTTTTTACACAATTCACACACATTCGAAAGCTAGAGACATTGAACGTAGCGTCATCTGAAAGACGACGCCATACTATTCGACAGTATGCAACGTTTTTTTTTAAACTATTATTATTAATGTTATTATCAATCATCTGATTCCGAAGTTATGTTTTTTGTGATTTGCGTCACCAAACAAATAATTTGAATCAGCTAGACAACCGATTGTTACCCGGGATTGTTGACATGATAAAAATCTCTAATTCAGCTCTAATTCAACTGTTACTGATGTAAATTTCGACCATCATAGGTATTTTGGGTCACACTAGCACGCCGCCCTGCGTCGTCTGATCGTAAAACAAGCTTACATGTGACATCTTAATCAATGCGGATTACGTATTTTTTATGATATAGAGACAACTGTCTAGCGATTTTTTTTATTGAACTTAATATGTACTAGTGAGATTTAAACTAATATATATATACATATATGTATATATATATATATATATATATAAATTAACACAAATTTAACACAGATTTTATAATACATAGAATTAGTCAGTGGCACACCTATATTAAAGATATGCTATTGAAGGTTAGTCGTGGTTTTCAATAACTGGGATAGTTTTCATCTATATCATATATACAGAAAAATAACAGTTTTGTGAGACTTCTGATACCCATTTCGAGAGAATTATAGACACCACTGAAAGGACTAGGACAACCTTTGTTTCTTTATATCGTTTTTTTTTTAAATTCTGTTAGGTAAAAAGAATATACATGTATCACGTCAGATGTCAACTAATATATATATATATATATATATATATATATATATATATGCTGTGTGTGTGTGTGTGTGTGTGTTTGTGTGTGTGTATTAGGTTGGTGTAAAAATAATGGCGGGTTTTACTTTCAACTATTTACGTTCAACTTCAACTATAAATGCCTGTATAAAATGTCTGGAAACTTATTGAAGGCACCTCGTATCTCTCTCTCTCTCTCTATCTCTCTCTCTTGTTCTCTCCCTCTGTGTATATATATATATATATATATATATATATATATATATATATATACTCTCGTTGACAATCATCCTGCACCGACAAATGTTAGCAGTACTACTAAACGGTGTGGTTGGTTCTACGCAAAGCCTTCAGCACTATAAACAAATTATCTGTACGGTTTTCTGAGCAACTTAGTTTTTACAGGGGAAACTCATGCAGCGAAACCGATGGGAGAGTCTATCATAAATATATATATATATATATATATATATATATATATATATATATATTACTAGCGGGGGGTACCCGGCGTTGCCCGAGTGTTTGTAGGTGTGTTTGGTTGTAAATGAAAACCTCAGAATAAGCGAAGCAAAAAAGCAAAAAAAGGAAACAGAAAAACGAACGCGGGTGGGGGTATCCGGGCGGTATTGGGGGGAGGGGGGTAATCAAAACATCGAAAAAAAAATTTTAAAACCTAACGTAAGGCAAACGAACGATGTTAAATGTAAAAATTGAAAAAAACAAAACAAAAAAGAAAACAGAAAAACGAACGTTAAAACTACTTTAAACAATCTGAAAAATAAAAACAAAAAAAACACGTGAAAATGGCTTAAATAAGACTGTTTCGATATTAAAATTAAAAAAATCGGTGGGTACCCGAGTGTTTTGGGGTGTGTGTGGTGGTCGGGGTGGGGTGTTAATGAAAACCTAAGAATAAGCGAAGAAAAAAAAACAGAAAAACGAACGTTACGTGAAAAATGGCTTAAATGACCCTGCTTCAATATTTAAATTAAAAAAATATCGAAAAAAGTAGACATCTCAAACCACGATTCGAACCCAAAACATGAAGATTATGACTCACCGCTCTAACCAACTGACCAAACACAATGTACATTAAATTGTGTAAGTTCTTCAAATATTTAAACTAAATCAGGTTATGACGTCATTTTAAGCATGCGTAGAACCAATCTCGTCATGAGAGGACGGTTTTTGCTGACCACCCCCCGTAGAAATGTTCCGATATCAGGGTGAAAATATTAACGTTTTTGGCCAATTTTTCGATATTTGTCTGGCGAAGGACGGGGCTTTTATATGAAATCAACACTGTGAATTTTTGTTCTGTCTGTCGAAAGTTTTTAGCAGACACACAAACATACACACATACATACATACATTTTCGCTTATATATATATATATATATATATATATTTATAGATTAGACATTAAGAGGAGATTATAGATAGATATACAAATACCCGTGTACATACACCTTCCACGATAAAGCTAAAACCAGAATTAGATAGAATCGAGCAATTGCATGGACAACGGACAACGCCAGGCCCAAGTGTGTTTCGATGTACTGTCTCATCAGTGACGTGTTGCGACATAGGCGTTAACCCAGGTCGTCGCACTCATGAAGTGTGCAATACTGATGACCTAGCAATATGGGCCACGGCGCAATCTATTGGCTATGCCTCGATTTTTTAATTCTTATATTTTTATCCAGTTCTACATGCTATGATGTGACAAGCAACGCGTCCTATAAAACTAAGATAGTTACTGCTGGTATGCAGGCGGTAGATATCACATCTACAAACATTAACTGAAATTAGCCGACTCCCCAGACACGATTTCGGAACAACCTTATTTGTTGAGGGACATCACGTTCATGCAATTGCTCGATTCTATCTAATTCTGGGTCCTAGCTTTATCGTGAAAGGTGTATGTGAACGGGTATTTACATATCTATCTATAATCTCCTCTTAATGCCTAATATTTGTAGAAAAGGTGTATTTGTGTGTGTGTATGTGTGTACATTTCCCTACGCAATAATTCTGTCAATTTTCAGTCTACAGACTCGATATTTGATATACAGGGTACTAAGATGTAGGAAAAGCTTTCTAATTAATTTTCACCCAGAAATTTGGCTGTTGAGGGGTACAAAGTTGAACGATTTGACATTTAAAACTCTACCAAACTCCTCCACCAATTTGGGTCTAAACATGTTACATTTTAGATATAAGTTCCTTGGACATGGATCTAAATTACTAACTTGATTTGAGCCCAAAACAATAAATGTTAAGGGGTCATAATTAGGGTGCAAATAAAAAAAAATTGATCGTTTTTTTTTGTTTTTTCTTTGCTCAACGTACACCTCCAAAAACCCGGACAACGCCGGGCTGAATGCTAGTATATATATATATATATATATATATATATATATATATATATATATATATATATATATTAGAATTAAATACACACATTTCTCCAATAAGCTCTTGCAAACATAAAATGGCTAACCACTCAATTCTGCACATTGTCACCGTGTCTATTATTGTCTGTCACAAACCGGACAGAGACTAATAAACAAAACAGCGGGTTGCGGTCGAAAGTAAGCAATTGTCTTCGTTGTTTCGCTGAAGCTGACATCACACAGGGGCAGAAACATACATTAGTATTTCAATATTATATCTCTAACTCATATAACGAGATAAGTTTGTCAGATTATCTCATTTATTCCAAATAGAATATCATATAAGTTATTTTGTTTTTCATTCACTAAATATTTATTTACGAACGATTAGTTTAATTTTTTTTTGTCTCCCAACAAAAAGAGGATTGACCTGTAAATTCACTCTTGTCTATTCGTTGGTTCGTCTGTCCGAACTTTTCTCAATAAGTACGGTTTGGAATTTGTTTAAAATTTTGCACAAACAATAAGCATTATATGGTTACAAAAAAAAAAGTAACAGAGCGGATATTCCGGGAAAACTCCGGTTGCCCACTCAGGGCTGCCTTTCGGGTTAAAATGGCTAAAATTGGTACTTTTTTCCTTATTGAAAAAAATTGATGCCTTGGATTTTTATAAAACTTTCTGAAACGTTGAAAACTAACTGATTTTCATGTAATTTTGTTTGTCTATACTTTGCAATAACTCTGGGTGTGACCTAGGTACTCTTTTAGAACTAGTAAAAATATTCAATTTTTGGGACTATTTTACCATATTTGTCCAAATTTTTCTGTGTATGTCTATTTAGCACTTTTGCATGGTGCTACACTCAAATTTAAATATGGTAAAGCCTTGTGAACTTTGGGGTGGCTAAACTGGGGAGGAGCTAATAATGGACTTAGTCATTTCTTTTTTTTTGCATGGTGCAGAACTCAAATTTACATATATTAAGGCCTAAAATTGTTCATTTGCAGGATTTGATGTCCTCTGGGGACTTTTGGGGTAAAATGGGGGAATGCCAAACTTAATGGTTTTTTATGCCTCGGTCACTGTGAATTCACCGGGCACTATGCATGCTTCACTTGTTTTACTTACGTTGAATTCTAAACAAAGCATATCGCTAATTGGACATAAGGAGCTACTATTAAGGAGAGTGTTTAGGGGAGATACGCTAGATATCGGTATACGTTTCATTTAAACTTCTGCATGACAGTGCAGTCAGAACGCATTGTAATATTATGCTAATTTACTGTTATAAATAAATAAAACTTACTGTTATGAACAGGAAAACTTTAGTTATGTAAACGCAAATAAATCAATTCAAAAGTCTGAGTGTCCGATGATGGAAACTCTTAGAGTAGAGGGTCTTTCGTTAATTAGACATATCTACAAAAAAAGTGTGATTTTGTTTATAATCGAGATTGTCAGGGGTATGCACGTTTACGGGACAGAAATGTGATGAGCTCATCGGAACGTATACCATTAATATTCTTGTAAACATCAGGCACAGATATTCAACATTGAGGCGATGAGTCAGGGGTTGTAGATTTGTTGACAGTGAGAATATAGTAGATAAGAGACTGTTCTTTAGACATAGTTATAGAGAAAGATACTATCAGTAGAGGAACCAGCCCGGTTGTAATAATAATAATAATAATAATAATAATAATAATAATAATAATAATAATAATAATAATAATAATAATACTCCCTGCAAGGGTGAATGGTGATTTTTAAACGTATAGACTACTCTCGGGTGTGAGTAATCTTCAAGCATAATAGGGGAGACTCACCTTCTTTGCAGCAGTACTCGCAATACCCTCAAATTGTTCCATGCCATATTTGTTGTGAATGTAAAGCTGATAGGTTTAAAAGAAGAACTTGAAAGTAGGGTGTTTTTGGTGATGGCTAGCAGTTGTCGAGAAGGCTTCTTGTAATTATTAAAAGAGAGCAGCTTAATTTTACTAGCATTAAATGTTACCCTCCATTAACGACTTCATGCCAATACGGTCTGGAAGTCGTTTTTTTTTTTAAAGTATTCTGCCATTATCTTAGAATTTTGTACATCCATTTTCTTCCGTCGTATCTGTTATAGAGCGGTGTATTATCTGCAAATATACCCATCTCAGACACAATGTTATCAGGAATGTCGTAAATGAATATCAGGAATAATAGCGGTCTATGGATCAGCCTCTGGGAAACTCCCGCACCAGTACATGTTGTTTGGATATACATCCTACAAGGACAACTAGGATGGTATGCTTGTCTAAGAAGTATCTGATTATATTTAATATCTCTCCAATTATACCACATAATGTAATTTTAATTAGGAGCCTTTCGTGCTAGATTTTTCAAATACCTTCTTTTAACTAATATGAAATAACTTTTGTTAATTTTCATTGATTACTTGTTTTCAATACATCATTTTCATGAGTAACACACAATTCAGGGTCTAAACGAACAGCTAATGATGATTGTGTCTTAGTCAAAACTATATAGAGAAAAATAAAATTAAGTCCAGCTTATCTATTTCTTATTAATTTTATTTACATTATTACATCAACTATAATAATTTCCCCTCTTTATTTTAACATTTTTCTCCCGACTATAATTACTTGTATAAAACTATTTTTTAAACTTTATACTTAATTTAATATACGCCGATGTTATCCTAATTTACTGTTATAAACAAATGAAACACATGTTGTTATAAATATACATATATAAATATATAAACATTAGTAACATAAACACAAATAAATTATATATATATATACGTATACATATATATACATATACATGTATATATATATACATATATATACATATATATATACATACATATATATATATATATACATATATATATACCTTATTTAAATAATTTTATTTTTTCTCTATACAAGAACAATTTGATATTTAGTTACGAAAACAAAGAACATAAATGGAGTATAATTTCTGTTTCAGCACACAAAAGAATAAAATAATAATTCATTTTTCTTAATTTCAACGAGATTTCTCAGACTATATTCTATAACACTTGTACCTCCCCGACGTAACTACCCCCGACAAACCCGACAAGCTACTAAGTCTCATCCCTTTACAGTGGAGATCCTTAGGTGCAAGAAAGCCTTTTACTCCAATAGTTTCTTCCCCAGAACTGCGGGTCTTTGGAACTCCCTTCCGGGATTCTTCTTTCCCAACTGCAATGATATGCAGAAGTTCAAGTGTAATGTTAACAAACATCTTTCTACTCTTCTCCCTTCATAATGACCCCGCTAATTAATTCCCTAATAGTAGCCCCCTGCTTCAAAGTGGCACTGTGCCTTGTTTGGGGTGAAAATTGAATAAAAAAAAAAATAAAAAAAAATACAATTGTTCCTTTCATATACGCAGTCTCAACTGATATCATATATATATATATGTAATATCTATATATCAACTTTTATTGGATTGCAGCAAATTTAAAATCGAATATCTGTGCGTATGGGATTTTTTTTGTGTTATCTATAGAGAGGGAAATTAAAGTATATCTAAAAGGTATTAAAGTTATTTAAAAAAAAACTGAATTGGTAACTTCAAAATATATCAGATTGAAAACACCGATCATCGTAATTCCCATCCAAAGTTTGTAAATGAAATAAAATGAATGCTTCCATTTTATAATATAAGAAAATAAGTCTTGTTATATTTACTTTCTCTATTTGTCTTCATCACTCTCTGTTTATCGTATTTATATAGCTATCGTTATATATATATATATATATATATATATATATATATATATATTTCGTACGTCTCTTAAATATCCAACAGCTGTCTATTTGTATGTGTGTCTGTCTGTCTCTCTCCTTACACACACATATATATGTATATATACATATAATTATATATATATGTGTGTATATATCTATATATATATATATATATATATATATATATATATAGAGAGAGAGAGAGAGAGAGAGAGAGATCATTAGATAGATAGATATAGATATAGCTGTATATGCCAGCGTAACGCTAGTTAAGTGGGACGGACTTCTTTGCGAATGCAGTCTTGTATAAACCAGCATTCCCATCCAAAATTACACAGGGAAAGGTAGGATCCGTGTGTCTCCGAACATTGGACCTCGATATATGTCAGCGTTTAGTTAAGAATCCATATGGTTCCAGTATGTATATAATTGAGTGATTTCAGGTATTACATAGAGCAAATTGTACGAATCATTTTAAAATATTGGAATATGTTTCTATTGCTACCCGAAACACTTCTTTGTGCCGGCTGACAAATCGATAAAAGCGTCCAATCTCTTTGGGGCACTTTACTCTCCCCCCCCTTCCTTCTGTTTTTTTTTTAAATCCCAAACGGTGCCAAATAAATCATATTATGCACGTATATCAAATAAAATTGTTTATTTTAATTATCTTCTGGCACTTTAAATTTCCCTCTTCAATAATATTGTTTTTCATTGATGCTATCGATTTTTTCATGACTGAAATGATATAGGAAAGTTATCAAGAGCCTTCCGCCTATCATGTTAAAATGTTTTTATACATTCTGTACCTCTAAACATTTATATATATATATATATATATATATATATATATATATATATATATATATATATATATATCCAAAACCTCTGCCTTTTATGCAGGAGTGACTAAAACTTGCTGCTATAGTTTTCATGGTCTGAAATAGCAGTAAGCGGAGACTTGATTCCAAATATTTCTCATATGTTATATCTCCTTTCTTGTGAAAACACGGTACGATTATGACTATCTCAAGTATCAAATAATTCTTATGCATTGTAAAATTTACTTCATGTATGAAAACTAAAGTACGGAGATATAACATATAAGGAATATTTGGAATTAAGTCTCCCCTGCTGTTATTTCAAATCATTTGAAACCATTACAGCAAGTTTTAATCTCCTCTCCATCAACGCCAGAAGTTCTGGGGAAATATCAGATATTGTGTAATTCATATGCAGAACAAGGAAAAAAATGATAAGGATTGAAGCATTTTATGGTCTTAAAAAATGCATAAAACTAGCTCTGGATGAAGAATGGCACTTTTAATGTGCGAACTTAATGGCAAATATCACATGACCTACTACACAAACCAAGTCATTATTTTTCCAACGAGTCTTCGTGCGTAAAATTCGGATCAATAGTTGCTGAGATTTGGAACTTATAAATTTGCCAAAAAAATACGGTGTATATATATATATATATATATATATATATATATATATATATATATATATATATATATATATATATATATATATATATATATATATATTGAAATCTCATATATTTGCTTATTTGGGCCGAAACTACATGAAAATTTGCAAGCTTTTTAAAGATTATAATATTGTTCTATGGTTAAAATTTTATGACAATTTGTTATAACGAATCTTCCTTTCAAACGAATAAAAGACGCCAACATTTGTATACACAGTGTTCTGCAGGACAGCTTGAGTTTGCTGCTACGGCTGTCTCCACCAGGCCGATACTATATATATATATATATATATATATATATATATATATATATATATATATATATATATATATATATATATAGATAGATAGATAGATAGATATATGTGTGTGTGTTATAATATAATCGGCAATAAATAAAGATGCGGTCTTGTTTCCCAAATTCTGCCGATCAACATACAAAGCTCTATCGTTGAACGTTGTAAAAATGGAAATTGTCTAAACTAAATGTCATCGGAAATTTGTATTTAACCGGCCAAATACTATTTTTGTCACCATATTTTTTAGAGCCAAATATGTGTCGCTTTCATTTCCAAATAACTAATTCTTACTGATTAAAAATAAAAAAAAATATTACAGCACAAGTTATGCAAAAGTTTAATCGGAAAGGATTACATAATTTATTCATATTTTTCTCAAAAATCAAATTCTGTATATTGTAATATCTCCGATTTCTTGTTTCATCGAAAACTTCTAGTTTTTACTCTACCTCAACCTTACATTTTAGAGCACTATTATTAAAGTTTACTAATTAAACTTGTTAAATTATATTGCCAAACGGAAACCAAAAAAATTGCATAGATTAATAAATGAAGCTAATCTTGCTCCATATCCTAAATATATCCAACGTCGTATATCCCTGCTAGTATATCACAACTTTAAAAAATATGACTTGAGTGCCATAACAAGAATCGAAATCAAAACATTTAGTGTTTCTGCCTTTGTCGATACTGCTTGAGCTATCGACTGGTCGACGCGAAAAGGTAAAAATTAAGTGACTTCAAAAGATATGTGCATATTTGCTCATTAGTCGCAGGTTTTGTCGACTTACCTCTACCAAGATCCACTTAATATAATATCTATGAACTTTTTAAAGCTACATTTTTTAACTGTTTTTTTTTTTTTGTTTTTTTTGACAAATTATGTTTGGGAAGTATTTCTTAATCAAACAAAAAGAAGTTTATAATTAAATAAAAAAAATGAAGAGTTCATAAATATATTGAAAGAAAATTTCGTTGGAAGAAAAAGTTCATGACTATTTTTTTATAACAGTGTTATATGTTTGATGTAGAAAAATATTACCAACACCCCACATGTCTGAATAAAAATAGTGCATAATCATATTTTTAATGCAAAGGTTAGAATTTTATTATAATTTTTTAAAAACATCTTTGAAAAAAATTTCTATTTTTATATTTGCTTTAAAAAATAACATACATTGTTGATCATCCGTACCTTAAAATTTGTCGGATATCATTTCTGCCCAATGGCTATGATAACAAAAAACACTATATATATATATATATATATATATATATATATATATATATATATATATATATATATATAATCATTCAAACACTATAGTGTTTGAATATATGGTTAAGTGGAAGTTTTATATATTTAGAACTGCTTTAAAGTGTCACCGCTCATTCATTTTTAAACCAAATTTCAAACAAGTTTTACAGTTTATAGATCATCTTCAGAGCTACACTGAAAAAATGTTCAATTTTTGTTCAGTAAAACAAAAGGAATGATAGACTTTCTGGTGTTCAAAATCGTAAAAAATATAGGGAGGGGAGCGACGTTTTTATGACTGGTTTCCATAGCAAACATCGCTTCAGCGACTACTGTTGCTACTAATTCATTAATGAAAACATATAAGGGAGATAATTGGCACATTTTATTGAAAGCAGACGAGTCCCGTATATTGATATTACATATGTATTTATGGGGGCAAAAATTAAAACTTAAATTAAACAAAGAACAAGTGAATTTATTGGAAGCCTGATAAAATAATGGATTACAATAGAAAAATGAAAGCATGAAAAGTAATATGGGTAAGCTAAAACACAGAAAAGTAAAGGACTAGTTGTTAAAACTGGAAAAGAAAATAACAAGAAATTCTAGTAAGAATATAATAAATTTATAACTTTAAATAGTGCAGCATTAAGATTTTTTATATTCAATTTCTAACACTGTATAATCAATTCTTAATGATGCAATATTTTAATAAATTTATTATATATTATTTTAATTAGAATTCATTATTGAGATGAGTATTATTTATCAATCTTATTTATTGTGAACTATTACCTCATCTTTTTCTTAGTTGTTTCACGACGTTTCGGCCAACTATTCCTCTGGCCATCGTCAGGTGATAATCGCGACGGATACGAACTCTGAATCTCCTAACTGCATTCACTGCAATTACTGTATTTCATAGCTATTGTCGTTCCACCACGTTTTGGCCAAGTAAGCCTCTGGCCAGCTTTTGGGTAGGATTGAAACCGCTATCTTCAGAAAATTCTAACCTGGAACCGTAGAGATTCAATGTCTCTATCAACTGCGCCACGGGCCCCGAAGGCAGTGATTGCATTGGATGCAGTCAGGAGATTCAGAGTTCCTATCCGTCGCGGTTACCACCTAGGAAGGCCAGAGAAATAGTTGGCCGAAACGTCGTGAAACAACTAAAAAAAGATGAAGATTATAGTACGCAATAAATAAAATTCAATTTATTATACTTTTACTAAAATATCTTGTCCTTTTCTTTTCCAGTTTTAACAAGTAGTCCTTTACTTATCTATGTTTAAGCTTAACCATATTCCTTTTCATGCTCGAATTTTTCTATTGTAATATATATATATATATATATATATATATATATATATATATATATATATATATATATATATGAGTGTATAAATACTTGAGCGTTTGCAAGAAAGCTTTTTATCCGTAATGTTACAGAATTATACACAATGTAAAACTGATGCATTAATAGAATTAGGCGTAATAGTTAAATGAGACCATCATCTAATAAAGAACCATAAAAATAAATAATTAGTCAATAAACCCTCGTTTATCAAAGGAATGCACACATTAGTTGCTACACAGTAATGAGCATGTTTCGGTCAGCTAGCTACTGGTAACCAAAGACCTCTTCAGGCGATACAGCTTATACGAAGACAAAGTTTTCAGTTACAATAGCGAGGCATCTTCGTCACAGGGAGTTAAAATCATGACATTTCGTCAGATTATTTATAAACTTATTAAAAAAATCAGATTTAGTTGTATGTAAACCAAATCTTACTTTTTATAAAACATTTGACGGAACTACTCATTTTAACGTAAGAAAACCTGATATTTTAATTGCAAACTTTTCTTTCAGATAAGCTGTGTAGCCTTAAAAGGTCTTCACTTACTAGTAGCTAGCTGACCCGAACATTTGTACCTACATATTACTGCTTTAACGTAAATAAAAATAAATATATGTGCACACACACATACCCCCCATATATTTATATATATATATATATATATATATATATATATATATATATATATATATTTCTCCACTATTATATCAAAATAACTTTGAAACGGTTGAATCGATCTTTTGCAAATTTCGCATAAATGTAATTTATATGTCTGGCAATGTTATTAAATGTTTTGTATTGAAATCCATCCAATAAGTATCGAAAATCGAAAGAGTCCGATCTTCCAAATAGTGGTCAGTTATAGATAAAAAAAAAAATGAAAAAAAAATTACGATGGAATATTTTACGTTACATTGGCCAAGGGAAATAATAAAATCTCAGCTAAAAAAAAACTCATCTTAATTATAAGTTCTTTTACTCTTAAAGACACAAAGGGTTTCACATGGGAATATTTTACGTTACACCGGCTAAGGAAATTAAGAAAATTTCAGCAGAGCATTTCTTCTTAAAAAAACAAATTTATTTTCATCTGAATATATGGCTTTGTGGTAGAGCATTTGATGAGATAGCGAAGGATCCAAATCAAGACAAGGATGGAATACTGTTGCCATATCTGGGCAGGAGCTGCAAAAAACAGCCTATCCTGCCTTGACATATTACAAAATAGACTTCGTGGCTTAGTGGGGGATGCCCTTTTCTCTTCCCTGCAACCTCTCTCCCACAGAAGAGACGTTGCGAGCCTACCCTTGTTTTATCGTTATTTCCATGGCAGGTGCTCGTCTGAACTCCAATCTCTGGTCCCCCCTCGCCAATATTTCACGAAAAACACCCGTCTAGCCGAATCCACTGTGAAAATTTCCCCCACTCTTTATCTGTGCCTAAATCAAAACGTGGATTCCATGAACAAAGCTTCTTTCTTAGAACTGCACGCCTGTGGAACTCTGTTCCGTCTGACTGCTTCCCACCGGACTACAAATTGGATGTGTTCAAGTCCAATGTTAACAAATTCCTAATGAACCGCCCCCTTTAGTAAACACTTAATCAAATCTCCACACTAACGTAATGTACTTGCAATAACCCTTATCCCTGAGTGGCTTCCGGGCCTTGATAAGTGGTGATCACTGTTTTAAAAAAAGTATAACTTACCATTTAATTTTATTTTTTTTCTTATTAATGAGTTCAATTCATGCTAAAAGAAATTTAAATCATCGCGAATTCTTTCTTCATTTGCATTAAAACTAAACATTAATCAGAAGTGACTTTTCTAAGACATATGTATCAATAGTAGCTGACATTATATTGTAAGCAAACAAAGCCGAAATTTGATGAACGACGTTATCATTATTATTTTGTTATTTTTTATTTATGTATTCATTTTGATTTTTACGTATTTTATTTTTTCTTTGCGAATTAATCCACAAAGAATTCCTCGTGATATGTAATAATCAATGGGGGTTTATTCTAAAATAAGCCATAAGCAATCTGCATAAATTAAAATATCATGTTTAATCGTAATGTACGACCAAGTAACCCCGGGCGGCCAGATATATATATATATATATATATATATATATATATATATATATATATATATATATATATATATATGTTTATATAGATAGATAGATAGATAGATAGACAGAAAGGTGTGTGTGTGTGTAATAAAAAGAAACCGCTCTCAAAATGAGTGCACGTATGATCTTCGGAACAAATACATACAAGTGAGTTTATTGAAAACCAAAATGTATTCACATGTGCAAAGTTAACGTCAACGTCATAAAAGTATTTCTGCGTCTCTTGCTATAATGTAAAGGTACTAAAAGCACTTTTCTAGCAAGGTACACAATGAAACCCCTGACAGGTGTTTGAATAGAAGCTAATCTAGTTTTTGCTGTTTTCATATGTTTCCTAGATTTTCTGATATTCAGCTTAAGCTGAAGCATGCCTGAAAGGTGTATTAAAAATATATAAAAATACATAAAAGAAAATGTGTACTTGATAATTACCAATGTTTTCAGTAATTCCACCAAGCAGCTAATCGACGGCACAACTTGAAATGCTATTATTTATTTATTCCGTTCAGATTCCTGCACGTGTGACCTTCCAGCAAGTTCGATTAAAGCCGATCTAAATCATGCGTCCTTAAGCCATTACTCAACAACATTCCGCACAATAGTCTTATTACATTAACAGGATAAGCCCATTGACAGACAGATCAATAATAAGGGACGCGTCGCGACGTAAATCGT
Source organism: Euprymna scolopes (assembly GCF_053919585.1). NCBI lineage: Eukaryota > Metazoa > Mollusca > Cephalopoda > Sepiida > Sepiolidae > Euprymna > Euprymna scolopes. Next base: position 107,949,495 of record NC_136486.1, read on the forward strand.
AACAAACCTGTAGAGCATAATAGCTTTTGGTCCAACGCCAAATAATACAAATGCACAATTGCAATGATATTAGTCCAAGCGTTTAGACGTGTTGCAGGGAATCACAAAGGACATGGGAAACCAATTTATCTCATGGCAAATATTATTAAAGTTCAATCATGGAAAAACTAAAACACTCTCCATGAAATCTAATTCAGCCAAGCACTAACAGCACATATACACCCCCACTATCACACACAAACATATACATATAAATATATATATATATATATATATACATATATATAGAGAGATAGATAGATAGATAGATAGATAGATAGATAGATAGATAGACAGGCGGGCAGAAATGCACAAATAAATTGTTTTCAGCATTTGTTATATATCGGTAGTGTTTCCAGAATTTGGTCCACAATGATCGGGCGTACGATCGTTTCGGATTTATTATTATGCACTTATTCTTTGCATATATGTAATCCAAATCGTCTACTCATGAATGCATTTGACAAAGTTTACGAAGAGAGGTTCAGTAAGAGGTTTTACATATTACATTTAAATGTGCATTTCAAATTTATGCATTAAAAGGCAGACATATATTCCCCAAACCTGAATACTTTCCACCAAACATCAAGTTCAACAGAATAATAATAATAATAATAATAATAATAATAATAATAATAATAATAATAAGAAGAAGAAGAAGAAGAAGAAGAAGAAAAATAATAATAAGAAGAAAAATAATAATAAGAAGAAAAATAAGAAGAAGAAGAAAAATAATAATAAGAAGAAAAATAATAATAAGAAGAAAACTGGGCATGGTCAATGGCCAAAACGGAGTCAACGCCAGTTTGAAACGACATCGAAGATAAAAGGTCGTATGCTTCCCTATTACGTTCCATTTATCTCTTTCTTCCTCTCTCACTCTTTATCGCTGGCCAAAACCTTTTGCGAATATTCTCAGATGAAAACTGATTTAATAGCTTTAAAAATCTTGCCAAAAAAATCACAGAAAAATGTTCGTGGCCAAATCTGAAGAAGTGATTTCAAAAACAAATTCTCTGAATTGTTTAAGCGTACGAAAACATTTACTATTTAAACGGTAAACCGCTGGAAATCAATCTGTTGATATTCGCATAATCTGTCTATCACGAACTTTTACTTCTCAGTCGTTTTTCAACTAATATACATATTTTGTTCAATCTATGAGAATATAACTCCCTTAACGACTTATATCAACTAATTTTATTTTCTCATCTATATAATTGTAGTCGTACAATCTCTAACCTTTACTTAGTTACTTGGTTACTTACTGAATTTGTGTTAATATTTAATTCTTACGTGTGCATAAAAAAGAAGAAAAAACTAATTACCAGGAAAATTATCAATGCCATCACATCTTGCCAATACTAGCTTCTACGCACACCCGTGTAAGGGAGGCCTATCTTCAAACTTCCTGTACAGAAGATACATTTGGACTTCCCATAAGTACAATACTTAGTTGTTTTTTGTGTCTTCGTCTTTGTACCGTCTGTTCATGTTCTTTATGTACTTGTGGTAGTGAACAACTTATCTCACCTTCATAGGAGGTAAACACTATCCCTGTTATAGAACAACAGGTAAAACAATTCTGGACTTTGTGTTGCTACAAACACCACACCATGACACACAAAAATAATACGCCACGTGGGGACCCAGAGGAAACATCGTGGTGTCAACGGCAAGTGCTCCCTCTGTGGCCAGCATGGGGAACTCGATAGTCATCATGCAAATGCTGGCTCATCTTCTAATTTCAGAAGCAATAACATCATCGACACACAACACAAGTATCCCCTCGAATTTCAGGTACCAAAACAATACAAATAAAACACAGGAGAACCAAAGTAACCAAGATCGACCGAAAACCCAAAGGAAGAAATGGACAAAAATGAGAATAGACTGGTAATCGAATTTTATTACAGAAATAAATCCAAAGACTGATAATAATGAAAATGGATAAAAGAGTTATGGGAATGTTCAGTGACTAACATACATTAGGAGAAAGAATTGGAAACCAAGCGGAATTTTTTTTTATCAACAGAGGTTGGCTTTCAAATCTACAACTGAGTTGAATACAACAAGAAACAAATGATGGAACGGACAAAGAAACGCCCTTCGTGAAGCTCCAAAAATAGGGACTTCAGATGTAGAAGACCTGCAAAACAACAGAACTTAACGGAAATGAATTAGCTGAAGTAAAAAAAAACACAAAAAAACAGACAACTTATGAATGAGGAAAACCGGAAGCTTCCATCCTTAAAGAAAAAAGGGCGGGCGAACTAAAAGCTGAAACAACGAAGGTGAACAAACTACTCCCATGCATCCCAACAGATACCATTACACAGCTAAACAATTTAATTAATACAGGTGCCAAGTCGATCAGTATGGAGTTTAAAGTAGCAAACGGACAGAGGAGGAAAAACGACTAACAAAACCTGTATGGGAAGTGAGACTGGAAACCATAATCAGCAAACATAAAAACAAATCAAAAAGATCAACGATGAAAACAACTAGAGGAAGATAGAAAAGTAGAAATGTGAACAGCAGAGAGAGGCTCAACAAGATACAAAAGGAATAGAAGCAACAACGACAAGCATGAAGAAAATAATCATGATACCGATACCAATTGGAATAGTGCAAGCGAAACAGGACTTTTGAAAACAATAAAAGCCAATTCTATCAGAATGTTAACGGAGAAAAACACGAACAGAACAAGCGGAGTAAACAGAAACAAAACGCCACTGAAGCCAGGTATGGGAACAGAGAGAGGATCATAATAGAAATGCCGGATGGCTGAAAAACATGTAGAAAGAGTCACAGAAAATTAATGAAGTGACAGAAAATGATATCTACAAGGAAACACTTAAAGCAACCCTCCAAAATATGGCAAACTGAAGGGCATGAACGACGGAATACACATACTGGTTTTAAACATTCACAGTACTACATGAAAGATAAATTAAAAATCTAGAAAAAGTGTATTTATCAATCAGACATACTAGAATGGATGACCAAAGGTAAAATCAAACTGGTGCAAAAAGACTCTAAAACATAAAATATGCCCAGTAACATCTTTACCCACAATGTGGAATATACTTACAACACAACTGAGGGAACAAATTCATCATTCACTTCATAATCGCAGACTACTCGCAAAGGAACAGAAAGAATGGCAAAGAGGAAGCCGTGGAACATATGACCTACAATACACTGACCAAAAGATTCTGAAGGAGATTAAAAGTAGAAAAAATTAGCGATAGCATGGGTAGACTATATGAAAACTTATGAAAGGATCCCGCAAGCATGGATAAAAGAAAGCCTGAGAATGTACAGAATATCAGATAATGTAATCAATTCGATATTAAATACAATGATTACATGGGGATTTAAACAAAGAGCTGATGGGCAATACGTGGCTGAAATTAAAATACAAAGTGGTATCTTTCAAGGTAATCCCTTACCATCATCACTATTCATCATAGCCATGATGCTCCTGAACAACATATTAAGAAAATGCCAAGCTAGATACAAGTTTACTAACGCAGGTGAAAGAATGGACCGCCTAATGTACGTGGATGACCGGAAACTTTTTACAAAAACAAAGACAAAACAAGAAACTCTGGTAAACTCGACTAGAATCTTTAACCAGGATATCCGAATGGAATTTGATATGGAATAGTGCGCACTGCTGACAATGAGGAGGGTAAAACTGGAAAGAACAGAAGGTATATTACTACCCAATCAAACATAAATGAGGGTTCTAGGGGGACATGACAGATACCAATACTTTGGAGTGCCCAAAGCAGATACTATCTAAGCAACAGAAATTAAAGTTAATATTGGAAAGTAATATCTCAAAAGAACAAGAAAACTCCTCGAAACTTTACTATATAGTATGAACCTAATTAAAAAGATCGGCACGTTGACAATGTCAATAGTAAGATACTCGTGACCGTTCATAAACAGGACCAAAGAAGTATTGATGAATCTTAGCCAGAAGACCAGGAAACTCATGACAATGCACAATGCACAACATCCAAAGTATAATACTGACTGACTCTATGTGAAAATGAAAAGACAGAGGAAGAGGGTTGGTGTGTACAAAAGATTGTAAATAACGCAATAAAAGAATTAGAAAAATGCGTGATGTCGAACACTGGATAATTACTGCAGCAAGAGACACAGAATAAAAAAAACAAATAGAAATAGAATAGACGTGAAAAAGACGAAACGGGACAAATGGGAAGCAAAACAGCTACACGCGCGATTCATAAGAATTAAAAGGATGTGACTCATAAAAACACTTGGAAAATGAGTACAAAATAGAAAACCTAAACAGAGGAAATGAATCTCTAATACCAGCCGCACAAGATAACGCAATTACAACAAACCACATCAAAGCTATGATCGACAAGACACAGGAAAATTGCAGATGCAGACCCTGCGGTCAAACACACGAAACAATAAACCATACAAGTGAATGCAACAAACTAGCCCAACAAAGAATATAAAAATAGGGACGATCAAGTGTGGACGGTTGTACAATTACAATTATGCAAACGACTTCATCTTCCAAACTCAACTCAAATGTTACAAGCACAAACCTACAGCAGTGAAAAATGAAAGTCACAAGATCCTATAGGGCATGGATATAAAAACGGATAACACCATTCAAGCAAGAAGACCGGATGTGATAATAGTTAACATGAAGGAAAAGTCCTGACACATTTTAGACTTTAGCGTCCAACAGACCACAGAGGAAACGGAGAAGCGTAGCAAATGCACAGAACTGGCCACAGGTGTAAAGGATCTGGAAAATAAATACAGTCAAGATAACACCACTAATAGAAGAAGCGCTATGAAAATACCAAAATATGTTGAAAAAAGAATGGGAGAGATTGGAATAAGATGGATAGCTGAGAAGATACAGCGGACAGCAATTATGGAAACTTCAGAAGTATTAATTAACATCCTTGAGTGTGGACACTTACGTCGCACATGAAATAAAGACACTAACTGAGGGCACAGACACGGCTATAAATGTAAAACACAATGGGGCATCACATGGAATCATGAAAACTGTAAGATATTGTCCCCCTTTATGTGTATGTGTGTCACCATAAACTGGCACACAAAATGCGGAGTAGCAAGGATGATTAAAAGACCGAGGAGTAAAAGCACTACCAAGCCTTCCCATAATTGAGTACATCCTAAATTCCAGTGAAAAGCAACAGTCGCTGCCAACAAGAAATGGAGGGTAAGTGGATATTGTGATAACGGAAATTATTTGCAAAGATTGCCGAAAGAGATGAAGTATACTGGAAATCTGGAAAGGCTTATTGTCACACAGACCTTAGAAAACACTACCAGTTGTTCTCAAAGAGCAATCTTTGATGATAGATTGTGACACTACTCCTAGTGAGTAAATAATAATAATTATGTTATATACAAATATATTTGGACACATCTTTTAATAATTATATGAAAGTAAATGCTGTGTGTATGGGTGCAGATAGTCGCTGGGCCGAATTTTTTTACTTATTTTCAAACGAAGGTACTTTTTTTATTATTATTACATTTTCACCCCAAACAAGGCAAATTGCCACTTTGGTGTAGGGGGCTACTATCAGGGGCTACAACTACTGGGGTACTATGTAGGGATTTGGGCAGCAAGGTGTCGGTTCACGTTACACTTGAACTTCTTCACGTCAGTACTGTTGGGGAAGCAGGGACCTGGAATGGAATTCCAGAGTCTAGCGGTTCTGGGGAAGAAACTATTGGAGTAAAAAGATCTTTTACATATAGGGATCTCTACAGTGTGGGGGTGGGATTTAGCAGCCTGTCGGGTTTGTCGAGGGTGCTCACGTGATGTGTCGGAGAGTGCCCTTATGTAGGTTTTGTATACGAATACGTCTTATGAATATAAAAAATCGATAATCGCAAAAACCTGATCAGAGAAGTTGATGACCAAAATTTACATTTTATACAAATGAAACTACGTGCATTTGAGAAGTGTTATTACCGCACAATTAGAAAGACCGTGTCTATAAAATCAATTGTAAATTCTTTTATACGACAGGGGCGTTTCGAAATAAATTGCTGCAGCCGTAAACCTCAATCACGCTATGTCTAACCAGATGTATGTGTGCGTAACTTAAAACTATGTTCCAGCTATTCCGACATTACTTCACGAGATTAATATCGGGCTCACATGAATAAATAAAAGTCAACCTACGAAAACACTGAGTTCAACAAACAGATAGATTCTGAATTTAGAGACATGTGATCGTAAATCAATGTCTATCTTTACATCTGGCTATCAATTCATCTTTTTTTTATTTATGTTTGTATGTTTATATCTAAGTAGTGTAATCTTTTTTTACCATGCAAAGATTGCATTTGTGTTTAAAACACTTCGCAGTTAAGAGGAAATGCATTAAACTGTTGTGTGATTTATTAAACGTAAAGTGATCAGTTTACGTATGGCGAATGTTTGGCCTCGATGTTCTCCCTTGTTCTTCCTATTCATTGTTTTTTTTCATTCATTTTTCATTTTATTTTCCCCTTTATTATATTTTACTTGCCTCACCACGAGGGCAAAGTAAGGCACAAATTGGTTTTTTAATGTCGGGAAATCAGCTCATCAAAATGGGGCACTCTGGCTTGTTACAAAAATAAAAAAAAATGTATCAGTCGGGAAGGATCTCTCCCTCACTAACTGACACCAAAAAAAGTGAAGTAAAAACATTTCCGACTGTGCCTTTTTGATCTCTCCTATTCTCTCTCTTACTCTTGCAATTTTTACACCTGCTTCTCTGCTGGTTTTTCTTCTCTACTAAACTCACCATTTATGTCAGCTATGTTATTGTTATGTGGAGATAGGTAACCAACATTCTACATAAGGAACCGTCATACCGACCACACTGCAAAAGAGAATGCTAAAAGAATTCCATAGCGGCCATCCAGGCATGTTCAGAATTAATACCTTGATGCACGAATATACATATTGGCCTAATATGGACCGAGACATCGAAAAAATGGTAAGATAGTGTCGAGGGTGTCAGCTAGCAGTAAGGGCACCACCTGTACAGATACAACTGTGGCCGAAGACAGATACACCATGGATGCGGTTACACATTGACTATGCAGGTCCGTTGAATGGGCATTACTTCTTAGTGGTTGTTTACGACTTTACAAAATGTCCGGAAGTGCTTAAGTGTAAACATCCGAGATCGACTAGCATTATAGATGCATTAGGACATCTCTTCAGTCGTTTTGGAATACCTAAAACTATTGTCAATGACAACGGCACCCAATTTACCAGCAAAGAGTTTGAAGAATTCTATAGGGCCCTATTCATTGAATATTTAACAACTGACATATACCATTCAAGGTAAAACGGCCTCGCAGAGAAATTTGTTGACACGTTCAAAAGAGCTTTAGATGAGAAGAGTCTTGAAGTTTTTTTTTATCTGTATATAGGGTCACTTATAACCCAAACACGAATGCTGGTTTATCACCAGCTGAACTAATGTTCGCACGGAAAATCAGATTCGTATTTGACAGGATTTTACCAAATGCAACCAAGGCAACAGCAACGAGAGAAGATCATTCTACAAGGTTCAACAAACCTAGTGAGAAAATATTCTTCTTGAACTATAGGACTGGGAAAAGCTTTTGGGAGGAGGAGATGATTATGAAAAGAATTGGGAACATGCTATATTCAGTAAAAAGTAGTAAATTTGACTGTCGCAAAACATGAATCAGCTAAGACCTCGACACACTGATGACTACAAACAGACAGAAGATAATGAACTGTTCTTAGAGGTATTGTATGATACTTTTAATATTCCTTTACCCATAGCACAACCTACTCCGAGAGTAGCATCTTCTACTCCAGGTCAGAGAGTACCAGTTTCACCACCAACTCCCCCCCAAACGGTATTGAGAAGAAAAAGTACAAGGGTGAAAAGAAAAGTTAACCGACTGAGCCTCAACCCTAAAAAACAAACGGTATTGAGCAAAATTCTCCAAGGAGAAATTGGCTTGGGGGTGTATATGGAGATAGGTAACCAACCCGGAACATTTTACATAAGGAAGCGACTCACCGGATTTCACCGGATCCTTGTAGTAAAACAGAGGCTTCCTCCCTAAATATTAACACGCTTTATTTGTCTCTATGTAAATACGTAAATAAACTTCTCTGTCAGTATTCAAACCCCAGTGTATATTTATTTATTCCTTTTGCGGAATACTTCTTCTTTGATTGTCCGAATAATATCCACCTTAGGACATATCAGTTATGCCTCCTCTTTTCGTTCATCGTGCCTTACTTCTTCACCCCTTCTTCCAAACATTTATTGAAAGAAAATGAACGAAATAGGATAAGAGCTGTAAGTTTTACGCTTTTAAAGTCAGCTACAAACTTAGTAGCTCCCCTCATATGAAGATGCTTAAACAAAGTTAGAACAAATGTAGAAGATTGGGCTAAACTGTATTGGATTTCTTTTGTTTACGCTAAGACAAAAGCAGACACTTTTATACAGGGAGGGACGCCCATTATTTTGTAAAGTCATCCTCTCTTTTCGATTGACGAGCCTTAATTTAAACCTTCGTCACTTCTGGTTTGGTGATGAACGCAACAGAAAAGATGTCACGATTTTTCCCGTTATTTTCCTGCTTCGCAGTACGGGTTCGAGCCTGTCTACTATTATTTTTTTGGCTCCACATACACCTCCAAACACCCGGGTAACGCCGGAAACCCAGGATTGTCCTACATAAGTATACTTAATGAATTAGATAACAAACCAATAAGAATGAGATTGAAAACATTGTTAACGAACAGGTAGCATCAACAAGGTTATCATTAAACACGTAATTCCCACCTGGAACTTCCTGACTGAAGTTTTTAGGAACTTGCATTGAGGATTTCTAGATGTAATTGTCTGACAAAAATAAACGAATTCTCTTAGAGATTATATTTGAACGTGTTGTCATTTCTTGCAGTTACGATGCATAGAAGACTGACCATCATCACTGTCATCGGCACACAGGTCTGTCTCGTATCTGCCATAATGGCGACCTTAATTAAATAATTTCGCGTCCATCAGAATTTTACTGAAGTTAAATTTCCGACTGCTTCCCTATCTGGCATTACTTGTGATATTTATTATCATTTAGCCATGACATGTAAATTCTCCATTTCCGCTTTGTACACCTCCTATATCAATGTTCACCCCTCTTCCTTTTCTATTGTGCAATATTCTCTTCACTGGCTGAGTCTGCTATTATAAATTCGATACACCGAAGATTGTTATCATGATTTGGTAAATATAGTTCTCACTTATTCATATTATAAATCGGAAAATTCTTTATTACTTTTACTTTGTGCTATACCATACGGTGCCAGATACATATAAGAGATGTTATACAATATCAGTATGACAGTATTTAATAAACCAAGATTCGCTTTACATTTACTTAACCCAAGTACGTTTATTTTATTCTCGTAATATTACTTATGAAATATTAAACAACAGAAATAAATAATCTACTAACATTTATAAATATTTATTTATTTATTTATTTACTAGCCGATCGCCTATAGAATACGTTTAAACATGATATTTTAGTGCATACAGATTGCGTATGTATTATTATAGAATTAATCTTCTATTTCATACTATTTATTGTGAGGAATAATTTTCCTGGTGGACTAATTCGCAAAACAAAATAAAAAATAATAATGATAATGTCGTTCATCAAATTCAGTCTGTATTTGTTGACAGTATCACGCCAGCTAATATGTGGGCTTGACGATGAATGTTATTAAAAAGTCATTAGTGAATGGTTTTTAAAAGTTTAAAGTTTTTAAATATGAAAATGAATAATGATTTGCAGCGACTTTAAATGACACCTCCCGTTTTATCGTAAATTAAACTCATTAATAAGAAAAAAATAAAATTAAATGGTGAGGTACACACGGGATTGGACACAAGATCATTCGATCTGTGAGGGAGTGCTCTACTTTTAATATATATTTCGAGACATCACTATTTTTTTTTCAGGAAGAAATGATTTGCTGAGATATTATTATATCCCTTCGCCGGCGTAACGTAAAATATACCCTTGTAAAAATTATTTTTATCTATAAGAAGAAAAGACTACTATTAAATGGATTTTTCCATTTTCCATATGTATGGGATAAATGTATGTAGAAAACGTACCTAAGAACACTGCTTGACATATAAATTTAATTTATGTTAAGTTATCAAACGATAGGTTCCCCCGTTTCGAAACCTATAAGAAAGAAATCCACACACATAAAGTGACTTTTATATAATAGTAGAACTGAATACAGCGATATATATATATATATATATATATATATTCTCTCTGATATGTATTCCCTAATATACCCTAAGCATTATCTCGTATTTTCTGTAGGCTGGTTTTGAACCCAGTGTACGACGGGTACTTTTGCTAGTGTACACACACACACACACACACACACACACACACACACACACATATATATATATATATATATATATATATATATATATATATTAAATTATAGTGATTCAATGAATTTCAAAAAACCTTTTTTGAAGTGAAATGTTTGAGTTTCGTATCAAAGATTTTTATTATCCTAAGCAAGACAAAGAATACTTTAACAATTTTATTTCCTTAACCGATAGGATTTCGACGTCTACAGAGGAGAAAATATTAGCAAATATTTATAAAGGCGTGTGCACTATTTGTTAAAGTAAGGAATATGCACGACCCGGATATCTATTCACTTATGCGGATTGCCAATACAAAGCTTGGATCTTATTACGTCACTACTTTAAAAAAACAGTCACCATGGATTTTACCACGTAATTGAGATCTAAATTTTTTATATCCTTTTCATCAAATTCCCTCGCTGATTAATCAATTATTTTGGACTTAGATTTTCCATGTCTCACTGATTTAGCAAATAGGGTGCATACCTTTATAAATATTTGCTAATATTTTCTCCTCTGAACAGATGATATACATCGAAACCCTATAGATTAAGGAGATAACATTTCTAAAGTATTCCTTGTCTTGCTTAGAATAATAAAAATCTTTGATATGAAACTCAAACATTTCACTTCAAAAAATTGAATTACTATAATTTAAATTATTTTCTCTGTCTTATATATGGAGCAATTCTTCTTTAATTGGGATAATACATATAGAATATTACTGCAAGTAATATTTTGTAAATCGTATAATCACAGGTTTCCATACCAGCTGATTGTTAAATAACTTTATTCTGAAGTATATATATATATATGTGTGTGTGTGTGTGTGTATATATATATATATATATATCGTAAAATACGCTTAAATATAACATTTAGATTAATGCAGATTTCGTATTTATTGTCATATTATATTGGGCCCAATATATACTAATGATTAAATTTTTTATGACCTGTGCGCCACTACTGAGTACCGAAACATTTAGTCTACAATTCATTTTGTTGTTTGCCACTAATTACTGAGCTTTGAAAAACATGTTTACTGTCAGGCTAAAAATTAAAACATGAAACATAGCTACTATGTTACGCATGTATATTCGTTATGTCGTGGTTCGGCTTTCCCGTGGCAAATTTCATTTTTTTTTATTTTCATACTTTTGTACCGATTTTATCCGGCTAAAACTCAAATATAAAGTTTTGCATGGTTTCGAGCACCCTGTATGTTACGTTTCATGTCAGTAGAGTAAAAACTGACAGACGAGTTTAGTAGGTTTAAAAACAGTCCCAATTTAACAATTCTCGCCGTAATTTAGAAGAAATATACGAAAATAGGGCCCATATAAATTTATCCAACAAAGATGGTGGGCATGTTAAAAGCACGAGGAGGTGGTAATCACTGACCGATGTCGTTTAACAGCATGAAGATTTGTTAAGATACGTACAAACGTTGTATTTTTTCAAAAAATATCTGATGAGATGTAACTATGAAATTGTTTAAATAATATATAAGTAAAACTTTTATTGTTTATGTCGAAACAATTGTAATAATTTTTTTTTAATATGAAGTTATTCCTTCTTGTTGTTTTTGGTTTTATCCAGTATATATATATATATATATATATATATATAAATATATATAAATATATATATATATGTATATATTTATATATATATATATATATATATATATATATATATAATAAGCTCGATAGGTAAATATCCTAGAGCTAATTCAATATTAAGTAATGTGATTGATAATTTAAAATTTAAAAATCAAATTATAATTAAATTAAAAATCCGTTTCATAAGAAGGAACAACAACAAAATCAATTATCTGTACGATCGTTTCGGAAAACAGTGCTTTTTTATTGTGGTAATAAGCAAGGTCTCCTCGTCAGCAAATTTGGAAGGGTTTTTATTAAATTTAAAAGACACCATAAATAAACCTAGCATTACAAGTAAGGCGGATGTATCTTTTCACCTTATTGAATGATGAAATTTAAAAAGGGGGGACGTCCGTGCTCCGTGATCGTACAGATAATTTATTTTGTTGTTGTTCCTTCTTATGAAACGGATTTTTAATTCAATTATAATTTGATTTTTAAATTTTAAATTATCAATCACATTACTTAATATTGAATTAGCTCCAGGATATTTACCTATCGAGCTTATTATATATCTAAATTACAACGAGCACTTCCTCTTTTATGTATTTTTATTAAACTAGTAATTTCACTGTTACATTGAAATACACTCAGCCCTTTTGACTATTGTTCTAATCTCCTTTAAATTATATATATATATATATTATTTTAAAAATATAATTATCCACTGACACGTGTTTCGTCGTCTACGACTTATCAGAGTGGCTGAATATATATATATATATATATATATATATACGTAAATATATATATATACACACATACATATATATATTTATACACACACACACACATATATATGTGTGTGTATGTATAAATATATATATGTGTGTATATATATTAAGGTATATATATATACATATATATATATATATATATATATATATATATATATATATATTCAAATTTAATTTTCAGGTTTAAAATTGAATAATTCTGGAAACTTAAACTTAGCGTAATATTAATATTTATCGTATAATCCAAATCAGATAAAAGGTCCAATATTCGAGATAAATTAAAAATAGAATCCATTTAAACTCTATAAGTTAGAATTTAGAGTTTATTATACCACAAGAGATTAAAGATAAAACTCATATTACTTGTCGAATAACAAATTGTTCTGATTTTTAATTAATAGTTTAAATTTGATTTTATACGCATACTCACACACACACACACATATATATACATATATATATATATATACATATATATATATGCATTTATTTAATCTTCCGAAATTTCACTTTATCGTATATCACATTCCCCTTATCTTCCAATTTTCTATCTCAAACAAAGTTTTGCATTTAACTTTTTTATATCTACCACGAGTTGTTTATTATTCAACAATTTTTTTCATAGGCACTGTGTCTTGTACATCATGTCCTAAATTTAGTTTTATTTCTCATAATCAGATATATATCATCACCGATATATTACCCCAGTTCTTTTTATTATTTAGACATCTCTTCTCACCTTCAATTCATTCTTCAACACCGTAATATACTCAACAACACCTTTACATATACAGTGTATTGTCGACAGACTTAACTTAATTTCGTTTTATATTATTCTCTCTTTACAGAAATCGATTTCTCATACACTGTCTTGCTGGTGCCTTTTATTCATTATTAAGGAATAAGTTTATCCTCGTATTTTCTTTACTTACATTGTCCCGCATTCGCTTTCCTTGCGTCATTAAATATGTACGTCTCTCACATTTATTTTCGGTATATACTAGCGGGATTTCTACTCTCAATAATCTTATTTGTTCTACAAGAGCAGTCCGTCTGACTATAGATGCTTCTTTACCTTTTTACCTAAATACATCAAACATTTATCTTTCTGTTTTCTCTTTGTACAACGCAATCTCGTTCAAAACGGCCAACAAAACAAATTGCTCATCACAAAATAAGCAAACGAAACACCATTGATAAATATCTGAACTATAAAGAAATTGAAGCTCGACGGAATTTACCAAAATAAGCATATTTAGCATTACATAACACAAAACATGGGTTTATATACAGTAAAACGAAACAACTAAACCAAATATTATGAATATTTGAATATATATTCAAAGCTTGAACATTAAAATACTATTTTTTATGGAAATTTCACCCCAAACAAGGCACATTGCCACTTTTCTATCAGGGGCATAAGCTATAAGGGTATTATGTGGGGAGTTGGGCAGCAAGATGTCGGTTCACGTTACACTTGAACTTCTGCATGTCAGTACAGTTGGGGAAGCAGGAACAGGGAAGGGAATTCCAAAGTCCAGTGGTTCTGAGGAAGAAGCTACTGGAGTAGAAGGCTATCTTACATTTAGCGATCTCAACTGTGAAGGGGTGGTATTTTGTTGCTTGTCGGGTTTGTCGGGGGTACTTAGGTCGAGGGGGCACAAGTGCTTACATTTCGTCACCATTAAAATACAAGTAGAACAGGCAGAGGGATGCTATATTACGTCGATGGGACAGAGGATGAAGCTTTAATGACAGTTCAGGACCTATTAGGTTGGCGACTCTCTTTTGAACCCTGGCTAGGAGTGAGAGACTAGTAGCAGATGCACCAGCCCAAATATGACAAAAATACTTCGTACATGGGCGAAAGGTGGCCTTATAGAGGTACAGGATACTTTCGGACGTTAGTTGCTTTCTAGCACGGTAGAGGGAACTTACCTTTTTCGCAGCGTTTTTTTACAAAAAATGCTATTACAAAAAAAAAAAGGTTGACATGAAACAAAACAAAACAAGTGAATTAAACTCCATGAATAAATATTTTAAGTTAGGGCATAAAACGTTTTTTTTCTTTTTTTTAATGTGACTGTATTCGGCATTAACTCTTTCAACTCTGCATGATCGATATATCGACCCTAGCAACGCAGTTAAAAGGACGACACGTTTGACATTTCGACCTTCTAATGCATTATTAAATAATTTTGCTAATCGCTTATCATCTTTTTGGTTGATTATTGCTTAATTGGGTTATTCAGACGAAACAAATCAATCATCGTTAGCATGATTTTATAAAGATAAACGACCAATAACTGAAGTGCTCGTTCATATTCAATTGATGAGAGCAACGGTGTTGGATACACAACCGTTCCCGAAAAAACATAACTCTTGACAGACTTCTATATTTGTATAAGATCAAGATTCAGTAGAAGACTATTTTTTTATATCGCGGATGGTTCCGCATCGACTACTCTTTGATGCCCTGGTAGAGTACAAACTACCTTTGTAATTAGTGGATGGTTGATTGAAGTCAATCCTTGCGAAAATGCTAAAGATTTAAAATCAGGTCATAGGATACTACTGGACGAATACTTGACATAATTAAATCCTTCTTAAATAAGAGAAGAATCCAGGTTGTCCTCGACGGTTCTACATCTAAACACTATGATATAAATGTGGGTGTGCCTCAGTGGTCTATCCTTGGACCTTTATTATTCTTAAGATTCATAAATGACGTCCATGATAAAATTGTCCCTGAGATGGGTATATTTGCTAATGACACCACGCTCTATATCAGGCACGAGGGAAAAGCAAATGAACACATATCTAAGGAAATGGCAGAAACACTAGAGGAAGACCTCCAATCTGTAGTGGAATGGTGACAAAACTGGATGGTCACATTCAATGCTGCCAAGACTAAGCTTGTTTCCTTCAATGTTTACAAAAAAATCTTCTCTACCACCAATAGCTATGGCTATTGATGCATTACCTGAAATTACGTTTTTCAAACTTCTCCGCTTAACGTCTACATGGAACATGAGTTGGAATAGATACATCGAAAGTATTGCCTGGGCTGCTGCGAAGAAGGTGTGCGCTCTCTACCGTGCTAGAAATTTATTTACGTACGAAAATATCTTGTTCTTCTACAAGGCCACCATTCGCCCTTAATGGAGCTTGTTGTTATATTTGGGCTGGTGCATGCGCTACTTGTCTTTCACTCCTGGACAGGGTTTACAAGACTCGCCAACCTGGTTTACCCTGAACTATCATCTAAGCTTCAGCCTCTGTCCCATCAACGAAATGTTTCATTCCCCTGCCTGTTTTTTCAAGTATTTTAACGGTGAATGCTCCGACAAACTACAAGCCCTTGTACCCCCTCGACGTAAATACCCCCGAAAACCCCGACAAGCAGCAATACCCACTCCTCCACAGTAGAGATCCCTAGATTTAAGAAACACTTTTACTCACAAAGTTTATTTCAAAGAACTGCTAGACTTTGGAACTCCCTTCCGAGTTCCTGCTTTTATGCAGAAGTTCAAATGTAATGTCAACTGATATATTGATGCTCATATCTCGACATAGCATCCCTGCAACATATGGCCCCGATAGTAGCACCCCCTTACATTAAAACGGCAATGTGCTTTGTTTTGGTTAAAAATGGAATAATAAAAAGAAAGAATTAGAAATAAATCACGTCTCCGTGTAAACGATGTGATTATTTGCATTGTGTTATAGACTTTCTATAATTATCATAAAATGTTTAGTATGTGAAAAAGAAAGAGCACCGAGGTACTCATTGCAGAAATAAAATTAAAGAGAAAATCCGAGTATTAATTTTTATTTATTGCTGGCTATTATCCTCATCTTTTTCTTCGTTGTTTCACGACGTTTCGGTCAACTATTCCTCTGGCATTCGCCAGGTGGTAACCGCCACGGGATAGGAACTCTTAATCTCCTGACTGCATCCATTACAGTTACTGCCTTCTGTAGTTTTCGTCGCACCATGAATAATTGGCCGAAACGTCGTGAAACAGTTAAGAAAAAGATGAGGATAATAATCCGCAATAAATAAAAATAAATAAAACTCATCTCAATAAAGAATTCCAATTAAATAAATCCAAGTATATTTGTTGGAGACTGAAAATAACAAAGAAAGGTGGCCAAAATCGTGTCTGTAAAAATTCATGATAAAAAAAATGCATCTTGATTCAGGTCCAGACCATTCGATAGTAAATTTAAATACCTGAAAGAAATTAGATAAACTCATAATGCTGAGAACACGAAAAACGGCAAAGGGCGTAAACAGCAAAAATTACTTCGAAGGTGAATTTTAGTAAAGTTACATTATTGGGAAACATGAAAATATTAAAAGCTTATGCATTAAGGAATACCACTAACATACTCGGGTCGGACTGGATGCATTTTATGCTAATGTCTATATTCTGTAGAAAGTAGAAAGTATGCCAGCAGAAACGGAGACGTTAATTGCGATTTTAAAATATGAATTTACTGAATTATTCACAGCCGGAATAGGAAAATGTACAGAAATGGCCGCAGAATTAAGTTTAAAGAGAAATGTACAATCAAAAGAAAACGCAACGTGCAATTTGCCTCGCTGGAAAAAAACAGATAAGGAGCTCGAAATATTAGAAAATGTTGGCATTCTATCGAAAATAGAATACAGTCAGTAGGCTGTGCCCGCGGTATATGTGAAAAAGAAATAGGAAAACCCTGATACGGCATGTTTTTTCACAGGTTGAAAACGTCTTTAGAGGACTTCCATTATCCCCTGTCAAGTCTGGAGGAAGTTTTTACAAGACTAAACGGTGGTCAGATTTTCTTGAAAATCGACCTAAGCGATGCATAGTTAGAGATTTCAGTTGACAATTAGAGTGCTAAATTACTCTGCATGAATGCCGATAAATGTCTTTAGAGATGTGAAAAATTTGCGTTTGGTGTCAATATCGTGCCTGTCATTTTTCAACAGATTATGGAAATGATGCCAGGCAGTCTTGACTTTGCCATTACATATCAGGACGATATTATTATAGCCAGCATTAACAAGAAGCAGTACAAATACCATATCCACGAAGTATTCAGACGGATACAGGATATTGGATTTAAAATCAAAGAAAACGAATGTGAATACTTCCTGCAGAAAATAAAATATTTAGGACATATAATTGACAAGAATGGCAGGCATCTAGATTCAGAGAGGGCTTGTGATTAGGAACATGTCGGCACCGGAAAATACTACGAAACTGCAGTTTCTATGGCTCGCTAACTACTACCAGTGCTTCATTCCCAAAATACATGAAGTCGGGACACCTTTGAACAAGCTTTTTATAAAGGATAAACGTTGCAAATGGACTATCGAACGTCAAGCAGCCTTTGAGGATATTAAAAAGGTGTTAACATTAGACCTTTACTTTACACATTTTAAACGAAACGAGATATCATAGTGGCTAGTGATGCTAGTCAATACGGTATATGTTTTTGCCGGGTACATAAAATGCCGGACGTGTCGAAAAACCAATTACCTATGCATCCATAACACAGTCCTCCGCCGAAAAACGGTACTTACAGATAGAGAAAAATAATCTCGGCATTATCTATGCAGCCTCAAAATTTCATCGTTACTTGCACGGACAGCTTTTTACGCTGAAAACAGATCATACGCCCCTCTTCCTATTTTTAGGTAACAAAAAGAGACTACTCACACTTATGGTAAGGCGCGGAACCAGTTTATTAAATTATGATTTTAAACTAGGATTATTATAGTCAAATGATATCACGAATGCGGAATAGCTGTCTAGTTGATTTCAGCCCAAAAGGAATCCCTCGAGGACTCAGTATTTGCCACATCGTGGATAAATAGTGAGATAAAAACGATGATTCGCAATACAATCTTGGGATTACCAGTAACTGTTCAAGAAATTAAGACTAAAGCAGCAAATGATGAATATATAAAAAGCACAACGCAGGACTTGGAACAAGAAGTTATTTCTGACATGTACTCTGTCTGCGCCAACGTTCTGCTTTAAAGCGAGAGAGTCATCATTCGAAAAGCGCTGAAAAAGATGATACTGAAAAACTTTCACATGGGGCATCCTGGCACCAGCTAGATTAAATGCCTGATGCGTACTTCCTTTTCTGGTCGTCTATGTACCAATATATAAATAATGTGGTTAAAGCATGTAAAGGTTGTGCTTTGGCTGCAAAGGTATCGCCGATTACCCACAAACCCTGGCCAAAATCTTAACAATTATGGTCAAGAATACATATAGACTTTGCGAGACAAGTGGGTGAATTATATTACTTGATAGTAGTAGACAGTTTTTCCAAATGGCCAAAGGTGGTTAAATTTCGAGAAACACACAGGGGAGACCATTAATTTCTTACATGAGCTTTTCGCTCGTTTTGGTATTATTGATTGCCTTTTTAGTGATAATGTTACCCAATTTACTCCTTCAGAATTTCAAGTATTTTGTAAGACATATTATGTAAAACATTTTATGACCCCTCAATATCATCCGAGAGTAACGGCCAAGGAGAGCGATTTCTAGACACTCTAATCAGGGCGTTAATTAAGGCTTATGCATTACCACCGGAAAAAGCTCTACAGCAGTTTCTTCAAGTATACAGTGTTGCGGCCAACCCTAACACCCAAGCAGGCAAATTACCAGCGGAGGTCATGTCCAGCCGTAAAATAATCAAATCAGTATTTAAGAAGTTGCTGCCAAGAGAAACCACACATAGGAGAACATTTACGTTCCTACTAAAAATAAAATCTTGGAGAGAAAGTGTATTCGAGCATTTGAAAAATAACGTTTTGTTTTGGGAACTAGGAAAAGTATTAGAAAGGATAAAAATGTGATCCATATAATCCAGGGGCAAAATCCATTTACAAATGGAATGTGAACTAGATACGCAAACGTTTGACTAAGAAAAATTGCCTCAGAAAGAAGTACAGCCTATTGAAACCGTCTACGACATGTTTGATATTGAACCTCCCTAAACAATACCAAAACTACGATGTTGTGATAGGAAAAAGAAAATCACCAAACCGTTCATGGTCTACCAAGAGAAGAATAAATACTGATACAAGGTCCAAAATTATCAGATTGTAAGTGGGTGGTGTTGCGGATCTAACCTATATTACCTACTTATACCTCAATAAATACCAGAGGATTAAGCCGTTAGATGTCCGTCGATATCCGGTGGACCAACCTAGGCTTTGACGAAAAGCCAGCTGTTATATGCTTTGCAATACATGCTGTTACTTAATTTTGGCGTTCTGTTATACTTTGCAACCCTTAACAGGACTATAACGGTAATAATGGTGAGAAATCATGGTAAATAAATAAATAAATATCATTTCCAATTAATCTTTGTTTGAAGAAAGATTTGTGTTTCTTATTCAGGTGGTAGTCAAATTGGTCTAATTATACCTATTTACTATGCCTCCCCACGGGACAGAGTTAGACACCAGGGTCGTTTTTTAACGTGGAGAAAAGATACAAAAATAAAAATTGTATCAGTTGTAAAGGATTTCTCCTCTACCGAAAGAGAACAAGAAAGGGAAGTGCAGCATCTGAAGAACAGATACTACACTTTGATATTGATCAAAAGGCCAAGAAAGTTATTAATTATAAATAATTTATAAAAAGAGTATATTATAAAATGTAGAAATATATGGTATTGTAACGTTAATCAGGTTTAAACATATAGAGTATGTTGCAAAGAAAACAATTTACAAGGAAAGACTCAACTCCCTTGTTTTAGTTAAATAATCGACATTTATATACATATATTTTCCTGCCGCTCGCAGCTACCGTCCATAAAACGCCCATCTCTGTTCGCTCTGACGTGATCCTCGGCCTACGCACACGTTCGTTTTATAACCTTTTTCTTCTAGCTTGCTGTGACG
Organism: Euprymna scolopes; assembly: GCF_053919585.1. Classification (NCBI taxonomy): domain Eukaryota; kingdom Metazoa; phylum Mollusca; class Cephalopoda; order Sepiida; family Sepiolidae; genus Euprymna; species Euprymna scolopes. Next base: position 107,970,367 of record NC_136486.1, read on the forward strand.
TCACCTCGTACAGGGCTCGGTGATTTACATAAAACTGCCATACGTCCATCCGCGCCCTTTTAAAGTATTTTCGGGGTATCACTTAGTAATTTTTCCCGGAATTTCTCTGTTGTTCGCGAAAAGAATTATTAATAGTATGACATAATATAGACTCAACTTCGCATTAGAAAATATTCATGTTTTAGATTTATAAATGAAGTTATCTGTAATTGTACTTCGACCTACGAGCTATTAATTTAATATTCAAATTTTAAGTATTATTGTAAATCAAAATCCATTGATAAATTAAAATCCGCATTGGAATATATTTCTAGACATAAGGCTTAATATCATTATATATTGAGTCTGATCTTTTTAAAGAGGCATAAAAATAATGAAAAACTGAGTATTAATTTCACTCGCCCTGGGAACAATACTTTCTCTACCATAGTATATGCAGAATAAACAATATGCTGATGAATAAATAAAATATCGGCTAGATTTTTCTTGGCACAAATCTATCCATTCATCAACCGGTCAGTTTTTGAGATATGAAATTTTCATTTTTCCGGATATTGAACACCGATCGTTTACCGATTTCAATATAGTTCGATTAACCGGTCAATGTAGAAATCGATAGCTCTATAACGGTTTCAATATTTATGTATAGAAAACACAATTATAGACGTCGAAATAACTTTTCATTGGTAATTTTCCAGTACAATCTTATACATCAGCGTATAGTTTATTGTGATAACTAAGTCAGCTCTGACAATGGAGATATCGACGTATTTCATAGAATACAGATCAAGATAGATGGTATTAAGACAGGGCTCCATATATCGATTATGTAGAGAAAAGCAAATGGGGATCCAAAATCAGTACAGGCCCGAACTGAGCGGAAACGATGATAAAATTGAAAGATGGATAAACATGTGGCTAGTATATTTAAAGTATTTTTATGAGGTGCGTAACAGATTCGAGATTTATGCATACAAGAAAATGTCTCATAGGAATAACTATAATGTAAACATACCGTTAAACCTATTTGCAGATAGGAACACACACACATGCATGTATGTATGCATATATATATATACATATATATATATGTAATTATCCACTGACACGCGTTTCGTCGTCTATGACTCAAAAAAATTTTTTTTTTTTAATTTAAAAATATATATATACCGCTCCCCATGTGGGTGTACCAGGTTGGTTAAAAGGGAAAAATTATTCCCAACTCGCATTTAGGTAAAAATGCACTTTCGTAAATAATTGAATTAATTCAAAACATATCGCTAAAAACCAAACCCAAAAAAAAAAACATATATATATATATATATATATATATATATATATTCCTAAGTTTAATGTATAACTTCTCGTTATTCACTAGTGCAGACGTATGATAAAATCAAAATAACTAAAGCCACCTATTATTGAGTATAGCTTCTAGTGATTAAACCACCCTGTCTCCCCTACCGACGTCAAAACATTTTTCTAACGCCCACAATTGAAATTATTACTTTCATAAAAAGCCTTCCAATTTTTATTTTTATTTCTAATGAAAGATTTGTATTGATAACATCATGCGTCTATGATTGTTTTATGCAAAATTGTATATTAAAGAAGTGTAGCTCTGTTATAGCTGTCAGTGGTAATTTTCTTTACCAAAATGAATAAAATGATATCGTATGTAAATATTGTCATGTTATGAATAAATAATATCGTGATATTATATTATGATGTTATTCGCTAAATCATGCTAACACGTAGAGTAGAGGTAGAGATGTTCTATTGGGTGTTACTCAAACTAAATATACTTTGAGAATTATTCTTTTCCATTTATTACATTTTTCTTCTTTACTTTGCGTCTAACCATTCAACATTCAGTATATAAGCAATCTCAATCACCATTGTTGCTTTTATATTGTATATAGATGCATATATATATATATATATATATATATATATATATATATATATATATATATATATATATATATATTATTAAAGTTCCCAATCGGCAGTCTTATTATTATTATTATTATTGATATTGTTGGTGTTATTAATATTATCAATATTATAAAAATTATTATTATTAGGATTGTTAGTGGGATTAATATTATTAGTTTAGGTATAATAACCGTCATAATATATGATATCCAGGTGTGTGCATGGATGTATATGTTTGAGGGTCCGTGCATTGATATAACTGCGTATGTCAGTATAAATATAAGCATGTTATAACTGTATGTGAGCATTATGTATCTATGTATGTGTATGTGTGTATATGTGTGTGTATATATACACGGGTGTATCAAAGTGTGGATGTTTATACGTGCATTTATATATATGTATGCATGATGAGGTTGATAATTTCCGGAGTTTTATGTTTATTTTTATTTTTTATTTGTTTATTTGTTTATTTATTTTTTATTTTATTTATATTTTATTTATTTATTTAATTTATTTAAATCTTAATTTTATCCTTCTGTGTCGTTATAGTTACTGTCTGTTTTCAGTGCGTGTGTGTGAGTAAAATACAGCGAACAGTGTATATCAACTCCTGAGTACAGGTATAAGAGCATGCTTGCTTCTAGTGTGTGTGTGTGTGTGTGTGTGTGTGTGTGTGTGTGTGTGTGTGTGTGTGTGTGTGTGTGGATTGAAAGACAACGGTCAGTACTCAATAGCCATAATGAATGTTTTTAATTTACTGACCGCGAGACAAAAATACTAAATTCTAAAGTACCTTATGCCGTAAAAACCAAAAGATGGGATAGATAAACTTAAAAAGGGAATTTAAAAAAAGGGAAATAAAAAAGATGTTTATTATCTTCAAAGACCTCACTTATCCTCTCCCCGCTCATAACTCCCACCCATGTTACATTCTAACTTTGTAAATGAAATAAGAAAATGTTTTTGTTTGAAATATCAGTTCTCGACGATAATTCTTGGCTTGAAGACGTAATCCCCCAACGCGGATGAATACAGAAACATGTATGCACATGTGTAAACATCATTGTTTGTATAAATAAATTATATATATATATATATATATATATACCTTAAATAGTTGAAAATGCTAAATGCAGTATAATTATCTACTGTTACACTAATTCTATCATCACTGACGTTTAATTTTTAAAGTCTCTCCCTGAATAGAGTGAAAAGGTGCGCCTGGTGTCTAACAAACCACAAACACCTGTTTCACCAGTATGTTTTAAAATGTTCTTTTATCACGCTTAATTGTGTATATTCTTTTTTACTTGATGAGTATCCAACGAAAAATCGAAAATCGAAAGCTATACTTAAGCAGCAGTTATCTGTTATTTTTAACAACTTTCATTTAAATTAAACAAATGCTGTATAAATACATACCACGCATTTATCTATAAAATAAAGCTCACCTGTCTGTTTTAACGTATGTATGTATGTCTGCCTACAACTTTCGACAGAAGCAACTGATTTTCACGAGATTAGCATCGTTTTGAAACTCGACTCTGCAAGTGACAAATATCGAAAAATAAGCTGAAAACATTAATTCCTTCACCCTAATCTGGACACGTTTCTACAGTGAGGGGTCGATTTTTTCGGCGATCTTTTCGACAGTCATCGCCACTTTTCGATTAACTTACCTAAATTTTAACCTACATCACTTCCGGTTTGGCGATGGACGCAACGGTAAAGATGGCACGTGTTTTTTAACGTTCTTTTCCTCCTTCGCGGTACGGTTTCGAGCCTGCATTACTACTAGCATTTGATTTTATTTTTTTGCTCAACACACACCTCCAAACACCCGGAAAAAAGGCTAGTCTATAATATAAATCTCACCTTTCTGTTTTAATGTATGTATGTATGTATGTATGTCAGGTCATGTCAAATGCTACTGGTATCATGTAACCCAGTACTACCTGCCTCCTGGTCGAGTCACCGGCGACTAAGCTGGTTCCCCCACCAGACTTGTTTGGTGAGGAGGGCGGCTAGTCTCCCTGAAGGATTAAAAACAAGACCTTCCAAAGGGCGAATGAACTCTTTTTCGGGGTCAACGGCCAACTAGCACCGTGTATATTTGTGTGTGTGTGTGTGTATATGTGTATTGGGGTAGAGAGGGCTCCCGTAAGCCGTGGTGAAGGCAACCTTTCTAGGAGAAGCAAATCTCTGATTTAAAAAACCATACAGCGTAAGACCAGTACCCGCATTAAGCTGGTCTGCAGTTTAATTTGTTGCTAGCTATCTTGCTCTTGCTTGTTGCTGGATCTCAACATTTTGAACCGAGAGAGAGAGACTTAGCTGTCGTACAAAGCTAAGACTCTGTAACATCATATTTGTATAGATACTCCCTCAGACATTTGGGCTCATGGAGTTTAAATGTCTGAAGGAGTGGCACTCGTCTGACAAGACGTTGCAATCATCATGTACATTTAACAGAGGCGACGGATTTTCACGATATCGGTATTGTTTTAACGCTTTGCTGTTCGGACGACAAATATCGAAGAATTGGCTAGAAACATTAATTCCTTCACTAACAACTAGGCATTTTCTACGGTGATATTTTCGAAAGTCACCCCCTCTTTTCGATTAACTAGTCTTAATTTAAACGCTCGTCGTATCCGGTTTGGCTATGGGCGCAACGGCAAAGACGTCATGTTTTTTTACGTTTTTCCTCCTTCGCGGTACGGGTTCGAGCCTGCCTTCCTATTAACACTTTTTTTCGGCAAGCACACCCTTCCAAACACCCGGGCACGCCGGCCAACCAGGCTATTATATATATATATATATATATATATATATATATATATATATAGAGAGAGAGAGAGAGAGAGAGAGAGAAAGACAGACAGACAGACAGACAGAGACAGAAAGAGAGACAGAAAGAGAGGTGGAGGGAAATAACTGGAGAGATAGCGGTAGAAAGAAAAATATACACGAGGCGCATTCACAAAGTAATACCTCATATTTTTAATCCATCCCAAATTAAGCATAGAGATTGAAAATTACATTACTATGCTGAGTAAACTTATACATTCATGATCTGCAGGTTTCTTCTCTCTGTTCCAGATATTGACGCTGTAGGGCTCTAAAGCGGCAACCCATTGTCATCGACGTGCATCAGAAACAGAAACGTCATTGAATTCCAAGCAAAGGGGTATTGATAATTGTGGTATTTTGTAGAAAAATAAAATCAAGAACACAAGACGTCGCTTGCTGATATAGTACCACTCCCGTTCGAACAGTTATTAAACGTTTTGGGTTAAAAACATAGGAGACTTTACTTTGGGAATTATCCTATTATATAGAGACAGTGTCAGAGTAAATGATAGATCTTACTAGTGCCAGTTATTCTTTAAAGCTTTAATATTTTACTGACAAACTAACGCATTATTCAAACTAATCGACAGACGTAACCTCCCTCGTTGATCTGCGGTCACATGTCATTATCGTCTACCAATTTTGCGTGCATTTCATTTTTAGTTTGTAACCTAGGTTCCGGTTCTTTTCGGTCTCAGATGCCTTGGTCCTCCATTATAGGTGTGTCTAAAAATATTTAAGAATAGGTAGGAAACGAGTAGAAAACGAGGAAGAACAGCATACCAGAAATGAAAGAGAATTACACGAATAGACTGATTTAAAACGTAACGAAACTGGTTATTTCTATTATACATGACCGTAACAGTGAATATGAGCACGTACAAAAAATATCAGCAACACCATGGCATAACTAGCCGAAGACAAATTAGGAAGTGTGCGCAAGAAGAACATAAAAAGCTGAAAAATACACAATGTGGTCGAAAGAAACAAAGTGACATTGAATAAAATAGACGTGTAAAGTGGAGAACAAGCATGGGTTGGCTATGGCCGACATGCGGTCGGAGGAGAGAGAAACGCGGGCTAGGGTAGATTTACTTGTCGCAGCGAGAAACATTTTAAGGTGTGTCAAGACGGGAGAGTAATGTGTAATAAATACTTCTTTTTAAAAAAATAGGCAGACCCGGATTTTTATTTATTTCCAGTTTTATTTTATGATTTACTAAAGTAAAGTATAACCGCAACGTATTTATTATGTACGCTGTAACCCGATCTTTTATCATAGAAGGGTGAATATGAAAAAAGGAAAGAAAAGTTAACAATAATGCAATCGGAAAAGAGTTGCGTCAAAAAACGGCCAAGAATTGAAAACTTAAAAAAAAGGGCGTAACACCATTAGGTTAGTACATTTGTTTGCTTCTTTTCTTTTTATCTGCTCACTTTCGAATTTCCCTCTGTTCTGTCAGCTATATTTTCTTGTTTTGTGGAGACCGTGGTTGTTTTTGTCTTAAATACGAATGTTCTCGTCTTAAAGATCGGTTCTACATCATTATAAGTGATAGTGTTTCATACTCATTTTTATGAACCAAATAGCTAGTTTTGTTTTAGAGAGAAATTTGGAATAAACCATATTGACTTGAACATATTTTTATAAGTTTGTGTTTGAACTGTAAAAACCGTATCTACAGTTTTATAGTAATTAATTACTAAGGTTTTAAAATTGAAAAAATATGTTTGGAGGTTTTAACAAGATTGCAATTATAACGCGTAACAATGTATAATAGTAGTACAAAAACAAAAACAAGTCTGACTGTATTTCTATAAAGTATTAATTTCATTATAAGCTCAAGGCTCGATTATAATTAACTATTAATTCTGCCATTGTGAAAAATAATTATTAAATATAGGGCCATTGTAATTTTTTAAAAAATTATCAGGAACTGAAAAAGAAAAGCCACGCAACTTCTAAACAATTTTGTTTTATTGGCTAGGTTTTCTACCACGTCTGGTGCTTTTGTTTGTCGGTATTTTGCTATATGAATTCAGATGAATATGGAAAACTAAAAAAATTAATATTACATTGTTAAAACGTTTTCATCTTGTATATAATAATTTCATTGTAGAAATTCTCCTCTGGGCTTAAATACAGTAGGTTTGTACCAATATATGCTACATACAAATGTATTACGTCTGGGCTATTAGCCACTATTTTATGTAACTTTATAAAGACTTTTCTGAGAGATCCAGGTGTTTAACTAAAATCCTAGATTACATTCGAGGAGCTACAGCAACACTATCGCATTATCCTGTAGAGGAAGTAGTCCTGATTTCCCCTCATAACGAAAGTCCTACCACTAAACCCAATAAACACCGCAGGTTATTATACACATGGTACGGATACTGTGGTTTCACCCTACGTAAATGATATATAAACTCATAGCACAACCTTTTAATTCACGTTCGCCAATTCCAAAAATAATCAATTCTCCCTTAAAATATTCCAGCTATTCTCATTGACTTAGATCAGTCTTATTCCTTATTCCAGATTACAATTTGATAACTTTAAACGCACGGGCACAAGACTATCTAATATGGCGTCTACAGATTAACGATGTCAGCGTCCTACATTAAATGAACTGATTACTTACCCGCTAGGAGTTAATTGCTTCTCTCTTCCTCTCTTTATTTCTCTCTTTCCTTATCACTTTCTCTCTCTAAATTTGTTTACAGAGACAGAGAAAGATAGAGGGAGAGAGATAGAGGACGATAAACATACTCAGAGACAGCGACAGAGCGAGATTTATATGTTTTGTTTACATTCGAACTGAGCGATACATAGACAGATAGACACACTGATAGATTAACAGATAGATGTATTTATATATATATATACATATATATATAAAGATATATATAGACAAAGGAGAGATATAAATAGCACGTTAACGAACGAGCGATATATATATATATGTGTGTGTGTGTGTGTGTGTGGATGTGTGTGTGTGTGTGTGTGTGTGTGTGTGTGTGTGTGTGTGTACAAGACATTTCGTTATTTTTTTCACGGTCATGCCATAAATGTCAACGGGTTATTTACAGCAACACTGGTTATTTAAACTGTCAGTTTGATCAACTAAAAAGCAGTGAATACCAATATGGGGGGATTTCCATATTTAAAACTGGCCGATAAAGCTTGTACTGTGTTGCTTTATTGAAAACACAACGGATTTAGTACGTCAAAACTTACGGACTATCCCTCTCTTTCTCTCTCTCTCTCTCTCTCTCTCTCTCTCGACGGCTAAATGGATGGCTTACTTTTTCTCCTTCTTTCCATCCTTCGCTTTACAGGTTCGAGCCTGCTTGCCTCCCGACTACTTCTTTTTTTTATTTTGCACATCTCTCTAACCCAGGCTGACTATTGCGTCTAATTTTTTTTATTTCCACCTTCCCTGCTATTTTTCTTTTTTAACGTCTTGGGCTTGCTCAATATCCTTACTACACAACCTCTTTCGACCCGTTCTTGACAATAGGAGGTTAATGTATCCATTTTGATAGCCGTTCTTACCATGAGCAATTGAAGGTGTCTTGAGCAAGAACCACAACAACAACAACTGCAACCGTACTTTAATTCTTTTTTCGATGGGAGCACGCACCACCTGAAAACGCTGGTTAGCGGGCACTGCTAGTTTTGAAATAAAAGCATAACTGCGTGACGAGCAGTTAGAACACTGAATATGAAAGGAAATGATTCTTTGTAACTGAAACTCTTTATGAAAATGAAAAGCATCAACTTGCATTGCCGCTATGGTAGAAAAATAAATACCTAATAAATATTAGAGGTATCCACCGTCTTCCGTTTTTAAGAGGGATGATGTAAATAACGATTTTTTTTCTGTAGAAAGTCTGAAATTTGTCGACAGAATTCGCACGACAAATCAAATGTCCAGGGTATACACGTAACCTAACCATCAGAAGTTTGTGACTAGACTTAGATGGTTAATTTTATGAAGTTTCCTCTCGTCCGGCCGACTGTCCCTGCTGGGAAGGAGGTTGTCCCTTCTGGACCTCGGCTCCTTCTTGTCGGATGCTTACTAATCCACGTTGTGTCTTCGATCCGAGTCGACACGCGCAGAAAAAGAAGTCGAGCATTCTCTAGCAAGTTACACCAATTAGACTGGTGACGTCATAAGAAGAAAAAAGACAGACGAATTGTTATAAGTAAAAATCTAAGTGTATTATAAAAGCAAAATAAAACGCTAATAACCTGTTACATACATGTATAAAAATTGAGTGTCAACACTGCGAACGTCTGATTTTCTAAGTTCGTTATCGTGGTCGTGGTAGCAGTTTAGCGCGGCTCACTTCTGTTGATGCGAAATTTGACACGTTCAGCCTCTCGTCCAGAACTTCCTCTATTGCTTTACGTGACGTCAGTCCTCTTGCGATCGGCGATCTGTAACATCAACGTTTCGACCGCAGCAAACAGAAAAGGAACGATCACACGACTTCGCAGCTTGTGTTTATATACCAACTAGCGGGGTGTACCCGGCGTTGCCCGGTTGTTTAGAGGTGTGTGTGATTTTGGGTAAATCAAAACACCCGGGTGTTTGTGTCGGGGTGGGGGGGGTAAAATAAAAAAAAGTTTTAGTAGGTAAGTATGAAGGATCGAACCCGTACCCTTGAGTAAAGTTGGTAATTAAAGTGTGAAAAAAACGTGCGACGGTAACCACTGGCACACCACGAAACACTAACGAAAACTTGTTTGAATTTATTTAACCAATTAGAATTAGCAGGTGCCCGTTTTTAATTACTAAATGAGGTAAAATTTAACTGCGGGGTAGTATCTTATTTACTGCGGGAACGCTTTTTTAATTTTATTATTTTTTTGTTTCCCCAATATGTTGGGGGGGGGAACCAGCTCCCAATAAAAAGGGGATTGTCCAAATCGAATAGCAATTGTTTGATATAAGGAAAGACTCCACATAGATCAAATGTGATTGCTCTCGGACATTTCCGGCGATTGCGACCAAAAAAAAAATACCGCCACAATTAGTGTCCCTTTATTATACGGAAAAGCCTAATCCACATGCGGCGTACAAAAAATGTCGAATATTTATCTTTTCAAAGTCAAGCAAATTAAATAGACAGGCGACATCCGTTGTTAACTCGTAGATATTATGATTTAGACATGATATAAAAAGTTTTAAGAAGTTGTGAGGCGACCGATAGCTTCTCGTAAAAAAAGTATTTTACAGACATACACAAAAATCGAACATACATACATACATCATTACCAGGGTTTCATCCCAAATATGCACAAATTGCGCACACCACTTAATGAATTGCTGAAAAAGGATAAGGCTTGGGAGTGGACAGAAGATTGCCAGACATCGTTCCAAGAAATAAAAAGAATCCTGACTTCAAAACTATTCCTAGCGCATTACAACCCGCAGTTGGACATAATAGTTGCTAGCGACGCTAGTCAATATGGCGTCGGGGCGTGCATGCTACATCGAATACCGGGTGGCTCGAAACAGCCTATTGCTTTTGCATCACGGACTCTCTTGCCCGCGGAAAGGAATTATTTTCAGATCGAGAAAGAGGCCCTAGGAATTATGTTTGCAGTTTAAAAATTCCACCGGTTCTTGTACGGAAGACATTTTTTTCTGCAAACCGACCATAAGCCGTTAATATCCATTTTTGGATAAAAAAAAGACTTCCAACATTCACTGCTAACCGACTATTAAGATGGGAAAATATTCTGCTGAACTATAATTTTACAAGTCAATTTCTCCCCTCAAAACAACTAGCTCATGCAGACGGTCTATCGAAACTGATTCCTTCCAAAATGGAACCTCTTGAAGATTCAGTAATCGCGACACTACGTATTAATAGTGATGTAAAAACCATGATAAACAATATTATCCGCGAACTGCCGGTCCAACTTCAGGAAATTAAGCCAGATCCTCTAAATGAGAATTTCATTCAAAACACGAAGCAGAAATTAGCACTGGGTGACACCAATTCAGACATTTTTTCTGGTTTCGACGAAATACTGTTATACGATGAAAAGGGTTGTCACCATCAAACCTTTCAAAAATAATTCGCAGGGATTTTCACATGGGGCATCCAGGAATAAACAGAATGAAATGCCTAATGAGAAGTTTTGTTTATTGGCCAGGTATGGACCAAGATATTACCGACATGGCAAACAGATTCAAAGGCTGTGCTTTGGCTGCAAAAGCACCTTCGATAGCATATAAACCTTGGCCTAAGGCTGAACAACCATGGTCGAGGATCCACATCGATTATGCGGGACCTGTGGAGGCTTTTTACTACCTGATAGTAGTTGACTCTTACTCTAAATGGCCAGAGGTACTAAGATGCAAAAAAACGACCACAGCAACAACGACTAATTTTTTATTGGAATTGTTTGCTCGGTTTGGGGTTGTAGACTGTCTGGTTAGCGACAACGCTACACAGTTCACCTCGACAGAGTTCAGAGAATTCTGCGAGACGTATCAAGTCAAGCATATTACGACACTCCAGTACCACGCCATAAGCAACGGCCAGGCCTAACGCTTCGTCGATACGCTTCAAAGGGCATTAAAAAAGGCGTCTGGTACACCGACAGAAAAGGCCCTTCAGCAATTTCTGCAGCTTTACAAAATCACGAGAAATCCGAACAAACCCCAGCAAAAATCATGTTTGGACGGAAAATAAATCCGTAGTAGATAAACTGCTACCCAAACACATAGTACACAACAGAACCTCTACAGTGCCAAGGAAACGGTTTAACAGCGGAGATAACGTGTATTTTATACATTTTAGAAATAACGTTTCTTTTTGGGAACAGGGCACGATCTTACGAAGAATCAGTAATGTTACATACATCATTCAGGGCCCAAAGTTCCAACATAAGAGACACCTGAACCAGATCAGGAAACCCTTCTACAAGGATCAAGAAGAACCACCGAAGGACGGCAGTGAGGCGATTGAAACTGTGTATGACTGTTTTGACATAGGCCCTCCAAAAGGGATGCCAGAACCGAGACGCTCCGGAGGAAAGAGGAGCGCACTGACCCTTGGTTGTCTGCCAGAATAGGAAGAAATACTGATTTTCACAACTGCGGGAATCAGCTTGGGAGAGGGGTGTTGTGGGGGAATCACCCTTCAAATGGGAGATTTCTATCCATTATATAAACCATAGACCTTTTGATCCCAGGTGTGGATTAAACACCAGAGCGACCCTCGCCTGCTCGGTGACGTTTACTACTCTTTTCAGTTGTAACCTTTTTACGTTGTTGTTTAAAATCTATTTCGTTGTTCTGTTTTTATTGTGGCTTATTATCTATCTCTCGATAGCTCAAAAGGTAGCGAACTCGACTAACCATTTGGTGTTGGTACCCGAGTCATGTTTTTATTAATTTTTTTTTAGAATCGGTACTATATATGATCGAAAAATATCATGTTCAATAATGATTTGGTTCTAAAATAATAGATACGAAATCTGCATGAATTTAAATATATTTAAGCGTATGTCACAATAGGCCAAGGCCTGGCAACTTCCATCTATATACTATCAATCTTCATGTATAATATATATGACGAACGCATATATATATATATGTGTGTGTGTGTGTGTGCATATATATATATGCATAGTATTACCAGTAAATAAAAGATGTAAGCCTGCTATGACGCAATATGAATATCATGGCATCAGAACAAATACAATAGTACATTAAAAAGGCGGTAAGTTTTTAGAATGGGAACATAACAAAGGAATATATACTGAACTGGACCAGTGTAACCCCTCACTGATGAAGCTCGGCTAGGACCCCCGTTTATCTGGAAATCTCGGCTCGTATCGTCTAGTCCTTCTCTGAGGGTTGTTGCATTGAATCCTGTATGCTGAAAGCGAATATCGAAGCCGCAGGCAGGTAGAAAAACAGACTCGTGAAACTCTAGTCTACAGAATAAATTTCACAAACTTATGTACAAATATTTTTACAACTATCGTTCAGTTCTTAATAAGTTTTCAAAGTTTCAAAACTCTCTTTACAGACGAAGTCAGAAGGCGGATAAGGAGGAAGAGGAGTCTTCAGTGAACGGTGGTCTCCACACGATCTGTTCTCCCCGAAATCCATAAGTAATCTCCCGAAAAACTGACTAATTTTCGCGCGACAGTAGTATATATAGTGAGGTATGTGGATGGGGTGGAAGTTTCCCCAGCCAATCAGATTTCTCCACGAAATAAAACCCAAGATTTTTGCATGTGTACAATTCCCGAATCAAGGATCTGAGTTCTACAGACATACTAATTCCCATGACCCCCCATGGCCAGATGTCAGTTCTGACATACGACTTTGAGTCCACCAAGGCCAGACAATATTATGCTCCACGTTTCCTGTCATCAACTTTAGCTGCAAAATATATTTCTCTGGTTTCAAACAATATATATTTTGACATGAAATAAAATATACATATTCATATTCTCTGTTTTAAATCCTCGCGGTATCTGGCGTCACCCAGAACGATTAGCTATCTAGCATAGCTACTCGCCCCTTCCAGGCCCCTGGGGGTGATTACGTCACACCAGCATAAATGCAAAAAACAGATATTTCATCTTGATATCATTAGAGGATGATATCAAGGCAAGAGAAGAGTTATTAAAATACCCTTATATCATAGTACAGAAATCCTTCGGAAAATGGTCCCACAAGAACAGAAAATATAATACACTACCCTTTTAAAAGTAAGGAAGCAACGTATGAGATGACGATATAATGACAAAGGAATACATACTGCACTGGCCCAAGTATAGATGTATTGGCTAGTAGGACGCCCTATTTCTAAAACAGAAAGTACTACAGTACACGTTCAAATTAACCATTACAATATAGCAATAGCATTACCTACAAAGCCACATTTAACACATGCATATAGAATAAATGCCCCACCTAGGGCAATGAATCAACTACTAACATGGTTCAAAATAGAGTCTTTGATCTAATAATTCACACACTATCAGCTCGTCGCATCGCCGCAGTTTAGCACCCTTGTGATTGCCTTTGAAGTTCTTAAAACGTAGGTGCTTTAGAGAACTTGCCGCGCTGCTGACCTCTCGACATAAATACACTCGACGAACCCTCAAGTCAGCAAGAGCCAACTTTATTACTGTAGAGGTATCCAGATATTAGAGGGCTTGCTACCCTAATAGTTGGAACTGCTAGACTTTCTAATATTGTACTAACATCCAGAAATTTAGATCGTGCCCGGACAGGCATATCTTCTGCAGATACCACGGCCGTAATAATTAGGAAATAAATGCCGTTATCAGAAAGAAAAGCGAGTTGAATTTTTTTTTTTTTTTTTTACTCTTTGTCACATTTGCGGCGGAGATTGCAACGTGTTTGTTCTCGGACAATGTCACATAGCGTCTTATTATTGTTGAACGCGAGCAAAGCAATGCATATTCATACATTTTAAATTCCACTGTCTAAGCTAGGTTTTAAATACTCTTTAACAGATACATTGTGTCATGGGACTGGTTTGTTTTGTACTTTATGCATTAAATATTGATTTAAATTTCTAAAGTCTGGCCGAAGCTAAACACACACTCTCTTTCATTTGCTATCTTGTAAAAAAAACTTTTGTCATTCTATGAATGTGTTAAATACTGCAAGGTAGAAACGACAAACGTAAGTGAATATAAAAAAAATCAACTTGAAATAAATGATGGATGACTGATCAACTAACAGTATCAACAAAAAGCAATAATATATATATATATATATATATATATATATATATAAGTCGATTGAAGATTGTCTGAAGCAAGTAAACGAAGAAGACAACTAGAGAAAGTGTTGTGCCTCTGTCGATATATGCTAAAAAAATAGAATGTGTTACTAATAACAATAAGAAAAAAATAATTTTTCTATGTTAATGCGATAACGATGACGTATAGTCTGGTTCGGCGAAACAACATCAAATGAAACTTGTTTTCGTTTATACTATAGAATTCAGTATAGAATACTGACAGTACCGTTGGTCGGTTGTTTTTGTTTTACGGCATATCAACCCTTTTCGGGTTACTTAATGCCGAATCCAATGATTTTGAATAAAAAATTTTAATAGAATATATTTGTTGTTTTCAAGTCAGTTTCTATTTAACCACAGATACTACAACTCCGGGTCAGAGTGGATATGGGAGCAATGGTAATTAAAGGGTTGGTCCACACTCCCCAAATCCCGCAAGCTGGGGCCTCACCACTGGATATAGTTTAAGGTCATATCCAGGACCTGACACTACAGAGTGTACAGTGAGATTTATGTAGTTTTTGAATAGCAATTAATTCAACATATCATTTTTCTTGAAATTCAAACCTACTTCACGAAGTAGTATTATAGTTATGGTATATATCGGCGTATAAGGCGACCGTCAGATAAGACTAGGTACTAAAAATTGGAGTAAATTTTAATAAGTTTTTCAGATATGGGTTATATAAGACGACTGCTAAATCACGAAACCATGTTTGTTTAGCCAAGACTAGAGATTGTAACACTCAGTATCTTATGAATTATTAGGCTTTTAAAGACGATTTTAAACTTTGTAGGTCGTCTTATACGCCGAAATATTTCGGTAGATTAATTCGATTAGAACGTAAGGCAATGTCTGATATTCGATTCTAATCTAATTTTGAGTTACTAAATACATTTATTAACCTTGATTTAATGAATAAGTTCACTAAATTCCGATCAGTATTTTTATATCACTATATTAACATATCTTTAATAATCTGGTCTGTTTGTTTAATAATTCAACCGAAAAGCATTCCAAAAGTAGTGATTTATATCTTGATCTCGAACCAGCGGAAATACAAAATTGCATTATTATGACGACTGAACTTTTATGACTTTAAAGGGTTTTTTTTTCTGTCTATTGGAGGTATGGACGGTGTGACACTCTAAAAAAAAAGTACCCCTACAATGGCCGTGCGTCAAAAGCAGCGATGCGTCATTGAATTCCTTCACGCAGAAAATAAACGGACCAACAGGTATCGGCTTTTATATAACGAATGCTAAGATGATGATGTTAATATCAGCACTGTAAGGAAATTAAGTGGCTACAGAGATTTAAGTGACAAAAAGCACTGCATACTTTCCCGACCTAGGAAAAAGAGAGATTGGCAAATGTGTATAAACAATGGTGGTTTATTTGCAGAAAAATAAATTCTGGGGTACAAATACCTGCTATTTTTATTGTACCCGGCCGGACTTCTTAGCTATTCAAAGTTTTAGATTTTGAGTTATAAAATAAAAGGCATTACTTTTGAAATCATCCTCGTTTATTTTAATTTAATTTGATTATATTCATCATTTATGTTGTAGTCACCCGCTGGACATAGCTAGAAAAATAGCCACAGAACTTTATACCATGCATGCCATCTTGGGTCGTCACATTTTCAATATTGGCATTGTATCTATATACCTTGTTTTGCACATAGACGACGTTTTCTATCAATCTGCATTGTTTCAGAAATTCAACTAATAAGATGATATATTTCGAGCAAACTAAAACACAGTTGTATTATATATATATATATATATATATATATATATATATATATATTCGAGTGTCGTTCCGAAGATAACGTCTCCTACTTTTTTTTATTGAAAAGTTGAAGAGCTACGAAGACGAGAGTGGTATTATTAAAATATGACTTTCTCAAGATTACATTTTAATGAACGCCGGTACGTCTATAATATAAATCTCACCTGTCTGTTTGAATGCATGTACGTATGTTAGTACGTCTGCCTAAAACTTTTAATAGAGGCGACGGATTTTTACGAGATCAGTATCGTTATAAAGCTCAGCCTTTCGGCCGACAAATACCGGACAATTGTCCAAAAACATTAATTGCTTCACCATGAACTTGGCACTTTTCTACAAGAAGATGTCGCTTTTTTTCGCTGATATTTTCGAAAGTCATGCCCTCTTTTCGATTGACTAACCTTAATTTAAACCTTCGCCATTACCGGTTTTGCGATGGACGCAACAGCTAAGACGTCACGCTTTTTTACGTTACTTTCCTCCTTTGTGTTACGAATCCGAGCTTGCATGCTTACTACCACATTTTTTTTTGCTCAACACACTCCTTCAAACACCTGGGCAACGCCGTGCACCAAGGTTATTTTGTAAATCAAAGTGATATTTGCTCGCCTATTATTATAGTATATATTACATATTTTTTGATATTCAATAGAGCCAGGGTTACTCTGACGTTTATAGCTTTATTAATGTAGAAATTATACTTATGTATGTTTTTCATATGTTTTGATGTAAACATGTTCTTTATCGACTTACACAATGTTAACTATACCCTGTACTTCCATGAACATTTTACAATACTAATAACTTTGTTATACGTACGTTTTTCTTTTTGATTCAAACGATTTCGTAAGTAAATCAAGTGACATTACAGCAATGGCAACATTACGTCCAATTACAGTTTTTCTAAACTTATTTTGCCTTATCTATATTTTAAATATCCTTTTAAATCGTATGAAAAATGCATTTGTATTATTTAATAATGTCAACGAAAAATCTTGTGTTTTAGAATAGATTTATAGAATTTAATATGTCCATTATCATGCGGAAGTTCCCTTACAAGTGTATATTACGCGTTTACTATTTTCAAGCAGAATCCAATTTTCTTTCAATTTGGCATAATACATTTTTTTTTCAGTTTGTACAGTTTTAAATGATATTTCAATATTTTATTGCTTGTATCGCAATATTAATGTGGCAGTCAACTTATATTTTAACTTAAAATGTATATTATTATTTTGTTTAAGGACCTGTTAAAAACGGGTTCCTCTAGTTTCCTGAGCAAGAGGAATAATATCAGGTTTCCTGTGTATGCGTGCCTATGAGGTTACATTTTCAGCTTAATTTAATATTCAAAGTAAATTATAATTATTGATTTAATGTTTTTTAACCATTTAAAGATGTAAGAATATATTCATAGTTTAAATATTATAGTTTATTGGATTATAATTTATTACAGAAACAGCATTACAATATTGAATTAATGTTCATATTATGACGTAAGTAATGTTGTATTTAGGAAATAATGATTAAAGCAAGATTCAATTAACACCAGTTCTTTTCAGAGGTTTATTAAATAATAGTTCATAAAAGAATGTGGGTTTTGCCTTACAATTAAATATGGTAGGAAAATTGTGTACTTTTACTCCCAAATATATAGGAATCTGCGCTCTCTTAAATAAAAAAAATGAACTATTATATAAATATTGACTAGCGGGACCTGTAGAAATTCCACAGGGGACTCAATCATATGTAATATATCGATGTGGTCATTCTGTAAATGTTCAGTATAAATGGGGACGCTCCCATATTATTTAAGCTTTTTCGTTAAAACTGCAAAAGTATTTATTTAAGCTAGCACGAACACCCGGCAAAGGCCGGCTGTAAAGTACGCTTAAATATGATATTTTCATTCTTGCAGATTTCTTATGTATTTTTATAGAGTTAATGTTCTATCGATTTTTATAAATGATGAAGTCCCGACTTCAAAAAAAAAAAAATATCGATATCACTTGGCATGCATTAACTTGAATTGAAATCAAAATAAAAAATAAAAACACACACGCATATATATATATATATATATATATATATATATATATATATACATATATATATATATATATATATATATATATATATATATATATATATCGTGAGTTCATTCACCCATAATCGAAACCGAAAATTATGAAGAATTCGTGTATAAAATTATTTATATAAAAAAAAAAATAGATTACTGGAGTGCCATAAGTTATTAGGGAAACCGAAACCAAAACTTCTGAAGAATTCTTTGTAAAATTATTTATAAGAAATGTAAGTACATAACAATTAAACGACCCGGATGTAAACTTGACACCGAAAATAACACACACGCTGTCGTATTAATATATAGATTATTATCATTCTATTCTAGAAGAGCCATCCCCGTTCGAGAAATACGCTCTTATTATCTCAGATAACACGACTGAACTGGATTGTCGGAATGTACTTACATTTTATTTTACCTGTCAAATTAATTTAGAAGCTATCAAGATAAATGAAAGTAGCTGGTAATAGAGCCAGTGCTCTCTTACATTTATTACAAGATTCATTTGTCGTGTTTATATCCTTATTTATGATTTGAATACAAAGGCGCACCTGTTCTATAGGGTAGGGTCGCTTTTTCCACCGCTTTTTTCGATTGTCTAGCCTTAATTTAAGCCGTCGTCACTTCCGCTATTGCGATGGGTGCAACAGCTAACACGGTACTTTTTTCTTCATAGTCTATTCCTCCTTCGCGGTACGGGTTCAAGACTGCCTGCCTGCTACAACTTTTTTTTATTACGCTCGCAATTTTTATTCTTTTCTTTCTGCTCAACCAACTCCCTTACACAAACCTCCTATTTCTTTTAGCCTTCGTGTCACCGGTTCTTAGTCTGCAAGTTTTTTTTAAATATAGTTTTGCTCAACACACGTCTACAAACAACCGGGCAACGTCGGGCATCCAGTCCTGGCTTCAGAAGGAGTGAAACGCCGGGAATCCAGTCCGTGCTGTGACTTTGCCCCCTTCTCTCACTGGCCCCTCACCTACTTGACCTGAACCCGCTGAACTACTTCTTTTGGTCATACTTCGAGAACATCACCAACATGACCCCCACAACTCCAAAGCCAACCTGATCGCCGCCATCCGCCGAGAATTTGCTAGGCCCCCGCTGACGCTAGTGGAAGAAACATGCTTACAGTTCCAGACTCATATGATCGAAGCTGTAATCGGCTATATTGAATAGATATCAGTTATCTGAATTGATTTTCCATCAGAAAAGTGTTTAAATAAAACGGTAGTGCTGTTTTATTTGGGAAGATAAATTTATCTTTCCACACTGTATTTTCGTCAGCAAATAATAGCATACAGCAAGTGTAATAGGTTTCAAAACTATCTTTTTACCGAAACAAGTTGGCGTATCTGTTGATGCAAGAAATGATAATGATAAAACGACAGAAGATATTGATGACCATACACTGATGAGAAAGGACATGAAATTTATTCTTCGACTTGAGGTTAGGACTAACATACAGAGTAAGTTATTTCCCCGGTAAGAGGATAGGACATCTTTTTTTATCTTAGCTAACTTTGTATTTTCTTTTTTGTCTGA
The DNA here is from genome assembly GCF_053919585.1 of Euprymna scolopes. Classification (NCBI taxonomy): domain Eukaryota; kingdom Metazoa; phylum Mollusca; class Cephalopoda; order Sepiida; family Sepiolidae; genus Euprymna; species Euprymna scolopes. The sequence continues at coordinate 107,990,407 of NC_136486.1, forward strand.
TATAGAGTCTCTTTGATGTTGTTTGATATTTTCTACATAAAATTTCGACCAGGTATTAAATAGTGTAATTGAGAGAATCAAGTTAATAGACGTTTTTTCTTTAATCGGTACTTTTACACACATAAATCATTTTAAGAGAAATATTATTGAGAAATTAATCCAACTGAATTTGTTTTCTTTCATCTATTCGGGGGCTAAATCGAGTAATGATCAAATATTTTGCTTTTTTTCGTTTAGGAGTATTACTCATTTCCGCTTCGCTTATGTTAATATCTAGAATCAAAATGGCGAGAACAGATTATTTTGCTCAATCGCTTGGTAATATAAAATAAGTTGGCTTTTCATCCAGTTAAATATTTAATAGTCAATTCAATTAACGCAATCAGATAACAAATTAGTAAATAAAGCAAACTGAACTATTTTCAACCAATTTTCCAAGTGTATTTCATTTGTAATACATTCTGGCGGCAACGGTACACGCTTAGTTGATTAGCAATATCTTTGTATCAAATAAGTATATACTGATAAAGTTAAATAGAACATGAAAAACGATACTTTTATCAGTAGAGATTTCATTCTCTGTCATTTACGAAAATAACTTTATATTAAAACGATGATGATGATGATGATAATTGTGATGATGATGCATACTTAAAAACCTTCTAGTGATACGGTTTCCAAAACTAAGCGTATATAACTATTGGCGTCGTTAAGATACAAACATATCGTTCAATTATTACATACAAGAACAATACAAGATTGGCATTGGATTCCTTCCCAAAAGGTAAGTTTGGACGAAAACCAATATTGTCTCGCTTACAGCCGTAATTGCCATCTAAATAAATTGAACAAAAGAGTGAATATATTTTCAGTAAACAGATGGAATAGAAATGCAACGGCAGCCATTTTATTAAACATCTCCAAACGAACTATGATGTATAAAAGGAGGATCGTTATTTACATCGTCTTTCTTTCGAATATTTCACTCATAAACGTTGATATCTAGATTTTCATTGTTCCGCTAATGCATATCGTACGGATCTATAATTGGCATTGTTTTCCCGAATATCTTTCTAGTTAGAAGAAATTATCTTGCACTTTTCTTCAGCCAATAGCAGGTAGTTCTGCTAGCTTTTATATGGCATAAACATTCGGGTCTATCTTTACTCGAATTGTAGGTATATATGAAGAGCTATTATACAATATCACCTTGTAAAGCCCAACATCTCCATGCTCTGGTAAAGAGTGCAATGTTGTGTCAGAGCTATCTGGCTAACAAAAACATGCGGAAACACCAGGAGGAATAGATGTTAGGATTTGGCATGCTCTTGTCTTAACCAGTCTGTAGCAATGCATGGAGTTAAAATGGTAATGTACTTTTTCTGTACTATTTTTTGTGTGTCATAGAGATAACCTTCCTCGAATTTGTATGCAACCGATGAGACTTCCTGTTCCCGGTTTCTTGTGGAAACCCGGTAACATTTACGGTTACGAATTGCGGTAAGTGCTTAGGAGCACGTAATGCACGTCAGATACTCGTGTGGCAAGATTTTTGTGAGCTCTATGCTAAACTCCAGTTTACTTAATGGTTACAGAATCAATAATATTTACAATAGCATTGCATAAATAAATGTTCAGAACTTAAGCTCTTCAAAGTTTATAGGAGTACGCAGAATATAAACGAAACTTAAACTGACCAGGAAAATGGCAACTGTTTTTTTTTTTAAGTATTTTTTAAAAAATAATGTATTTTAGCATGAGGTGCGTTTTCGGATGCATCTATCCTGAAGGTAATGTTTCCAAAAAATAATAATGTACATAACTTAATGTCTACGTTTCATAAAATGCGCAGTTGGTTATACAGAATGAAGAGTTTATTTGCATGGGGCGTTAATCACCATATCGTTGTGACTAAAGTTAACGCATGCGTCACGTTCTGGTTTAAACTTTGTTTCATGTATACAAGGGTTTCTCCAAAAATAAAGTCCCTTACTATTTAATATAATTAATATTTGAGTTAATACTCAAAAATATTCAAGAGCTACCAACACGAGAACTGTACCATTGAAACGAGTAACATTTTGTGCCCCAGAATTTATTTTACATAATAATCGCCACCATTCTCAATACATTTTGCCAGTCTGTTTTTATGACTCGGTTGAAAAAGCCAGGCAAAAGCTTTGCCACGGAAATCTCTGCTGCCCCTCTGAAATCGGCGAATTCATCTCCTAATAAAACTGACATCAGCTGCATTCATTTCATACATGTTAAACAGCCGCCTGTGAATGTTGATCGATTTTTGTTCTGCATATAGGACTAGAGTGAGAGATCTTTGCTTCTGACGCACATGCATGACAGGTGTTAGATTTTTAGAGTCTCACAGCGTCAATTACTGCTCTATATATAAAATTTCCACGTATGGAATGCATACGTTCATAAAAATGTAATTTGCAACTGCCCCCCTAATTATTTATTCCGGCGGGAGATAAGACATTACTTATATTTTCTCTCTCATATATTCTGCAATTCTGGCATTTTTTCGAGTTGGGTTTTACAGGGCACTTGACTACACATAGAATGTTTTTATTGTTTCATATTAAAGTAGTTTAGTTGTTATCGAACTCACACTACGTAGACACAGATTCACAAATGACTTCACGATCTTTACACACACTGACTTCCAGTCCGTTGTGTTTCACGCTTATCTGAAGTTGTTTTCCGGATAAGACTTCGTTAGATTGTTATTTCTCTTTGAGGAAAAGTATAAATTCAATATCATAAGATAGAAAACTATTTTCTCCCGGTAATGATTTGCTTATACTTGTATACTGAGTTGAGCAAAATATTAAGAGTTGAGATTAAATGTATCGGTATTAATGATTAAAGATTGCGTTAATTTATGCTAATGTGTTAGTCTCGGTACAACGTCATATTCTAGCATTCTCAATAGTAAAAACAAAAAAGATAGATTTTTCTACATATGGATCGTCTCGTCTATTTAACAAAGACGAATGGAACGGTTTTCGTTGAGGAATGACGCACAACGTAAAGTTCGCGAACTTTTCTTCAAGATTTTATTTGAAGATAATGTGTTCCAAAGATCAAGAGAAAGACTAATTTTATCTTATATAGTTTTTCCTTAGGAAACGTTATTTTATAACTTAATAAAATCAACGAAGCAAATGGGCATGCATTGAAGTCACTTTCGTCTTAGATTCAGGTCTTTGACATTGTTTGCGATGATTTATCCACTTTGTAACTGCTACTGTAGAAAGACTCCCGATTTCGAGAGAAACTCTGAGATCGACAAAGTCACACATAAAGAATATTGGAGGTTACCTCAACCGAAACAATGCGTTAATAATACTAAAGATTACAACAGTAGTCTGACTAAATAATGTGAAATGTGTAGTTTTGTCTAGTAATTAGTTTAGTAACGATCTATTATATTATTACGCTTCTCGCTATGACCTTATCGTCCCGTGCATACCTTCAAAGGAAAGTGGAATAATCCAAACAGCTAGCAATAAACAGTTGTCTTAAGTGGTTAAATAAATTGGTTTCGCTGCAAGGAAATCACCTAGCCATATTCTGATTGGATGATAAAAACACATACCATTCAACAAAAACATTGAAACAATATGGCGGTTATATCTCTCAGTTCAAACGTAATTTTTCATTAAAAAAAACGTCAAATTTACAGTAAAAATATTGGGTTACAATTTTCACGTGTGTGAGAACGTTTGCTTATAAAAACTTTATTTGAAGCTTTCAATGTTTTTAATTAAAAAAATATATAGCTTTATATATCCTAGGATGTTATCAAATGGACTATTCTCGATGCCTATTATTTAACCTTTTTGTTTACATATTTTATATATTATATGAATTATGGCACAATAAAAATAATTAATTTAAATAAGAAATCTCGTTATTTCTTATTATTTAATCAAGTAGAAATTCATTTTTTTTACTTGATAACTAAAGTAAAAAAATAAATAAAAGGGTGGGGGTAAAGCAGATCGTTAGACACCAAAAATTAAATTATTATTTAAAAAATTAAAGGATCAATAAAAATAATTAAAATATTAACCCATAAAAAATTATATGACAAATATTTTTTTTTTAATTTAATTTTATTTGTTTTTACTATGACCTTAATTGCAGTTAAAACTCTGCCCGCGTGGGGAGTTAAGTAAATAGAAATTCTTGCACACTAAATAAATTAATTTAAAGTAAGTATTCATTTTGATGTTTGTGCATCTATGTTACTGCGCTTTATGATATTTTTGTTTATTAAATTGTTCGGTGAAAGTATTGTAAGGTGAAAGTAGAATATAGTTCCAAAACATCCTCCCCCTCCCCTAGATAGGAAAGGCTGTTTATATTACGTTATTATTTCATTGCGGCAGCTTAGATGTATTTGCACCATCAATTAAGAAAAATTAACTTTAATTTTTTTTATTGTTAAGTACATTCTGTTATACATGCTTGGATAAGAAATTAACAATTCTCGATGACTAAAAATTAACGTTTGTTTATTTTGTGATGATATTAACAACAAAAATAATTAAATTAAAACAAATATTTTTATTATTCCCAATTATTTAATCACGTGCAAATTAAAAAAAAACACACACACACACGCGCACAAAACGCACACACAAAAACAACGGTGATATTAAAACTTACTTATTTTAGGAGGGGCTTAAAGCAGATAATTAGATCCCAAAAATTAAATTATTAATCCATAAAAAAACTTACATGAAAAACAAAATAAAATGGTTTGTTACTTGATTCCAGTTACTAAATTTATTAACAATTTAATAAACAAAAACATCGTAAACATGTTTTTTTTTTTACTTTAATCTATTTCGGGCCACGATTAGAGTGTAGTATCTGTTCTGATACTACACTTCACCTTTTCTGTCCTCGGAGAAATCCTTCATAAATAAGACAATTTTTTATTTTTGTTCCTATCCAGAGTGTATCGTTTTCGCGAGTTGCATTTTCCACGCATTAAAAACAGACCTTGTGTTTTACTGTAAATGAGAATCGCATTAAAATCATCATCATCATCATCATCATCATCACAAAAAGATTAGTTAATGAAAAACGAATTACCTCCCTTTATATCATTAAAAACCAAAACATTTCAATCGAGCTATTTTTAGATAGTATTTTAAAGTTAAAGTTTTACGATGGTTATTTAATTGTAAGGTGAAGGTACAGATTAGTTACAAAACACATATTTCTCCCTATGTTAAGAATGGTTTTCTAAATAATAACGTTAATATTTCAGCACGGTTCGTTTTAAATTCGTCGTTTATGTTTCTTTATATTATTATATTTATTTTATTGTTTGGTTAATTAAAAAAAACACTTCCTATATTTGTGTATCGAAAACAATTAAATTAGTTTTGTTTAATGATTGAAATTAATTATTTCTTTGTTTATATTTCTCTATAATCTCCGAAATTTCTCCACTTAATCAGTATGATTCGATATTCATTCAATCGTAAAAAACAGCATCATCGCCAACAGCAATACCTTTATTTTTCTTTTTTTTTTTTACAAGGTGGTCACCACTTATCAAGGCCCGGAAGCCACTCGGTGATAAGGGTTATTGCGTGTACAGTACGTTAGTGTTGAGACTTGATAAAGTGTCTTACTTAAGGGGGCGATTCATCAGGAATTTGTTTATATTAGACTTGAAGACATCCAAGTTGTAGTCAGGTGGAAAACAGGTAAACGGAACAGAGTTCCATAGGCGTGAACTTCTAAGAAAGAAGCTCTGTTCATGGAATCTACGTTTTCGTTTTGGCACAAATAAAGAGTGGGGAAAATTTTTGACAGTGGTTTCAGCTAGACGGGTGTTTTTCGTGAAAGATTGGCGAGGGGGCCCAGGAATGGGATCTCAGACGAGCACTTGCCATGGAAGTAACGATAAAACAAAGACAGGCTCGCAACGTCTCTCCTTTGGGAGAGAGGTTGCAGGGAAGAAAAAAATGCATCCCCACCAAGCCACAAAGTCTATTTAGTACTCTGTCAAGGCAGGATAGGCTGTTTTTAGCAGCTCCTGCCCAGATGTGGCAGCAGTACTTTCTATACTTGGACGTACTTGGCTTTTATACAGATAGATAATCGCATAATCAGTGAGCTATCTTCTGGAGCGGTAGAAGGATCCCCCCATTTTTCCAGCGACCTTGGCAACAGACTTGATGTACGTGTTCCATTTCAGGTCAGGAGTAAAGGACAAGCCCAGAAGCTTATCAAATCATGGCGCTTCCCCTAGACGAGAGACATTTATTTCAGTTGATTCCAGGTAGGGATCAGAGCGTTGATGATGTAACGACTGAAGGTTGGTTTTAGATGCATTAAATGTAACCAGCCACCTTTTCCCCCACTGTACCGCGCGCTCGAAATCAGAGTAGAGAGAATCAAAGAAAACCTTATCATTTACGGCCTTTGTTGTGTTGCCATAAATGGTCGTGTCATCAGCATAGATGTCAACGAATGATTTAAGTATGTGTTTTGGGAAATCATTGATGTAGATCAGGAAGTGAGTTACGCCCAGGATGGACCCCTGAGGGACTCCAGCATTAATACTGACGGCCTCTGATTTCTGCCCACTAACCACTAATCTTATGAGCCTATCAAAGAGAAACGATTTAATGATTGAGAAAACATTTCCAGTTATACCGTAGCTGGAAATCTTATGAAGTAGGCCCTTATGCCATACCTTATCGAAGACTTTTGATATGTCAAGAGAAATTGCCCTAGAGAGGAAGTCTTTGTCAAAAGATTCACTAATCCTATGAGATATAACCGTTAGCAAATCTGCGGTAGATCTAGCAGAACGGAAACCATATTGCATGTCACTAAGAAGGTTGTTTCTGTTCAGATGGTTGAGTACTTCTCTATTTATTGTGGATTCCAGCAACTTACTCATGACACACAGGAGACTTATTGGTCTGTACTGAGAGGGAAACAACTTATCACCTTCATTCTTAAATACAGGGCATACTGATAAGGTTTTCCAGAGTGTTGGGAAGCACTTCTCCTTAAGACAACGCTTAAACAGTTTTGTAAGTATGGGGGGGGGCAAGTTCTGGTTGAAACTTTTTCAGCACTATAATTGGAATGCCGTCAGGGCCAGTTGCTTTACTGGAATCAAGATTCTTGATTAGCTTGGCGACCCCACGCACAGATATGTGTATTTTGCATAGCGTGTTGCCTGTTATAGGGTAAAATACGGGGAGTTGATGGTCTTCGTCGCATAGGGTAGAATTAGCAGCAAAGTCCTTGGCAAATAGTTTGGCGTTGTCTGATGCTGACGAGATGACCTCAGGTCCATTTATGATGGTTGGGATATAACGCACGCTTCTATTCATAATCCTGTTTGTTATTTTCCGGAACTGGTGGGAACCAAGCCGCTGCTCAGCTACTTTGGATTTAAATGAGTGAGCATATAGCTCTCTTGCATTTTTTATTACTCTTTTACAGCGGTTGCTGGAAGCCCTGAAAGCAGCTTTAGTCTCAGTACATCTATTACGTTGGTAGCTATGGAAACAGTGATTTCTGTGCGCGAAGGCAGCAGCACATTCTGGGGAGAACCATGGCTGGCTGTTAGGTTTTTGTTGGAATTTTTTGGATGGAATAGATCAATCTCTGCCTTGCCTTCGATCAGGTTTGATAATATGGAGGACACACCCTTTTTAAACATCTAATGCAGGGATAGATCAGATATAAATGTCCGGAAGCTATCCCAGTCAGCCGTAGAGTATCGATATACAGTACGGTGGAGCGGTACGTCTGAAGACTTATTGAATTTCGTTTTTATCTTACCTGATACAACCGTGTGGTCGGAAGATCCCAGAGGAGATAGAACGGAGCATGTATATAGCTCAGGGGAAGTTGTGAGAAAAAGGTCTAAAAGGCTAGCGTACTGACCGGAAGTATCGGGAACACGGGTGTGTTTGTGAACAATCTGCGTGAGGTCATAGGCAATGGCGAAATCGTGACAGAACCTCCCCTCATCATCTGCCCAAATGTGGATGTTAGGCGAAGGATGAGCTGACAGGATGTGGTCAATTTTCTTAGAGGGAGCAACTCCGCTGTTGTGGGGGCGATAGAGGGAAAATATAAATGCAGTGGTGTAAGCAAGAGCAACCCGGAAGCACATATAAGGTAAATAAGGGTCTTCTCTGGAGATATCCCTACCACACAGAAAGCCATCTTTAATGTAGGCACATATTCCATGTCTCTGGCGATCTTGTTGGTCATATTCAGATGTTAGAGTATCCTTTAATTATGAACTCGTCTAGGGAAGTTGTCGGTCCTATGCCAGTTTCGCTTAGGAAGAATATTTCCGGTTGCGTCTCCTGTAATTAAGTTTCAACCTCTGGACGGTTGGAACGTAGACCCCTGATGTTGGAGAACGACCCATGGTAGTAGGGGTCTACGTTGAAGGATGGGGTTCTAGCTTTATTCGTGATTTTTTTTCTGGGGATATTTCATGTTGAGGATTTGGGATTTGTGGAACAGGTCGATAGACTTGGTTAGAGCATGAATGTGAGGGAAAGCATGAGAGAAAAGGACAGGATTTTTTGAAGCACATGATAAGGTAAAGCCGTAACAATTACAGTGAGAGGCCCCACCAGAAACTAATGCATGGTCCAGAATCCATCCACCAGATGGCAATACAGCGGCCCCAGTACTTTGCACGTGCTGATAGAACAGCCTCCTTAGTGGTTAATCCAAGGTTCGGGTCTCTGATTTTCAGGCGGATAACGTCAGCCCATATGAAACGTTTACCTCCAGCAGTCTTATTAGTGACATAACTACAAGGATAGACATAGAAACAGAAAAATGTCCGACATCTCAGACTACTGCTCACGAAGTACTGCCGTCCTAAAAAGCAGCTTTTGCTTTACCCTTTGTCAGAAAAATCACTCATTCGAAATGAGGACTGAGGGCCAAATAAGAGGAAGTGAGAGTTACGAGAGCTGTCGATAACTCATCCATAATGCGTTGTCTACTCTCCATTTAAACATTTATGAACAGAAATTTAATATTTTATCCTGAGTACGTTCTTAGCATTTATTCGATCTTATGAATCGATTTTAATCAAAATTCTATAATTTGAAGGAATTCATTTCCAATTTTGGCTTATGTTTCAGGATTTAGGACAATGTGCAGTGGTTGTCCAACCTGCAAAGCATGTTTATTTCAAAAGCCGTTCGTAACATGAGGAGGTTGAAGATGTCTTTTAGAATACCCCCCCATGTTATGAACGGTTTTTGGAATAAATACCCTTTGCAGATTGGGCAACCAGTGCCCATTTACCAGGATTTGTTAATGTTTGTAAAGTGTATAATTTAATCTCTGATATTCATTTATGAGTTACTAATTTGAAAATTATATTAAACTAAAGAAATTAAGAAAAATGTTATCAGTAACAATTATTCAAGCAATATAAACATTTGCTGTTATTGACTTACATTTCAGCAGCACAAAAAATCCAAATCTACATTAATGATGTATTTTTTAAAAAATGTCTTTTTAATTAGAGAAAAATTTTACAAAATTATTAAATACTTTATTTTGGATCAATGATTTGTTAAAATCTATATATCAAATATTAGGATTGGTATATACTGCAAATTTAAAATTGTTTTTATTTTTAGATTAATTGATTTCTATATAGATTGAATTTGCAATGTTCATTTGTATTTTTTAATTACAAAAAGTTGTTATATTTTCAGTAATTTTAGAAATGACCATTTAAATATTTTAATTAATTTTTTAAATTTAGAAATTACCATTTAAAAATTTAAATATTTAAACTTCAAAAATGTAGTTTTGAAGCTTCATCGTTTTTTTAATATTTAAATACTTTGTAAATGTTGACTTTCAATTTTTATTTTTAAAACTAACACAATAATGAAAACTTTTATAAACTTCAGTTGTTAATATAAAATAAACCACTGTTTTTCATGAATTGAGATTCATAGAAATAATTCGTCTCAAGTTAAACATTTTCATGAAATTTTGTTTCATTAATTAAACATATTTATCTTTCATAAATATCTAAACCTTTTATTTATTATTAGATATGGTATGGATTTAATTTATAAAAAATGTTTTTCTACATCAGGAAGTATTAACGATTTGAATCTTTAATGGTATATGGTCAAACCTCATTGTAATTGTTTGATTATGTGATAAGAAGTATTTTATTTACCTGTGTTTTAAATATGTTTAACTACCGCGAAATTTCCACGAGTTCTGCTAGTACATATTATTATAAATCACTTATAATTATGGATTAATTTCCGTTTTTTTCTTAATTTTCATAGAGGATATAAAGGGAAGCACAAAAATATAAAACAAATTAATAACCAAATAATTACATTATTCATCATAGATTATTCACATCTTTGAGATTTTAAATGTCGTGATTCGATTAGTTTACATTGACTTATTGATTACAGAACACATTAGAAATATTATCAGCTAATAAGCAATTTACAAAATTAAAAGCTTCATGAATAAAATAATAGGCAGGAAATCAGTTTAGAACAATTAAAAAAAATTGTAAAATTTAGTGCACGTGCAAACAAAATTTTTTTTTTACTTTTCTTTTGGTCTGAATTGAAAAAATTGATGAGTCATAAAATATTCTAAATCCGTATTTAATTTCACAAATAATTACATTTTCAACAATTTTGTCCGGGTCACATTAATACCTATTTTACGTAGCAATTTAATTTTTCCATCCGTATTTGATACTATTTTGAACACATAGTTATGCACGACGGTATTCTTTCATTTTCCAAATACATATATTGAATAGTTCATGATAAGAAGAATGGCGTGGTTTGCTTGAAGCATTGTTATACGGATAAAAAGTGTTCTTAAAGGCTTAAAATGCAGGACTTTACAGTCGTTATGCGCAGATAAATAAATAAGTAATAAATAACTCAATAATATTTATATGTATTTACCTGAATTTTTTTTTCAATTTTACAATCGACAGCCTAGAGAATGGATATGTTTTCCATTGATGATGAGTTATATACTATAAAGGACCTATGCGATTAAATACCATCCACAGTTAAAAAACAAAAAAAAAAGAAACACAAAGCATTCAGGTAAATAAATACATTGAATAATTAATTATTTATTATTTATTTATGTATCTGCTCATAACGACTGTACATTCCTCTATTGTAAGCCTTCAACAACACTTTTAGTTTATGCTAAATAAGCATAACAATGTTAAACTCACTTTTTCACAAATATTTACAAAGATACGTACACTCATTAATTATTCAATAATAAAACAAGTATCGTTTGTTAATGAATGAATTATTAAATATCATTTGTTAATGAATGAATTATTAAATATCATTTGTTAATGATTGAATTATTAAATATCATTTGTTAATGCTTGAATTATTAAACATAATTTGTTATTGATTTAATTATTAAATATCATTTGTTAATAATTTAATTATTAAATATCATTTGTACATCATTGAATTATTAAATATAATTTGTTAATGATTGAATTATTAAATATCATTTGTTAATAATTGATTTATTAAATATCATTTGTTAATAATTGAATTATTAAATATCATTTGTTAATGATTTAATAATTAAATATCATTTGTTAATGATTTAATTTTTAAATATAATTTGTAAATAATTGAATTATAAAATATCATTTGTTAATTGTTGAATTATTAAATATCATTTGTTAATAATTGAATTATTAAATATCATTTGTTAATAATTGAATTATAAAATATCATTTGTTAATAATTGAATTATAAAATATCATTTGTAAATGATTGAATTATTAAATACCATTTGTTAATGATTGAATTATTAAATATCATTTGTTAATGATTGAATTATTAAATACCATTTGTTAATGATTGAATTATTAAATATCATTTGTTAATAATTGAATTATTAAATATCATTTGTTAATAATTGAATTATTAAATATAATTTTTTAATAGATCAATTATTACATATCATTTGTTAATGATTGAATTATTAAATATCATTAGTTAATAATTGAATTATTAAATATCATTCTAAAATAATTGAATTATTAAATATAATTTGTTTATTATTGAATTATTAAATATCATGTATTTATTATTGAATTATTAAATATCATTTGTTTATAATTTAATTATTAAATATCATGTGTTAATAATTGAATTATTAGGTATCATTTGTTAATAATTGAATTATTAATATTATCTGTTAATGATTGAATTATTAAATATCATTTGTTTATAATTTAATTATTAAATATCATGTGTTAATAATTGAATTATTAGATATCATTTGTTAATAATTGAATTATTAATATTATCTGTTAATGATTGAATTATTTAATATCATTCATTTATGATTTAATTATTAAATATCATTTGTTGATAAATGAATTATTAAATATCACTTGTTAATGATTTAATTATTATATATAATTTGTTTATGATTGAATTAATTAATACAATCTTTTAATGATTGAATTATTTAATATAATTTGTGAATGATTGAATAATTAAATATCATTTGTTAATGACTGTATTATTAAATATCATTTATAAATGATTGAATTATTAAGTACCATTTGTTAATAATTGAATTATTAATATCATTTGTTAATAATTGAATTATTAAATATAATTTGTTTATAATTGATTTATTAAATATCATTTGTCAATGATTGACTTATTAAATATCATTTATCTATTATTGAATTATTAAATATCATTTGTTTATAATTTAATTATTAAATATCATGTGTTAATAATTGAATTATTAGGTATCATTTGTTAATCATTGAATTATTAATATTATCTGTTAATGATTGAATTATTTAATATCATTCATTTATGATGTAATTATTAAATATCATTTGTTGATAAATTAATTATTAAATATCATTTGTTAATGATTGAATTATTATATATACTTTGTTAATGATTGAATTAATTAATATAATCTTTTAATGATTGAATTATTTAATATAATTTGTTAATGATTTAATAATTAAATATCATTTGTTTATGATTGTATTATTAAATATCATTTATTAATGATTGAATTATTTAGTACCATTTGTTAATAATTGAATTATTAATATCATTTGTTAATAATTGAATTATTTAATATAATTTGTTAATGATTGAATTATTAATATCATTTGTTAATGATTGAATAATTTAATATAATTTGTTAATGATTGAATTATTAATATCATTTGTAAATGATTGAATTATTAAATAAAATTTGTTTATTATTGAATTATTAAATATCATTTGTTAATGCTTGAATTATTAAATATCATTTGTTAATGATTGAATTATTAAATATCATTTGTTTATGATTGAATTATTAATATCATTTGTAAATGATTGAATTATTAAATACCATTTGTTAATGATTGAATTATTAAATATCATTTGTTAATGATTGAATTATTAAATATAATTTGTTAATGATTGAATTATTAATATCATTTGTAAATGATTGAATTATTAAATATAATTTGTTAATGATTGAATTATTAAATATCATTTGTTTATGATTGAATTATTAATATCATTTGTAAATGATTGAATTATTAAATATAATTTGTTAATGATTGAATTATTAAATATCATTTGTTAATGATTGAATTATTAAATATAATTTGTTAATGATTGAATTATTAAATATCATTTGTAAATGATTGAATTATTAAATATCATTTGTTAATGATTGAATTATTAAATATCATTTGTTTATGATTGAATTATTAATATCATTTGTAAATGATTGAATTATTAAATACCATTTGTTAATGATTGAATTATTAAATATCATTTGTTAATGATTGAATTATTAAATATAATTTGTTAATGATTGAATTATTAATATCATTTGTAAATGATTGAATTATTATATATAATTTCTTAATGATTGAATAATTTAATATAATTTTTTAATGATTGATTTATTAAATATTATTTGTTAGTTATTGAATTATTAAATATAATTTGTTTATTATTGAATTATTAAATATAATTTGTTAATAATTTTATTATTAAATATCATTTATTAATGATTGAATTGTTAAATATAATTTGTTAATGATTGAATTATTAAATATCATTTGTTAATTATGAAATTATTAAATATCAGTTATTAATTATTGAATTATTGAATATAATATGTTAATGAGTATATTATTAAATATCATTTGTTAATAATTTAATTATTAAATATAATTTTTTCATAATTGAATTATTAAATATAATTTGTTAATCATTGAATTATGAAATATCATTTTTTAATTAATTATTGAATTATTACATATAATTAGTTGATGATTGAATTTTTAAATATTATTTGTTAATGATTTAATTATTTAATATAATTTTATAATGATTGTATTATTTTATATAATTGATATTTTTAAATATTGAATTATTAAATATCATTCGTTAATAATTGAATTATTACATATAATTTGTTATTGATTTAATTATTAAATATCATTTGTTAATGATTGAATTATTAAATATCATCTGTTAATGAATGAATTATTAAATATAATTTGTTATTGATTAATTATTAAATATCATTTGTTAATGATTGAGTTGTTCTTCAGATGCTGCTCTACTTCTATTTCCTGTTCTCTTTCGGTAGAGGAGCAGTCTTTCACGACTGAGACATTTTTTTTCTTTTTATACCTTTTCTCCACGTTACAAAACGACCCTGGTGTCTAACTTCCGTGTGGAGGCATTTTTTAATAGGTAAAATTACTACCATTACTAATGTGTTCATTGGCAGTGTCTGATTAATTCCCTATGTCACTTGCTCCAGTACGTGAAACTTGTTGCTCTAGTGGTCTTTCTTTCTACATTCTTTTGCGATGCGTCGTTATAATATTGCTTCTACTAGTAGTTTTTTTTCAAAAGCTGCCAGCACGTAAGACCCTGTCCCTTTTTAATATCGTCCTTATTACAGGATTGGTATTATCTACACTAGGGTTAATACGTAACCCATATCTTTGTGATAGTCATCTTTTGTTCGATGTAGATTCTTACATCAAATGTAGTAATGCATTGTCTGGACAGCCTTTCATAAAAAGCAGAAAATACGGAGGTATTATATGTAACGTAAAATTACAAATGAAAGTTGTCTTACGCTTCTGATTTGTTTAATGAGAATTTGTTATTCGGATTATATGAATTCTTCGGAATATTTTTTCATCTTTAGTGTCATTTCCACAACCCACGGCGCAATAGTTATAGTACTTGGAAAAACAGTTGTAAAAGTGATATTTTTAAGGTTGAAGGTTCATTTCTCAATATGCGCCACTGAATAATACAATTGCGAATTATTTGGACCACTATTCAATAATTGCTGACAGAACAGATGTATGCTACCTCATTGAAGAAAATAAAGGATTTCGTTCGAAATTCCGTTCAAATTTCCGAGTTTGACAGAAACAATACTATGTTAGATAATATACAGCTGAATAAGGTTGGAGGTTATATCGACCAAAACGTTGTGAAAGTGACACTCAAGATGAGACCAATATTTTGATTAATCCAAATAATATGAAAAGGTCTTTGAAGTTAGTTTCTCTAAAATCAGTGGAAGCGTGTAGCCATAATTTATCATTTACCTACAACCATGTAAAATTCTTCGGTAAAAGAGATTCCCAAGTCATGATAACGCGACTTCTATCGGAAAAATGAAAAAAAAAATAACTCGAAGATAAAAAAACATTGTCTTCTTTTACACGGGATTGCTTTCTGTCGTCTTGAATTTCTGTGAAGTTCGCTTTAGGATAAGTGTGGTTGGATTCACACAGGACCCGCTTCGTTGTATTTGCCTCATTGAACATGAACTTGTTTGGGCGGACATTAATCCTTTTACGAGATCCTTTTTTCATTTATCCGTGCATGGTAACGTACGAAGTACAAATGGCGGTCGTGCAATGTCTAACGAGATCTACAGTGGCGGCAAAAAGAAAGCTCGCACTTGCATTTTTAAAAAAACGACAAATTAAATTGAGCGTAACTGTTTAAAATACTAATACCTCATTTAATTCGCATTTTATTCCTCGATAAATTTATTTGTTCATATTTTACTTTGAAGTGAAGTATCTTAGTTTTCCAGTCCATTTAAAGAATTAGCTTTAAACAGGGAAGGCAAGAAATAACCCTGCAGCAACAAATGAGCTTAACATCAGCTTGGAATATCCATCTTTTAAGCAACAAAGCATCTCTAATCGTAGTTGTTTTTGTTTCAGATTATACAACATAACATTTAGTCGATATGTCTCGACTTTCTCTTAGCGATCGTCAGAAACTTATTAATCTCCGTTATTTTTTTAGTGTTTCCAATCAGGAAATCGCTTGCAGATTTAAGTGATCAGTAAACGGTACGAATTACTGCAAAAGTGCTAAAACACGAGTAGCGTTCGTGATGTCCTAAATCTGGTCCTCCTTGGGTTACTTCTTACCGGAATACAATGCTATCAAGATTTGCAGCCTCGGGAACAGATTTAAAACGGCTCCCCAAATCAAACAACAGTGTAATCTTGTTAAAAGTGCTCTCTTTCAACGGTTTAGAACAGATTGAAGAAATTTATTATTTGCTATGTTTCAAGACGCAACTCAATGATTTCCGTAAAGAATAGAAGCGCCATCTGCACCTCATCAGATGCAATAAATATCATGACTCTTCGTATTTATCATAAGTGATTTAAGCGACTCAAGCAAGTTCAATAGACTAGGCAGTGATGGTAGGCAGTACGTCCGTCGAAGAGAAGGCGACGAATTTAATCCTAGGGGCAGTTTCAACACTGCAAGGTGGTGGAGGTTCAGTTTTGATGTGGGAGTTCATTAGTGCCACTAGTCCAGTGTCTATAGTTCGTTTTACAGGTCGAATTAATTCGACCTAGTACATGAATTTACTACGCTACTTTGGTCGGAATTAGTATGATGACCTCATCTTCATGCATGATAACACTTTCATTCAGACGGCTGAAAATGTCAAGAGATTCCTTGAAGAGCATTATATTCCGTGTTTGGATTGGCCTTCACAGTATTTAGACCTCAATTCTATCGAAAACGTATGGCATTACATCGAGCAACAGCTATGCATGACAAAATTTCAAATCTGGAAAAACTTTAAAGAATAATTCAAAAGAAAAGCGATACCCTTTCACGGGAGTATTGTTGCAGATTACTTCAAGGGATGCCCAAAAGGTCGCAGGCTGATAAATTGCAGCTACTTTATATTAACTAGTTCATTATGTTCCTGTTGTATTTGTGTTGAATTTATATTCTAAAGTTACATTAAAATAACAGTTTTTCATTGTATGGAGTTTCCTTTTGCCTTCGCGATATGGAGTTTATTTTATAAAGTAACGTGAACACTAGCATATTTCTTAATTGAACAGGTAAAATTACGAAGGAATAAAAGGCGAATCAAACAAGGTATTAATTGTTTAAACAGTTACATTCAATTTAGCTTTAATTTGCGAATTTTGAAAAACAATGACAAGTGCGGGCTTTCTTTGGCGCCACTGTATGTGCTCAATATTATTCGTCCATCTTCTCTCATGTCTATTTATAACATAATAACTTTAGCGTTTGGGGGGGGCGTTGCGTAACGTACGTAACGGGCTCAAATAAAACATAGCGTAAATATCATAAAATACAAGTGCAAATACTCCTCTGAATTTTTCAAATTTATGTAATCATGCTTTATTTCGTGCTTTTTCCTTCTATTTAAAGTTAATGAGTTCCTATTTTTCTGATGACTTAAGGCGTAAAATATTCAAAAATTGGTATAATAATACAATTCTTTCTGCGTTGCGAAACAAGTGCTGAAAACATTCGAACATTTAACATGCTGAAAGAAATAAACGGTAAGATTAGAAACATCTTGAAATCTTGTGTGAGTATCTATCTATCTACCTATCTATCTCTCTCTATATATATATACATATATATATATATACATATATATATATGCATATACATATATATATATATAACATTCTGTACTAAATTACCGATTCCGTAATAAATTACAGATTCCGATACAATTACCGATTCTGATTCTTCCTAAATCTCTAAATATTTTACTATAAAAGTGGTATTTTGTCCCGATTACCGTAAAAAAAGGTGTTAAATGTGCCTAGATTGTCTCAAACGTAAAAATACACTTGTGAGGGGGTGATCTTGAGATTTTAGTCTTACAGGAAGTTTAAATCAATAAATAGTTAATATTTTATTATTACTATCAGCCGTGGAAGATGTTTCTTCACCAAAACTCAAATAAAATATCAAATAAATATGATAATTTAAGGATCGGTTTTGGCATCGGAAAATAGGCTCAAATTTTCGGTTCCGATACTGATTCCGATACCCCAAAAAGCTCTGATTTTCCGATTCCTGATTCCAATGGATCGTGCCAACGCTAATATAAATATATATATATATATATATATATATATATATATATATATATATATATATATATATATATATATATATATACAAACATATATATATATATATATATATATATATATATTGGTATACCCTATGAGAGTATCCCCGCTCAGGTCAGCAACTGACCTCTGATCATGGTCAAAGAGTTGGTCGTGATCTAGTCTAGTCTGCCGGGAGACCCTCACATGGATTCTTAGCGTCTCAGCTTCGTGTTAATTTCTGCTGAAAAAAGGAAAAATAAAGTTTCACATGCGCGCCAGAAAAGAAAGTTCAAGTTTTTTTTTTTTTTTTTTTGCATATATAGAACGTTCTGTTTCAGTTCGAGTACACCAGAAAATATAAAAATGTTCCCAAAATCTTATTCTTCGTTCTCTCAATGGCGGTCAGGATCGATGGAGGAGGGGTCTGGCGTCCTCCGGGAGCGTGTATTTCTCTTGAGATTTGGCTTCAATCTGTTACTTTCGACCCGAGTACCTGCTCTTATAGTAAAGTCATCGTGGGTTTGACGATTTTCTAAACCAATCCAGGCCAGCCACGTCTCTGGGGAAACTCCAGATACATTTTGCGTGCATGCACTTCCACAAATCGTCCGCCGTTTCGAAAATCTGAGGCCAAGTTTTATCTGTGCTTTCACACGACCCCAAGGGGACAAACGTGTTCATTTTCTATACTCAGAAACCCAGAACGTCTGAGCCGGGTTCTTTAGGTAAGCA
>NC_136486.1:108014673-108037173 GCF_053919585.1 Euprymna scolopes
TTAAAATCAATAGTTCCCAACATCGCTCTAAGAATTTCTAGACTGTCTTCTACTAAATCAATATTTACCAAAAATGAAAAATACTATAATGAAGCCCTTAAAAACTCTGGATATAATTCACAAATTAAATTCATAAATGAAAATGATAGAAACATAAACTGCATTAAAAATAAACCTATTAAGAGCGTAATAACATATAATATGGCAATGTCCTCCCGTATATGAGTTAAGAAAAATAACCAAGAGACAAAAAAAGATAAAACCAAACTACAAATATTAGATAATAATACAAATAAACAGCAAACTAAAACCCGTAAACGTAAGAATAGACACAAGGAGATCCTATGGTTCAACCCCCCGTATTCCAAAAACCTAGAAACAAACATAGCTAGAGAATTTTTTAAAATATTAGATAAGAACTTTAAAGCCCCCCATAGATATAATAAAATTTTCAATAAGAACACGATTAAAGTCTCTTACTCTACTATGCCTAACCTTCATCAGAAAATAATTAGCTCTAATAATAAGAAAATTAATAAACTACAAAATACAACTATACAAAATACATCGGACTGTAACTGTAGAAGAAAAAATAAATGTCCCCTACAAGGCTCGTGTAAAATTAAAAATGTTATCTATAGCTGCACAGTATCAAAAACTCCAAATCTACAAGAACCTATCAACAGCCATAACTCAACTACCAGATTAAATAATAACACCAACTTAAATCAATCTACCGATCAATTACTAATCAACGCACCACATTATAATCCAACAATAGACCTAACGGAAAATAATCATAACAATCAAGAGGTAATATATATTGGTTCCACATCTGGCCCAATAAAACATAGAATTTCAACGCACAAACATTCTTTTAAAAATAACTCTCTATTAAACCAAACTACTCTATCCAACTATATTTGGCAACTAAAAAATAGCAATATTTCTTTCAACTTAAAATGGCAAATAATTGAGACTTGCAAATCATATAAACCAGGAGATAAATTTTGTGCACTATGTACAAAAGAACCCCTAACAATTTTAAAATATGAAGATATAAAAAGCACAACCAAACTAATAAATTCAAGACACGAGCTTCTCACATGTAATCATAAACGTTGGTTTAAATTTAATAAATATAAACCACCTTAAATCATTAAAAATTACTCATTAGTAAAAATAAATGACAATTTTTTTTAATAAATTAAGTTAGACCAATTACCTCCCTTAGACCCGTAAATCAAATAATAAATAAAGCCAATAACACATGACAATTATCTCCCCTTAAAAACTTGCAAAATAAATATTCTCTCTATATATATTAACTGTAGCGTCTTTAAATCAAAATACGCTAACGGAAACAATTTACTGCACGAGCGTCGCCCTTTTAAAATTCATCATTCAATAAAATAAAAAGCTATAGCAAACATCTAAATGACTACTTTAAACACAGTTCCTGATTTCAAACAAAGAAAAACTAAAAGGTAACTATCTCTATATATTTTTAAATCAAATTTATTATGTAAATTCAAAAAATATATATTTTTCTACTCATTTCTCTCTCTAACTTATATAAATTTTCTTATAAATTTTAAATCCAAACCTTTTATTTCAATTTTTCAGATTCATCTGCCTTACATGTAATGCTAGATTTATTTTTGGTGTCTTTTAAATTCAATAAAAATCCTCCTAAATTTGCTGATGAGGAGACCGTGCTTACCAAAAAAACTATATATAATTGTTCTACATAACTTCATGTATACCACAAATAAAAAGCACGGATTTCCGAAACGATCGTACAGATAATTGACTTTGTTGTTGTTCCTTCTTATGAAACTGATTTTTAATTTAATTAAAATTTGATTTTTAAATTTTAAACATTTTTTTTTAATTTTTAAATTATAAATCACATTACTTAATATTGAATTAGCTCTATGACATTTAACTATCGAGCTTATTATATATCTAAATTACAACGAGCATTTCCTGTATTTTAATTAAACTAGTAATTTCACTATTACATTAAAATACACTTAGCTCTTTAGACTATTATTCTAATCTCCTTTAAATTATATATATATATATATATATATATATATATATATATACTCCTATAATTGTTTGTGTTGATATTCATATTAAAAAACTCTTTTTCTATCTATTTCAAAAGAAAATGCACTTTTTTATATATGGGTCGTGGAATTGCATTCACTTGCAAAAGATCAAGCCAATTTGCATATTCTCTTAAACATTCATTTTAAGTAATCCCATATTAGTTTTTTTTTCGGTTTTCTTATGGGATGATCATCTTTACTTAACTATTCGGTTGTAATTATATTAATGCCGATATTCGACATGATTTATACTTACGTAATATTTACGTATAAAGGTAATAGTAAACACAGACCTCTTTCAATAGATATTTATGTATGAGTATACATTTTTGTTGAAAACAATTTGCCTTCAAAACTCCTCTGTCAATTTCTGGTATACAGATATGAAGCTTAATATATAGGGTATTCGAACCCATGCGAAACTTTATATTTGTGGTTTAGCCGGTGAAAAATCCATGCAAACGTGTGAAAATTTAAAAAAAAAACAAGAGTTTCATTTTAAGCTGATAAATTAAATAATATTTATTTGTATAAGACAATACTGTTTGCATTTATTTCCTGTATATTTTTTTAATGCTTTCTCTTTTTTTAATGTGTTCCATATGATGGCGCTGATAAATGAAAATGCTATTTCTTTGAAACCATAAACTAATTATACAAATTAGATTTCACAATAAAAATCGTTGAATATTCTAGAAACATCATTTTTCACAGACAGATAATTGGCAAATGAAAGTTTCTTTGATTCAAAGGATTTTATGTGATTTATTGTTTTAATTGTCTCCAGGGAAGAATTAAATGTCGACACTTTTATGTCGCTATTTAATTTGTTTAATTATTCAATTAATTATATTTTTAATACATTTTCATACGGCAATCTCCATTTTTGTTTCAAACTAGCGGGGTGCGTCCCGGCCTTGCACAGCCGGAAAATACGCTTAAATATATTTTAATTCATGCATATTTCGTATCCATTATTACAGAGACAATTCTATTTTGAATATTATATTTTCCCTAATATAGAGCATGGATGTAAAAATGTTTTTTAAAAAACTGACTTTGGTAGCATCAGCTTGAATCGTAATATAAAAAATATTTAGCGCTTCAGCCATGTCCCTTACCGCTTCAGCTGCCGACAAATAGATGGGAAAAATTTTAAATAAAACTTCTTTAAGTTCTGAATGAATTTGTGCATGCGCAAAACTAATAGAAATATGCTGACATGTTGAACATTTTGCATTTAAACTTGCCGACATATTCCTGTACGCATTATTCATATATTCAAAGATTTTACTTATTATTAATCATCTTTAGGGTTTGATTACTGTTTTCCGTTTGTTTCAGAATTATGTGATCAATAGTTTAAAAGTGTATCGGTTAAATATATTCACACAATCACACATGCATACACACATAAATAGCAAAAACAAGGACAGAAATACAAACGATGTGTGCTCCTATCTTCTATACTAGCTAAACTACAGAATACACTAAAATTGACTACGGTTTCGGATAACATATTTTTTCTAACTTGAAAATAGACTGGAAGATCTCTATAATCCGAATCTTTTTTTACCTCTTAGACCTCGAACGTATTACATCATACAGCTGCGTGACATCTCTGAAAACAGTTAATATATTTAGAATAACTGGCAATAATTTTGAAATAATCACTGCGTACATAGACAGTTAGAAGAAAAGAACCATTTCATAGTACAATGCAAGTCAACATACTGATTGAAATTAGGATACAAAAAGTTCACGAAATAGAACCAACAAAATCCGGATTGTTCGAAAATAACCCAAGAATCAACGATAATACCTGAATTTGGCTTTTCTTTCTTTCTTTCTTAGAGGTCAACTTATCAAGACTCGGAGGTCACTGTATTATAAGGGATAATGCTTAGGTAGGTGGGGAGTCAACAAGATTAAACACAATGAAATTGAGGTAGGGATAGATTATCTAAATGGTTGATAAAATAGAAATTTATTCACATTAAATTTGAAGAGGAACATGTCAGCTGTGAAGCAGAAAAAAACCAGACAGACAGTTCAAGGTTAAAAGTTCTACCCATAAAATTTTTCGTTTACTTTTGCGCACAGATAGAGAGTCAGTATGATTGTTGGCAGGTGTTAGAGCTAGGCGAGTATTTGTTGTGTACATTTTACGGGGAATGACTATATATTTGGAGCTCAGTTTAGCATTTAACATAAAAGTATCGATAGAGCAGAGTTAGATTCGCAACGTCTCTTCTGCGAGAAAGAGGAAGTGGGACGAAAAAGCCCTCGCCCACTGGATTTCAAATACGGTTCTGTATCATGTCTAGGTAAGAATAGGGTTTTTTAGGATCTCCACCAAGATGTGACAAAAGTACTGCATCATTTGCCGTATTTAGTTCTTGTATAAGTATAAAAATGGATTGAAAGTGATATACATTCTGGAGCGGCAATCATTTTTCCAATAGCTTTAGCAAAAGAGCTGATGTAATCCTTCTATTCCAAATCAGGGGTAAAAGTCAGTTTCTCGAAGCCGAGTCCTTTATCAAAGCGAGGGCCATCCATTTCACTTGAATCAAAGTCAGCGTGTTGGCGTTGGTAATGAAACAATAGAAGTGTTAATTTGAATGTATTAATAGTAACTATCTTTTACTAAATTGTACCAGACAGTCCAGGTTGAAGGAGAGAATCAGCAAGATTCTTATTTTTGTCGGCCTTAGAAGTATTCCTATATCTGATAGTTTCGTCTGTATAGATGTCGACAAACGATCTCAGAATATGATTTCGGAGGTCGTTGATGAAAATCGGGGAGAGAGTTTGGACTCGCGTGGATCTCTGAGGCACGCCAGTATTAATATTCTGAGTTTTAGACTTCTGCTCATCAACAACCACTTTTAGAGAGAAAGGGTTTATGCTTGATAGGACATTTACAGCTGTTCCGTAGTTGGGAATCTTATAAAATTGAACGTTTGCGTAAGAATGGCATAGCTATGTCAAAAGCTATTGTTCTAGACAGGAAGCTATATTCAAGAGGTTCACTAATGTAATCTGATGCGCTGTTGTCCTGATATGTAATAATCTGTCGCTTTTCATTATGCAATAAACTTAGTTTGTTCATACACACACACACACACACACATATGTATATATATATATACACACACACACATATATATATATGTGTGTGTGTGTGTGTGTATGAACAAACTAAGTTTATTGCATAATGAAAAGCGACAGATTATTACATATCAGGACAACAGCGCATCAGATTACATTAGTTAACCTCTTGAATATAGCTTCCTGTCTAGAACAATAGCTTTTGACATAGCTATGCCATTCTTACGCAAACGTTCAATTTAATAAGATTCTCAACTACGGAACAGCTGGAAATGTCCTATCAAGCATAAACTCTTTCTCTCTAAAAGTGGTTGTTGATGAGCAGAAGTCTAAAACTCAGAATATTAACACTGGCGTGCCTCAGAGATCCACGCGAGTCCCAACTCTCTCCTCGATTTTCATCAACGACCTCCAAAATCATATTCTGAGATCGTTTGTCGACATCTATACAGACGAAACTATCAGATATAGGAATACTATATAATATATAATATAAACACATATAGACAAATACACATATATATTCTCTCCCTCTGTATATATATATATACATATACAATGTATGTATATTATATATATATAGTCTATATATAATATGTATATATATATATATATATATATATATATATAATATATTTTAGTCATCGACATACAGACCTGTTTCGTTGTTTCACAACTCATCAGTGCCGCTAGACTAACACCTCTCCCAAGCGGAGGATCGAACCTAGAACCGTCGTGATGACAGTCGGCAGTCCTACCCCCTGACTACGGAATCGGTGGCCGAAATTAAACTGTCCGAATGCGTATTTAAATAAACATCCGTCCGCTACTCGTAGAGGGCTCAAACGTTTTGTTTGTAAACAAATTGCGAGCTTCGCATTATTTCAGCTAAATTAAGTAGCGAGTAAGATAATTTACGAGAGTGCTCTACCGAAGAGGGGAGCTTTATAAAATATATTTTAGTCATCGACATACAGACCTGTTTCGTTGTTTCACAACTCATCAGTGCCGCTAGACTAACACCTCTACCAAGCCGAGGATCGAACCTAGAACCGTCGTGATGACAGTCGGCAGTCCTACCCCCTGACTACGGAATCGGTGGCCGAAATTAAACTGTCCGAATGCGTATTTAAATAAACATCCGTCCGCTACTCGTAGAGGGCTCAAACGTTTTGTTTGTAAACAAATTTCGAGCTCATATATATGAAGTGAAAAGTAGTTACACACTTTTAGAAGGCATTTATTTAGAAAAGAATCTTAAGATTTATTAGAAACCTTTAAATGTTATGAAATGATAAATCATTTTTTAATTTACTTTGTTTGTGTTTAATTCCGATATTTCGCTAACTAAAAATTAGCCTCATCGATGGTTTATGCCCAGTCCGTATTGTTTTGGAGGTTTTTTTTCCTTAGTTTGTTGTTATAAAGGAAGATATACTTCCTGGAGAAGAAAATAAAAATAAATTTTATGAAATTTAATGTTTTCTAATATATCTTTTAATTCTGTTCAAAATAAATGTCTTCGAAAAGTGTGTAACTATTTTTCATTTCATATTTATGCCCGAACTGGGGCGACGTATCCGTTATAATTGGACAGCACGTACATTTGAATGGTTGTATAGGAATCTGAATCCCCTTCAAAATCTTTAATATATATATATATATATATATATATATATATATATATATTAATTTAAAAATAATTGTTTTATAAACTTGTAGCTTAGTGCCCAATAATCGGCAATAAATAGTTGAACAGAAACGAAAACGAAAAATAGTCAGGAGTACCGATTGTTCAGGTGCAGCTATATATTTTTTTTTAAATGTTACCCAAGTTATGCGTGCTTGAAACTAGAAGTTGATTAAAAAAAAAACTACGTTTTTCGTGTCCAAACTTATTTATTTACGATTTTGTTTGTATGTTTCATTGCAAGTTGGAATTGTTTTCAAACAAAAGACAAAGCAAATATAAAACACTTGATTAAGTTACATATTTTAAAAAGCATATTTGTTTTTTTACGACTAACTCAGCATAGTTTATCTCCTAATACGTTTAAACGGTTTTGAAAGATAATATATAAAATAATATTTTTTAATAATTAAAATGTAACTTTTTAGCGTGGGAGATAACTTTCCCATATATAATCGTGAAGTAAAATGAACCCCCACTTCTTAGCAACGTAGCGAGACATGTAGACTTAAGCATTTTGCAATTTTGGTGGCGGTATTTGAGCATATAAAGGGAATGAGCTGGGTGTGGGGTCATATGTTCCAAACATTTTTAAAATGCGTAGAAACACTTAAAAACGTGTGTCTGATTTTCATTTTTTAAAAGACTTGTTTGAAAGGGTTTCACTGTTAAGTGTTACTTAATCAGTTGATTATTATTTCCTGATATTTTTAAGGCTGTTAACACGCGCACACGCACAAAATAATAGGAAGGACCTGTACAGTGCATGCTCCCTTCTTGTATATTTTTTTCTTTTTCGTTATTTTTTTTTCAATTTTTTCCAACATATTACACCCTTGGTATCTAAAGGATTTCCATCTAATTCACAGGCAATGTTTAGACCTTTATAATCGAATGTATTCCATATTGCTTTCACTGGTCACAATATTTGTTTTCGTGCTCGCGTGCTTTCATTTTTTGGCGCACCTGCGAAATTGCGTATTGCTTTCACTGGTCGCTGCGTTTGTTTTCTGCGCGCATTCAGTTTTTGCGCGTTCATACATAAATTTCTGTATTCTGACTTGCACTTTATGCGTCACTTCTGTATATTTACTATTCTATAACCATCTATGACATATACTAACTTAACGGTCACGTGTAGTAGTCTAGTATATACATATATATGTTTGTTTAGCCAAATATTATGTACATATAATTATTACATGTAAATGTATATATTATTCCTATTATCTGTATATATTATTTATATTGTCTATAATATAAATCTCACCTCTGTTTAAATGTTTTTTTTTCTTCCTTTGAAGATTGTAATGCCGGGTATGGGGCAGCCAAACCAGCTGCCAACATTGGCCCGCTTTTTTATTGAAACCAACCGAGAGCTCTTTTTAGTATCCTCGCTGTTCCCTTAAGTGCAATTGTCTGAATCTCTTTTGCACTTGGTTCACCAGGAATATTAGTTAGGTAGGACTTCAGGTTCTTCTTCGTAAGTCCTGTGGCACCTATGATAACTGGTATGATCGATATCCCCTTTAGGTTCCAGTTTCTTTTCATATCATACATGAGACCTTGGTAATGTATGTATGTATTTATGTATGTCTGCCTAAAACTTTCGACAGAGTCGACGGCTTTTCACGACACTGGTATCATTCTGAAAGCTTGATCCTTGAAAAATTGGCTAAAAACATTAATTCCTTCACTCTAAACTGGGCACTTTTTACAGGAAGATGCCGTTTGTTCCCCCGATATTTTCGAAAGTCATCGCGTCTGGTCGATTACCAGCCTTAATTTAAACCTACGTCATTTCCTGCTTAGCAATGGGCACAATAGCTAATGTGCGACTTTTTTTTGTCACTTTCTTTTCATCATTCATGGTACGGGTTCGAGCCTGCCTGCCTCCATACAACTACTTATTTATCTGCGCTTGCAATTTTCCTTTTTATTTATTTATTTTTTTTTTTTGCTCAACCAACAAACTTACACACACCTCCACTTTCTTTTCCGGCTTCGCGTCACGGGTTCGAGCCTGCCTACCTACAACAACTTTTATTTTTTTACTCAACACACACCTCTAAACATCCGGGCAACGTCGGGCATCCAGGCTAGTATATTATAAAAAAATTCTATATATTCCATATGTGTTGATATATTATAAATAATATTGATGCGATATAATTTGTTAGATTTTATAGAGAAACATCGCTGCAGTCTTTCGTTCAATAATAGCAAGCAACATATTTGATTCTGATTGTTCCTGGAATGCATTTTTCTTTTCTTCTTTTTTAATATTTTCATATCTTGTGTTTTTTTCATTCACTTGTCTACTCAAAAAAAAAAAAAATACGACAGCTGCTAACAAATCGCCAAAAAAATGTTTAAAATATCAACATGCCAAAACAATACCGACATATATACTGAGACTTGGTGACATTTTAATATTTCGTCTTTTATTATTGAAAACTTTTTGAAGACATGAAGGAAAGATAATATTTTTTGGTTCACAATTTACAATTGAAAGAATAGATGTAACATATAACAGTACTATAAATAAAAGTAAAGAATAAATTTAAAAAAGCATAATAGTAGAATGATTGATGTCGGATACAGCTTATATGTATATAAAGGGGAAAAAATTAAAACAAATGGTGGGAAGACGGAAACTTTATATGTTTCCATAGTAAGTACTATTACAAATGCAACGTATATAAGCACAGCCACATACACAGATGCGCGCGCACACCCACACGCACGTATATATATATATATATATACATATATATATATATATGCGTATATATATGTATATATATATATATACTTTACAAAAATGTATAACAGGGACATTTACATGTATATGTTTCGATCGTAAACTATGAAAACTACAATCTGATGAGACTACGCGTGTATTTATTTGTTTATATTAAGCAGAAATATTGCAAAACTTCAGATTTAAAACTGAAAACATCATATGATCACATTGAAAATTGCATTTTTCATAAATCACATATATACGGGGTAAAATAATTAAATACTAGCCTTTTTTATGACTGAACTAGTGTTCGTTCAGAGAGTTTCATT
Organism: Euprymna scolopes; assembly: GCF_053919585.1. Taxonomy (NCBI): domain Eukaryota; kingdom Metazoa; phylum Mollusca; class Cephalopoda; order Sepiida; family Sepiolidae; genus Euprymna; species Euprymna scolopes. The sequence goes on from NC_136486.1 coordinate 108,024,670, forward strand.
ATAGGTTAATTTACAATGGGGTAAAGAATATAAGAGTGAAAAACGAGAAAAAATAGATGCCATATCATAAGTGTATGCACATACATATGGAAATAAATTGAATAATAGTTACAATCATCAGCAGCATCATCATAATAATAATTATAATAATAATAATAATAATAACGATGATGATGATAGCAGTAATAATAATAATAATAATAATAATAATAATAATAATAATAATAATAATAATAATAATAATAATAATAATAATAATATTTGAAAATAATGGGAGTCAATTCTACTAAAAAAGTGAACTGAGGAAAAACAGAAACAGAACGATCAAACTCGACAAAAACAAAACTCTATTGAATTAAGATATGGGAAGAGCGAGAGGATCACATTAGAAATGCTTAATGGCTGAAAGACATGACTGAAGAGTTACAACAAATTGAAGAATGGACAGTGGAGAAAATCAACAAGGAAACCATGAAGAAAACCATAGGAAAAATGGGAAACTGGACAGCACCAGTACACGACTGGATACATGACTACTGGTTCAAACATTTACAACATTACACGAATTGATAGCTCAAAACCTGAGAAGATGTAAACAGCAAACAAAAGTGTCAGATTAGATTACAAAATGTAGAACCACACTGATACAGAAGGACACAGAGAAAGGAACCGCCCCCAGCAACTATCGGCCTATGTGGAAAATACTAACAGCACAACTGAGGGAACAAATCTAGCATTCGTTAATCAGCATGCAATCATAGGCAATGTCGGGTCCCCTGTGCTAGTTTGAATATGAAAACGTCGTTAGAAGCTATAGAATGAAATGTTTATTATCGTCTTAATATTTCTTGGAGAAAAGTGTCTTCATCAGCCACATTAGTAGAAGTTTCATGTTTTTAAAATCATGTTCTTCCTAGAGTGATATACTGCTGCGAAGGGTGTAAAAAAAAAGGCCAATTGGAAAATATTTTAAGGCCAAGATTATCGCAAGTGACAGCGTTAATAAAGAATCAATTAATGGTCGTTTTGCTATGAAGCATTGTTTTAGCTTATCCTATTAAAATAGTCCAAGTCAGAGTAAACTGTCCACAAAGAAATCATTATGGATAAACATGTTCTTATTCGGGTTCTAATAGGAAGAAATCGTGTGCATATCTTAATACCGTCGCCTTTCCTTTTAAGAAACACATGTTTTAATATGAGAAAAAGTTAACCCATCTCTACTATTATATATAAGTCACTTTGTGTGTGTAAGTCCTGTCCTTATAGGTTCCGAAACGATTCAGCCTATCTTTTGCAAATTGCACACAAAGGTAATGTATATATCAGAAAGCTGTTTTCAGATATGTTTTATGAAGAAATTCATCCGATAAGTATCGAAAATCGAAAAATTCCGATCCTAGAAATAGTCTTACTTTTTATAGATAAACAAGAATTTTTACAGAAGAGTATTTCATGTTACACCGGCCAATGGAGATAATTCACAGCAAATCAAGTGAGATTCAATTCTCAGCAAATCATTTCTTCTGAAATAAAAACGGAACTATTGTCATCTGGAGATATAGATCAATAGTAGAGTGTTCGAATACAGATCGAATGGTTCCCTATTTGAAGGCCGAGTATACCTCACTATTTTTTTCTTATTACTAAGTTCAATTTACCATGAAAGATCAGGTACTATTTAAAATCGCCGCAAATCATTTCTTCGTTTGTATATCTTAAGGCTAAACATTAATCAGAAATTACTTTTCCTGGGCATTCATCGCCAAACCCAAATATCAGCTGAAGTGATAGCGTAAACAAACATAGACGGGATTTGATGAACAACATTTTCATTATTATTTTTTATTTTGTTGTTTCTTTTGCGATTTAGTCCACTGGAAAAATTATTCCTTGTAATTTGTAACATTCAATAAAGGATTGATTCTATAATGCGCAATTTGCCTAAATTAAAATATCGTGTTTAAGCGTATTGTATGACTGAGAAATGCCGGATGTCCAACTAATTAATATATACATTATATTCCTATATGTGAACTTGCGTTCGTTGTAGGATTTTTGTACATGTGTCTTTTTTATTCAATTCGATTTAAGTCGACTTTTATCGGCACTTTCTGTGCATGTTCATTGATTTTCTAAAAGCTCTCTCGGCAAAACAAATAGATTACATAGATTTTATGTAATTGAATATCTGAAAAAAAAACATACTGCAGATGCTGCATGGAAAAATTGAAAATGAAATCGATTTCCTTTAGCCATGTTCACCCCAAATAACTCATATTGCCACTTGGGCGTAAAGAGTTAATATTTGAGACCATGTTTAAAGATAAGAGAGATGTCGGTTTACATTGCATGTAAAAGGTGCAAGTCAGTACAGTCAGAGAAGAATAGTTTTATTACATGTTAACCCCAAACAAGGCACAGTGCCACTTTAATGTAGGGGGCTACTATCAGGGACATACGTTACACTGCGTAGGGAGTTGAGCAACAAGATGTATGTTAACATTACACTTGAACTTCTGCATGCCATTACAGTTGTGGAAGCAGGAACCCGGAGAGGAATCCCAAAGTCTAGCAGTTCTTAGGAAGAAGCTATTAGAGTAGAAAGCCCTCTTACATCTAGGTATCTCTATTGTGTAGGGGTGGGACTTTGTTACTTGTCGGGTTTGTCGGGGGTATTTACGTTGAGGCGATAAAAGGGCTTGTAGTTCATCGGATCAACAACCATTAAAATACTTGAAAAGCAGGTAGAGGGATGCAACGTTTTGTCGATGCGACAGAGGTGAAAGCTTAGATAACAATTTTAAGATCCTTCAAGTTGGCGACTCACTTTTGAACCTTGTCCCGGAGTGAGAGACCAGTAAAAGATTCACACTGAAAAATGATTCGTTTTTACTTGTAACTTTTGTATAAATAAACAAAGTTTATTTCATATATTTGATATTTTTTTAATTATTAATTTATTTATAGATCTAATCAGACCTGTATACCACAACAAGTTGGTGACCCGAAACATACACGAATACAAGTCAACGAATACGAACGTAAACTCGAACGTGCACCGGTACACTACAATTTCTGACATTACTTTGCAGTTTAAAGACCTCAAAACTACAAGCCCTTGCAACCAAACCAAAACCAAAAGTTTTCGATCTAAAAAAACATTTTCTCATACTCCTAACAGAACAATCGAAAATTTATAGGCTTAACAATCACTTTCAAACAGAAATAAAGGCAAAGAAAGAGCTGAGACACCTCTGGTTGCGCTAAGACTGAATATACCAGTTTTCAATCCTTGTAATATAAATTCCTGGTTGTTCAAGACCAGGCACGTTTCGAGGAGAAACGGATTATGTCCCAGAGAACCAGATATTGTTGCTTAGTTGAAAAGCTATCAACAGACGTCGTCGAAGAGATGATGGATTTACTCGAGAATGTACCAGAAGACAACCCGTACGACCGGTTTAATGAGGCGATATTGAAAAGGGACTCGCTTATCCAATGAGACAATGCTGCGCAATCTCTTCACGCAGGTTGAATTAGGAGATCGTACCTCGTCACAACTATTATGCGAACATTAATGTGTGACAACAAAATCTCAGAAAAAAGTCTATGGTCGCACAAGCTAACCGATACAATTATACAGATTCTCGCACCCACGGCGGAAGAAACAGACACCGAAAAACTAGCGAACATGTCAGACTGAATACATGAAAACCTTCGGAACCGCAACGTGAACTCTGCGAAATCACAACCGATATAGATTTAATGAACTTACGTCTACGGTTGGAAAACTTACAGGGCAGTTACAAAATTTGCTACAGACAGACCGTCGTTTTTTTTGTTTGTTTTTCACATAGGCGTCACCACTTATCAAGGCCGATAGGCCACTCAAGGATAAGGGTTAACCACTCAATAAATAACCTAGGTATAGAAGGCGAAGCCTTTGTAAAGGTCGAAGCAAAACATGGGAGATCACGAGCTAGTATTGTAATTATCCTGAAAAATGTGTTACCGAAGCGAGACGTTGGTCCTTTAACGATAAAAAAAAACAGGGAAATGGACATTCCAGTCAGTAGAGACGACAACTGTTGCTGGATTTTCTACAAAAGGTCCTCTATTTAATATTCACGGGTATAAATTCTTAGACACTGGAGTGGGACAAGTGTAATACCACCGCTGCAAAAACAAAAACAACAAAATACTCCACAGTGTTACTACCTCCATGCAGCTAACGACACAAAAATACCGACGTATGGAGAGAAATCCTTGAATATTAATCTCGGCATGCGACGGAATTTTTCGTGAATGTTTACCATAGCCAAAAAAGACAAAGCCAATATTAGGAGTAGATTTTTAAGCCAGATTCAATCTGTCTGTAGACATGACTAATCACATACTAACGGACAATCAAACGAAGATCGTGATTAAAGGTATCACCACGAGATATCAGTCTACCGGAATCAGTTCTGCCTTACCCGAAGACACTTACGTTCGCCAGCTACTTCAAAAATATCCACAACTCTTTCAGCCAGTCAAGGACACGGACAATTTTAAGCATTATATCCAAACGAATGGACAACTAATCTACGTCACTCCCAGGCGTTTGAAACCGGATGAATACAGGATCGCGAACGATGAGTTTCAACGCATGTTACGGTAAGGAATTATCTGACCGTCCAAAAGCGCTTGGTCTTCTCCTCTACATATGGTGAAAAAATCAAATGTGACTACATGGCGTCCCTGCGGCGCTTTATGGAAATTAAACGCACAAACCGTACCGGATAGATACCTTATCTCACATATTCATGATATCGCAATTGGATTGCAAAATGCCACTGTATATTTCAAGTTGGATCTAGTAAAGGCATATTACAAAATTCCAGTAGAAGAAGAAGATATCACTAAAACAGCACTGACTACACCATTTGGACTTAACGAGTTTGTCCGAATTAACGCTTTTCAGACTTTCCAGAGGCAACTAGACGAGGTTTTTAAGGACCTGCCATTCGTATTCTCATAAATGATGTATTAATTGCTAGTATAAACCTCGACGAAGATAGACAACACTTAGGACAAGCTTTCCAAAGAGTTCGAATTACGGTCTAAAAATAAACATTGTAAAAAGGGTATTTGTGGAGAAGCCCGTGATGTTTTGGGGTTTCATCAAAATCGAACGGAAATTGTAATTTCGTTCCGGTACAATAGTATACGTTTCTAATTTAACACACGACGAAGAAATCGATAGTAAATGAGAAAATGAATCACAATAAATATTTCAATTTATTCACGAAAAATCAATTCTTTAATGAAAACCAAAAGGAAAATTCAAACGTCGAATTATATACGAAGGAAAGTGAATTTTTTTTCTTATATTTAAAATGGAAAAATGTCAAATTTATTATCTTTCAAGTAAACGGGAAAAATTAAATGCCAGTGCTTTTGCTTTTAAATAGAATTAAACAAAAAGGAAATTTTAAAAAACGAAAACGGAAAAAAATCACATTATTTATTTTTAATTTAACGGAAAAATTCAATGTTTTTTTTTTATTTTTCGAAAACGCAAAAAATTAATGAGGAAATACTAAACAACGAATCATATATATATATATATATATATATATATATATATATATATATATATATATACATATATATATATACATATATATATAAGAGGAATACAATTAAAACGGTAAGTTGAACTTTACAATCAAAAGTTATTGTTCGACTGAATACTCCAAAAAACAATTTACAAAGTCCTCATTCCGCGGATTTTAAAAGAATGCTATTCTTATTATTCTTCTCATAAGAAGACATAAAGAAATCAGCAAATTATATTTGTAGCAATGCTAGAATGTGATAGTTAAGGCATTAAGTGAAACCGCAATTTATTGTAGTTATAAACTGCCAAATAATAAAAAAATGAAAAAATGTTGAATATGTAAAAACTAATATAAAAACAAACCGCGCATAATATTTCAGCTTGAATGAAACTTCTCTCAAGTTGATCAAAAATGCAAAATAGTTCTTTAGAGAGAAAGTATTCCAAAATAAGTCCAGCGTGACGATGTATAAAATCCGATTGGAAAGTTTTATATATATATATATATATATATATATATATATATTTCACCCGCTTGAAATCACTTTTTCTAATTAAGCCGATGATGAAGGTTCTCATATTGGATTTCTCTCTTTTTATTATTAGATCCCATTTGACTAGGGGCAAACTTCTCTTTGGACAAGTGCACTGTCGGGAAACAAAACAATTGCCATTATTTCAGCTGTTTTTAAAACTTTCCAATCGGATTTTATACATCGTCACGCTGGACTTATTTTGGAATACTTTCTCTCTAAAGAACTATTTTGCATTTTTGATCAACTTGAGAGAAGTTTCATTCAAGCTGAAATATTATGCGCGGTTTGTTTTTATATTAGCTTTTACATATTCAACATTTTTTCATTTTTTTATTATTTGGCAATTTATAACTACAATAAATTGCGGTTTCACTTAATGCCTTTACTATCACATTCTAGCATTGCTACAAATATAATTTGCTGATTTCTTTATGTCCTCTTATGAGAAGAATAATAAGAATAGCATTCTTTGAAAATCCGCGGAATGAGGACTTTGTAAATTGTTTTTTGGAGTATTCAGTCGAACAATAACTTTTGATTGTAAAGTTCAACTTACCGTTTTAATTGTATTCCTCTTATATATATATGTATATATATATATATATATATATATATATATATATTAAACGAAAAAGTCACATGTATACATTGTCGGTCGTGCAAGCCAGTTTCATTCATTAAATTAAGTTTTTCGCTTCTCTAATTAGTTTTTCGCTTCTTTAATTTCTTTCACGCATTTGTAGAACAATAAATAACAGCACCTAAACGAAATTACAATTTCCGGTCCATTTTGGTGACATCCCCAAAACATCACGGACTTCTTCAAAAAATACCGAAAACTGTTTATTCAGCCAATAGGAGTTTAACTTCCTAGGACACTCAATCGATAAGGATGGGATATCACTATTACCCGAGAAAGTAAGTGCCATTTGAAATGTCTCACAATCTACATTTTTTAGACAAATTCGTCATTTTATAGGCGTAATTAACCCTAACCCTAATTAACTACTACAGGTGACTTTTTTCCAACTGTTCTACAATCCCCGCACCGTTAACATCACCATTGGAGAACAAAATAAAAAAAAAACAGTTAACATTGGAAGAATCTGCTTTGGAAGCTTTCGATCAACGTAAAACTGCCGTAGTAAATTTCACGAAATTGAATTATATTAAGGATAGTGAAGAAACGAAACTCACACTTACAACAGATGCATCAGGCATAGATGTAGGAGCAGTTATTCACCAACTGACCGAAGATACTATGAATCCTATAACGTTTTTATTCTCAGCCAAAATGAGCAAGACACAGACAAAATACAGTACAAGTAAATCGTTTAATTGACAAGTAAATCGCTAATAGTTCCCTTGAAAAGTTCAAGGGAACTATTAGCAATTTACTTGTCAATTAAATATTTCAGATATCTATTAGAAGGGAGGAACTTTTACATTTATACTGGTCATAAGTCATTAACGTATGCACTACATGTAGATAAATGTGGGCCACGAGAAATCAGACATCTTGATTATAATAGCCCAATTTTCTATTGATATCAGATACGTCAAGGGACAAGAAAACGCTGTAGCAGACGCATTATCACGAGCCACAATAACCTCGCTAAATTCCAGTTCACTAAGTATGGAATTAATTGCACAAGAACAAAAGACGGATGAAACACTCACAGACATACAACACAAAACGTATTTAGAAGTGAAGTAAATGCACGTACCTTTTAGTACAACATTCCATTGCAACACAGTAAAAAAAAACAACCACGTTCATACATATCGCCAAACATCCGATAAGTGTTCCAACATTTCAATAGTTTTCTCATCTAGGCAAATGAGCTACTGAAAAATAATAGCAAACCGTTTCGTTTGGCCGAATATGAACACAGATATTCGAAATTAGACTAAGATGTGTGTACTCTGTCAAAAGAAGTATAGAGGTCGAAATCAAAACCTAAAACAGTGAGTCAGGTAGGTTGTCCACAAGGTCCGTTTTTATAGTTTTTTAAAGGTGTCTAATTTGATAAAAAGGTGTCTAAAGGTTGTTGAATTGCCATAAGTAATTCGTTATTGTAACGATTCACGTATGCTCATTTGTGAAGCAGTTAGCAAATAGATAAAAATCCGATGACTTCCACGTACAAATTTTCCAATTTTGACTCCTTAACAGCCTTTTTGTATGGATGAACATCGATTAATATTTTTCACATTACCCTTTATATCAAATTCCAAGCCTGTGGATCACGAATTCGTTGGGTATATAGGTTGTGAATTGTTCTCGCACACATATTCGCACTTTTATACATATACAGATGGATAAGTTAGGTACGAAACTGGAACATAAAAACAAGCTGCTATCGCAGCAGAGTAATATCTTAATGAAAACTTGTAGTTATTAGCTTTTTTGGGCGGCATCAAGCAAACATTCCCAAGATAGACTAACCAAGTAACTGTTCTTTTACGTGATAAGAACTAAATTTAACGTAGGGTTTTTTTCCGAACTAAACCAAAGACATAGACTAGAAATAGTTTGTGTTTTACTGATAATTTGGGGGACGTAAATATAGTTTAATATATTTTTATTTGTCCGGATTTCGTATATATTATTATAAAGTCGTTATTTCAAAAATAAAAACAAAAATATGTGGGTGCCGTCAGTTAGAAACGAAACGGAAACTGCAGCATTGAAAGCTGGTGGCGTTATCACTGTACCAACGTGATTAAAATAAAAAATAAAAAATAAACTAAGCTGAATGTACAAAATGTATAACGATTTTTTTTTTCAATGTTTACCCATTCTGTACCTGTTAAAACTATTTAAATCGGCTAAAGACCTATAAAATAACGGTCCGTAAAAATCAAATCATTTGAGGCCCCGAGCACGGCTAGCCGACTTTTAGTTTCAGATGGGATATAGTTTGAACATATGTCGACAGACAATCAGACAGACATATAGCCGTTTTTATATTAGATAATTAAATAAAAGCTAAAATAATCACCTACTTTAGTTTAAATAAGGCGTTAGCGCACACACGTTAATAAAACATCTATTTGTGCGGTAATTTTTTAAGTTCATCATTATTGGAAGTACAACTTGAACTTGATGACAGTACCACTCGAAATTGTCCTGACATCTATTACTAAAAGTACAATATTTTATATTGGATTATGATAATTCATGTTAAGATTCACTTCTCTCGAAAATATTATATGAGGTTAATAATCTGTCTAGACTTATTTAATTGAGAAAATTATAAAACAGAATTGTGTTGATGAACTTAAATTGATTTGCTTGCGTGTGATCCTTATGAATTTTTTTATTAGTTTTCATATTAATTGTTGTACACTTTCTGCTCACACATTTTAAAGATAATTTAATAAAAAAAAATAATAAAAAGTTCCTAACTTTTTTTTTATCGAAGTTGTTTACGATCTCAGGAAACTTAAAACATAAAAATACATCTATTTTCTATATACCCGACACCCGAAAAATACTAAGTTCACTTAGAAACACACACACACACACGCACACACACACGCACGCGCGCACACACACATCCTGAACAGATCCGCTTCCTCAACCCCGATCATCATCAATGTGCCTGAGGTGATATAGTTACCACCTGACAAAGCCAAACTCTTTGACAAAAATTTGCAACAAACTCAGGCCTATGCTACCTCTCGAATTTCTTTAAAATGGCCAAAAATAATCTGAGCGACAACTACATACCTATCCGTGACGATGATATACTTATTGCTTGTAAGCAATAGTATTTTCAATATGTAATATAGACATATTACATACTATTACATTATTAGAAACTAAATAGAAATTTCATATTCTAATCGGCTATATTAGGTTTTGTTTTAGAGAGTTTCAGAATATACGGCATCACGTTGCCAGACCGGTTCCCGTCAGATCACCGAAGTTAAGCAACGTTGAGTCTGGTCATTACTAAAATGGGTGACCAATTTGGGAAGTCCAGGTGCTGTATGTAGGAGGACATCGACACCTCTCTGGAAAACGTTGCAAAAACCTAACGTCGTCATCTCCCCTAACAGGAATATACATGCGACTGGGGACCGCTTGGGAATTTCATACTCCCATGAAACTTCCTCCTTCGGAGGAAGCCGGTTAAACCCTGAATAGGGTTGGTGCTGACTGCACACACACAACATTTCAGAATAGGTACATATACCCTATTTAAAAGATTATTCAGTGCCGTCTATTTGACAAGAATTAGTATTTAGTATTAATGCAATATTTTTTCATTTGAAGATGTGAGATATCCCTTAAACAAAATCCTAAATACAGTCAGAAATGCAACTAAAAAATAAATAAATAATGAAAATAAACAACAACAAAAGAAACACGGAAAATTCAGCTTAGATCATATGTGGATTAATCCCCCCTGGTTTGAGCAATTAGACGCAGACGTCATAATATCATTGACATGAAAAAATAAACAGTAAAACATATTTGCTTTTTATTAATGTCAAGCCGAACGGAGATTTCACAATAATATTAATACGAATAAATTAAAAGTATAAACGCATTTCTTTTTTATATACAAATATTCAGTACAAACACGGATCACACACTCATATAAATTTAACGTAAAAGTATTAATTGAAATAACTATACGTTTATACCATATAAATATTTACAGATTTATACATGTAAAAAATGCCTAGTCACATTTTACTAGCCTTTTTGAATATTGGCAAAAATGAAAATGTACTATCTGTTCTGGACAATATCGACGACATTTGACGAGACGCCATTTAACGCGACGCCGAAAATTTTACTTGATTATAGCTCTTGAAAAAAGTTAAATGCGGATAGACATGCAAACAGATGAATTGTCCCTTATATTAAAAAGTGTATATATAACATATTTAATTATATTTTACGGAAAATGTGGCAAAAATGCAGATTATACATTGTATATTAAACTTTTCTAATGCTGTCATTTTATTAAAATCGGTCATATCGATTTTTTCGGAGATAGATTAAGAATGGGTCGATATACGCAATTGTAAAATATTTAATTCGCCCTGAACTGTCTGTAAGGAATAAAAACCACTTTTTATTTATTAGTTTAGATTAATAATATTTTACAACAATTTTTGTCTGTAAAAATAAAATCAGATATTCGTTTACCAAATTTCAAAATACAGCAAACGATAAAACAAAACAACTAAAAGCAAAAGAGACGTTCCTATTAGATTATATAATACCGAGGTAATTATATTCTACAGATAGGAAATTAAAAACTCAGTTGTTATATTAATCTTAATCACTTTTTATCTTATTATATTAAGCGTATTTCATTTCTCCTATAAAGATACGTTTCTACAATATAAACAAACATTTATTGTTTAAAATATTACTCTTGAAAAAATGTAGAAGCAATAATTTAAGAGCAATATTAAATTAGTTATTATTTTCTTTCTCTTCAACATCTCGGTGAGTCATGAAGCCAGATAGCGAGAAAAATGGCGATTATTTCATGGATGATAACTTAACTACGCTGAGTTGGCATGGTTACACAAAACCATGCGTTTTCATATTTTCACACCTAAGAAAAGTCCAGTTGACAAGAATCCTATAATTCTCAAGTAAAAAGAGAATATAAAAATTTTAAAAAATCGTTTACCACAGAACGTTCCAGAAAATCTTTAGCGGCGTATTGGCTATTGTTCGGACGAGGCAGTAAAAAGAAGTCAATGGCATTTGAATGTTTTCCATGTGGAAAAAAAGGAGACAGCGAAAAGCCTGTGTTAAAGGCGTAACCGGACGCTAATCGACAACAGGAAAACACGGAAGCAGATGTATTCTAGGAGTAGATACTTATAAAGCAACACTCAGTCAAAGACGAACGCTCGAGGGCGTGGTGTCGCTGTGGGGAGGAAGAAAATAAGCATACGCCTTGCTTCTCATTTCTATGGAAAATGTCACTTAATTATTGTATAAAGAATGAACGAATAAGTGAAAGTTTATCGTATAATCCTGTGGAAAATGTGCAGATTTGTTTCTGATTACCCACATGCTTCTAAAATATATTTTAATGATGTGTGTTAGTGTGTGAATTGTAAACATTTATTTATTCATTTATTTATTTTTTATTTGCGGACTGTTATCCTTATGTTAGTTGTTGTTGTTTCACAACGTTTCGGCCAGCTCATCCTCTGGCCTTCGTCAGGTGCTTAACCGCGATGGGATAGGAGTGTTAAGTCATTTAATTTTATCCTCAGGTGAGCTATCTCTGAAAATAGCGGTTTCAATCCTACCCAAGGCCGGCTAGAGGATTAGCTGACCAAAAACGTGGTTAGACGACAACAACTATGGAAGGC
>NC_136486.1:108042173-108109673 GCF_053919585.1 Euprymna scolopes
ATGATTAATAAAACATGTTTAAAGACATCTTGAAAAAGAGTTAAAAACATATTTAATTTTAAAAAAGGAAGCACAAGATAAGTGGATAGTCCTTAATCCGCGGAGTTTCGAAGAAATACTCTCCTTCACATCAGAGGGCAGAAATTAGCAATATACAGGATCGGATTTTGCATATAAAAGTATTTAATGAAACTACAAGTAAGTCACAGATCTTACTTGGTTAAAAAAAAGGGTGAGGTAAGGGGAATAGGAGGTAAAAGAAAAATGATAAAAAGATTTCACATGAGTGGATAGTCCGGTGAAGGGTAAAAAATCCAAGAATGGTAAAATCCAGAACGGTCGAATTTAAAATTTTCAATCAAATGGGTTAATTCCAAATGGTCCAAAATGATCCAAAAGGCAGAGTTCCTTGGAAAAAAGCGCAAATGGAATGAATTCCAAATCATTAAAAGAAAAGCACTGGAGAGAATATTAAAAACACGTCTGTCAATATATATATATATATATATATATATATATATATATATATATATATATATATATATATATATAACTAATTCATTTATTCACATAAATTTAATATACGAAAGTATAGATTTATGCGTAAACTTTAAGTATTTACTTCAAAAGTGCTCAATACGTAGGTAGAGCTAGTTAGTAATTTATAAAATATATATGGCGATTAAGCTACACTGAATATTCTTAATCGCCATATATATTTTATAAATTACTATATATATATATATATATATATATATATATATATATATATAACCCCTCCCCCTTTTAAGCACTCACACAGGGAGAGAAAAAAGAACACCATATATATGTATATTTATATATATATATATATATATATATATATATATATATATATATATATATATATATAGGGAAATCACAGATAAAGTGTGAGTCAGTGGAAACGGATGCATTAGAACGCCCTTGCTCTCCCTGAATAAATTACGAGACGTGAGGAATGTAGTATTTAAACATATTTAAGGTGCCGTTTAATTTGTTGTTTTTTTATCTTTTACATTAAATTTTGATTTAGTTAATTATTGATTTATTGATGTCTTTAAATACATCCGTTTTCCACGACTCACGCTATATATATATATATGTATGTATGTATGTGTGTGTGGGTGTGTGTGTGTGTGTGTGTGTGTGTGTGTGTGTGTGTGTGTGTGTGTGTGTGTGTGTGTGTGTGTGTGTGGCTGTGTGTGTTATTTTCATCAGATCACCGAGGTTGAGGAATGTTGGACCATGCCAGAACCAATTGGGTGACTAGTTGCAAATATTAAACAATGTGAGTAGCGGCACGACGTGAGTAAACTAATGTCGTCATCTCCCCTAGCCCAGATCTGGGAAAGCCGGTTTAATTTGCATCAGATATCGGATACCAGAATATAAGAAAACAAAAAACGGTGAACACTTAAAATATTATTATTATTAATTTAACAAAATACAACTCCTAAGAGTCAAAATAAGAATTAAAATTCCAGATAAATAAAACATTTAAAAAAAAATCAGAAATCCAATACAATGCCGGGTATTATTTGTTTCTACCTTTTTTATCATGTTCAGTTCGACGGATACTTTCTCATTATTGATTCACATATCTCCATTAGGAAATAACATTTCTAAGGTTGAATAGACTATCTGATGAATGGAATCTTCTTGTAGAGAAAACATTTTTTTTATTCTCGAGTGATTAAAGGATAAATTCCAGTTGATCATTTTATTAATTGATAATTAAATCCTTTCACGGAATAACAAAACCAAGAGAAATCTACTAGCGTAAGAAGATCGGCTCGATTTTATGTGTATAATCTTTTCTAAAATGCTGATAGGGTTTAGCCATTTATTAACAGTCTCAAAGAGATAAGCGATTGATTGGGAACAAAGGATAAAGAATTTGACGCCCAAGGTATAGATAGATATTAATGAAAACAAAATAAGGAATAAAAATTAAGGCCAAACTAAAGTAAATATAGAGAAAAAACATCAGAGAAAAACTAACATCGAAGGTGGAGTTTTAGGAACAAATAAAAAGTTTTGCAAATATGTATTAAAGTAAAACTAAATAAACTTCCGCGTTTCATCCTCGTGAAGATATATAATCGATATATATATATATATATATATATATATATATATGGTAATATAACACACACTAATATATATATATACATATATATGTATGTATGTATGTTTTTATGTATGTATATATATATATAAATATACACACACACATATATATATATATATATATATATATATATATATATATATATATATATATATATATATATATATATATCGTCGGTTAATTTCTCGCATCCGAAAATTCCAATTTCCTCTTCGGTTAGTGTTTGGCCAGGAGACAGCTTCTTAGCGCTATGCAAGCGTATAAGCTGGGTGGGCAAAAAGACGGGTAAGTGCTGGCTAGACCATTCTACTCGGTTCTATCTTTTTTCCTCCTTATTTCCTCTAGACTTCTATTTTTTGTTTTATATAGTTCGGTACCATTTATGATCGATCGGCTGTTGTTTTCCAGGTGTGAATGTCAAACCCAGTATTTTTCTGGTTATTTTTTCAGACTGGTTTTGAATTGGTGTTTGTATCGTTGTAGAGGCCTTGCGATGGCTCTTTTTCCTGCTCCTAGCTCTGGATAATGTGTTTGTCAATGGTCCTGTTTTTATCCATTCTGAGGACATGCTCCAACCAACAGAGCCTCTGCGTCAGTATGGTGACCATAATACTGCAGCTATATATATATATATATATATATATATATATATATATATATATATATATATATATATATATATATAAAGAGAGAGAGAGACAAAGAGAAAAAAATATTTCTTAATTCAGCCTCGCCGCGACAGTCGAGTTTTACATTTCTTACATGTTTATTTTTGTTTTTTTGTTTTTTTACGCCCTTCTATATTTCTTTTAATAATATTGGATTTACTTCCCGCTTCCTTGTACCTATTTGAGAATTATTCCACGGATTTCTGTCTTTTGTATTGCTTTGGATCATCTTCCAATTACGCGATTCCCTTGGATTTTACTTTTACGAATAGAAATTTAACTAACTTTCTTGTATTCTGCATTTTTGATTTTACCGTCATTGGATACGTTACCCTTCACCAGACATGGAATCACTTTTTTATGCACCCTATTCCCGCTGTTATCACGTAAGATCTATTACCTACTTGTAGTTTCATCAAATACTTTTGCAAACAAAATCCGATCCTGCATTTTGCGAAATCCTACCCTCTGATGAGAAGGAAAGCATTTCTTCGAAACTCCGCGAATAAGGACTATCCATTAGTTAGTGTTTCCTTTTTAAAATTAAATGTTTTTAACTCTTTTTTAAAGTGTTTTAACACGTTTTATTAATTAATTGTTTCTTATATATATATATATATATATATATATATATATATATATATATATATATACATATATATATATTTAATTCTACAGAAGTTCAAAAAACATTGGTACCGTCGGTTTTAAGCCAAACATAAAGGGGGCCAGGTAATGGTAAAACATAAATGATGTTAGGCTCTCGTCAGCCATGTTGTTTCTGTCTGATGAAAAAAATGCAGGCCGCATTTATTTTTTATAATGATGTTTTTTTATTTGACTAAAGCTTATTCCTATCTCTGTATATTTTATTTTATTATAATGTGAATTTTCTCATTTTTTAATTTTTTATTTAATGAATTTTAGTAAATATGTACTGTTCTGGTTTTGCATGGTTTACGGTCTGCCTTCTGTTAATTTTAGCTGGTGCAAAGGAGATAATTAATTTATCTTATTAATGTTCCTTCTTTGTTTCAGTCAACGGGAGATAATCCATGTTTCAGTTGGTCCAAGGGAGGTAATTAATCTATCATTTATTTTTTTAACATTTTTTATTTTATTTTATTTTAAATAGTTGAGGGAGGTATGCAGGCTATTTGATTTTTAAGTCTTTTATATATGTGTATTGTATTCTTTAAGGTAACCATAATTTTCTTAATTTTTATACTTACTTTTTATACTTAATATCTATACTTACAATTGTCTAGATGTCCACTTTCACTTTACTAATTTATGCGCTAAGTTGACTGCACTAGAATACTCTTGAAGAAATTCCTTTAGGTGGAGTCTTCGTTCGTTGTTCGGTCCTCTCAGTTTATTAGGAGCGCTTGTATTCTATGTAAACAGGCTTTGAGTGCCTCACTGCGTACGTTCAAATAAGTCTTTTAAGGGTCATTAATAATCTTTATAATGTGGTATTTCTCTGCATATACAACGTGGGCACCGTTTTTAGGCTGGTGAGTATGCTGGTCTTCTCTCTATGCTCCTCCATTTAATGCTGAAAGATTTCCCTTGTCTTTTATCTGCCATACTCGGGCGGGTAGTGCTGTCTTTATCCTTGTTTTTGCCCTGAAACAACTGTTGTGCATGTAAAATCTCTGTTTAAACGTCCCTTCCTTCATGCCTATGTATATTTCTGGTATATCGTTATCCTGATGTGTGAGTGTTGCTTCATACATGAGGGATTTCACCCTGCGTTTTCTCTCTAATGGGCAATCTTCCTTGGATCTGCAAGAGCAGTCCGCAATTTCATTTTTATTGCGTTCTTTTGCGATGATCTTTTTTATTGATGGAATGGTGAACTAGCTGACCTTAATCGTGTTTCTGTTGAATAGATTTGTGCAGCTTATGTTGTGGAGGGAAATTTCTGTCTAGCAGTTTCAGGACTAGGTATCCCACTCGTGTTTTTGTGTTGAGGGAAAATGGGGGTTGCAACCAAATGATGTTCCGCCTCCTGTTGCGCCTGTCTTCTGTTAGCCGGTGTTGGATTGGCTGGTATTTAATGATTTGCGTGAATCCGCTTTTTCGGAGCGCTTTATTGTAATATAGACCTGCTTGGTTGAAGATGTCGGCGTTTGATGAGAGCGTGGATATTCTTTTGCTGATATTGGCAACCATGTTTTTGAAAACTGTATGGTTAACAGGATCCTTTGTTTATGTACCTAAGTGTCTCATTGGGTTTGTGGAAGGGTATATATGTCTGGTTATTTAGATTTAGGGTTGTGTCTAGGAAGTCTACTTCATGTAGGTTGGTGCTAATTGTTATTTTAAAACCTAGTTCATGAAATGTTTTGGTTAGATATTTTCTATGCTTATCTAGGCTAGTCCCGTTGTGATCGCGTGAGAGACAAAGGCCATCGTCCCTATATAGACCGAATGTATGATCTGGGAATTTTTTTTGTCAGTGTCTCTAGTAGGAATAGGTCCACTAAGTCAAAGATGCCTGCACTGTCGTAGGATCCCATTGCTACGTCAAATGGGTCTTCTGTGTTTGATTTTTTTTTTTACCCATGTATTCCCTTCATAGAATGAGAGGGTTTGTCTAGCATGCATGATGGTTTCTATTTCTATATTGCTAAATTGTTTTTTAAACTCAAAACTCAATGCTTTTTATAGTGGGTCTTTCGTAATGGAAGGGTAAAAGTCTGTGATATCTAGTTGAGTGAACTTGCATCTATGTGGGTCGGTTCTGAACTTCTGTACAATTAAATAAATAAATATTAAGCTCTTATATCGAAAAAGTTTTTCTTTGTAATCGAGCACTATGTTGGAATTATTTCCCCCAAAACAGTAAATATACAAGGTGTCCGTAAAGTTACTATACAGTCTTACAAGTTCCTATACAGACACCCTGTAATATATTAACAGTACAGTAAGATATTGTATTGTAAAACAATAAGACTGTATAGTAACTTTACGGACACCCTATATATATATATATATATATATATATATATATATATATATATATATATATATATATATATATATACATAGACAGGCATACATATATATATATATATGTGTGTGTATTTAGAGAGAGAAACAAAGCTACAGAAAGAGACAGAGGCTGAGAGAGAGACAAAGAGATAGAGAGACAGAAAGAGAGAGAGATCACTAATAATTCGTGATCTCTCTCTCTCTCTTTCTGTCTCTCTATCTCCGCGTATTACGGTCAAACACTAGTTGAGAATAAGGATTAACGCGATGAATTCGTTGTTTGATGAATGTTTAGTATTATCAGAGTTATGAAAACCAGCAAATGATGGCATCACTTATCTGATATTCGATTTGAAGCTTTTACTCGTTTACAAAGAATTCCACGTTTGAGGAAGATCTGCACCCAACATCAACTTCCTAATGTCGTGGATTTACCTTTCTCGTTGAAGAGGCGTTGCTATTCTTTGATTAATCTAATGTTATTATCATGTTAGGTGTTTTTTTAAACGCTCATAGCTGGATTGTTCTGTAAGATATTCACAACAATAACTCGTCTAGCTATCATCACGACAAGGTATTCTCCAATCTTTTTTACATGATTTAATATAAACAGAAATTCGATGAAAGCACTTCCCAAATATGGAGCACAATACAACGAAGACGCGTCCGTGCCAACTTCAAAATATTTGCCCGAATGCAATTTTAGAAGCCACTGTGTAATGTCTAAATTAATCCAGATATGCTCCTCATATCCGCCTTTTCAAATCCCTCCCTACTTCTTCTTCACAGTCTAACAGACTATCGCAGTCAAACTTATCCTCGATTGATATTTTGCCTTCTTATAATTAGTTGATTTATGAGCAGAAAAACTATTATCTGACATGAAATTCGTTAACGACGCCTCATTTGCATCGTAAATATGCCTAAATTTTTTAATCCGTAAATACACTGATATAATAGTTTTTTCTTCTTATTTCACATTTTGGTTAGTAACCAGAAAATGTGAATGAGATTAAATAAAAGACCATTGAAGCGGTTTCTATTCCATCTTCCGGCTAGTGTAATATTTCTATCTAGACGAAAGTTCTCACAGTATCACCAGATCCTTTGTACAGAAATATTGTTTGTCACCCGACTATTAGTGAGAGTGTACCGGCAAAATTAGTATTTATTCACATACAAGGTTTTTTCTTTTCATGACGAGATATTACTCCGACTTTAACATTGACCTCGTGTCATATTTTGTCTTTAAGGGGAGATAACTGTAGTTTTGCTGATCTAATTTTGAAAGCACATTTACGATCACCATTACTCTTACAAATCAAAGGTTATTCCAAATCATAGAATGATAGTTTACTTTCAATAAGGCCACTGGAATACGGTATTCCCGGTGTATGCCACTATCAAATAAGACTAACATTATGTATTATTTGATTTATCTAACGAAGGTTAGGGGTTACGTCGACGAAAATCTTGTTGTGAAAATAACATTTAAGCTGAATACAGTAGTCAGAATAATCGAAATCATTCTCATCTGCAACTTTCAAAGACATAATTTACAGGAGAAATACCACAAGGAATTTGTGGACATGTTATTTTAGAAGTCGATATTGACCTGGTCAAAGTGTTATGTAATGGATGTTATTATCAGAAGTACCAAATATGTGCGTATGTTATATACTGATGGTATTATAAAGATGGCGTATATTCTGTATTGTTGTTGTTCGTCTTAGGAGAGTCTTAGTGAGAGATTAGAGTCTTAGGAGTGTTCATGCGTTGAGTGTTCATATGTCTTAAGATGCCCATGTTGTAAGAGATAGCACATTGAAGACATAAACACGTATATATAACGAGAGATACAGTTCTGTATGAACGGGAGTGTTTCTATAAATATTGATACATCTATTTATTACCTATTTTTGAGATGATGATATTCACAAAGCTCTTATAACATAAATGCACAATACATTTTTTGTGGAATAACAACACGGAGACGCAGATACAAAAGCACATGTTGACGTCCTTTATTTCATCTTCGACCGGCCGGACATGATTTTATCTCAGGGATTCAAAGTTGTTACATTGTTATTACTACATCCCTCTCAGTTCTAGCGGGTGCCTTGATTCTAACGGAGAATCGGTCTGAACCTCTCTGCTTCTCTCCAACACTTCTCCCAGACTACCTCTAAAACTATACCTATATTGAGAACTCGTTCGTGACGTCATCGCATGATTAAACATGTGCTCATAAAGCACGTTGGAAGCCATGTGTCACGTTGCCAAACTTGACATGACCTCGAGTTCAGTAACCAATTTTTCAAATGACATGTTTACAAAATATGTTTACAATTTCAATTGACGATTAAATTCCTTGTTTTAATTTTCATTTTTATAACAGAACAAATTTCATCATTACATTCCTTTCCAATAACTGATATTTAAGCTAAACAATTGCAATTCCACATTCTTTATTTCAATAACATTCTGTATTTATTTTAACTTATGATTGGAATTTTTAATTCAAAATCTAGCTTTGCAAGTTCGAATCCTTGACTATCCTATTTCATATGTACATTTAACTAATTCCCTATTTTTTTACTTACATGAAAAGGGGACAGCCCTTTATCATGTAACAAAAGAACCTGGACTATTAAGTTCGATTTTTGTTATATACATGTTTGGAACCTTGATGTGATCCTTTCTGTAGATATCTGATTTTATAAACGATTGAGGAATTTAAACGATAGAGCCGAACCGATTAGGATAAATGTCGTAGAGTATTCATTCATACGAATTTAAGATGTTTTAAAATAAATTCCATCACGGGAGAAAATATTTTCTGTAATTGTAATTATTTATTTAATTCAAATTATCTATAGAATAATTTTTAAATAAGTTTTGGGATTTATATATGTAATAACGTCTAATTTGATTTGAAATGTCATGTTTTCTGTCGGTATCATTATCATCAACTGACACAACGTGTTAGGGTCGTATTAAACTTTCTGATGTCAGTTTTTTATGTCCATTGCATCTTTATAGGAGAAAATGTCCGTGCGTCAGCAAGCCAAACGTTAATTTATAATAGCATTTCCTATAACTAAACGTGAAGATTAAATGGACACATATAAAAATATAAACTTTTTTGTGTGTCTCTTAATCTTTTTAGTGTATTGTTTATAAATACATTTAGATATGCATCTGTTATGTAGTATTATCATCCAGCATGGTTTGGCATTTTATCTTTAGTAAGTTTGATAATTGCTCAATCGAATCCTTGCCAATTTGGCATAACAAGACTAACAAAGGAAAGAGAGGAGGAGAGTAAATCGAACATAAAGTAGCACGCTGACTGCTTCTTTTGCTCTGTCTTTCTTAACATAAACAGAAGATGGTGGAAGGTAAGCTATGCAGATGTCTGCTTGTTGCTAATTGTTTTTTGTTTCTTATATTCTTTTCGTTTTATTAACTGATGCTTGACTTTACTATACGATAGTAGGATAGAAACATGGCTACAGTATGGTTTTGTTGGAAGAGAGAAATCAAGTAAAATACTTTCATTGTGGGGATTCGATGTCCATCAAAATAGACGCTAATTATTATACCAGATTTACAATAATAATCAACATTATCTCTATCAAATTTAGCAATTATTTCATATATCTTTTGATAGAGTTTTAGTCAATACTCTTAACATATGTTTCAAGTTGGTCTTAACACTTATATGTTGTTACCCAATAATAATTATGATACAAATAGAATAAAGAGACATCTTCGATACACATGGTCAAACTCAGAAATCCGAACGTAATTTCGAACTGTTATCTTTATTTAATCAGCATGCAAAATTCCATGCAGATTCCCAAGCTCGATTGGAAAAAGTTTCCGAGTTCTATAATATACAGCTGAACGAGATCAGAGGTTGCATCAACCGAAACGTTGTGGCAAAAACTCACGTTTAGAACAATTGAATAAATAATAAAATAATAACGTTTATCAACTCTCTTTTCAAAAATTCCAAAACAAAAGAGTTATTAGTCTTGCAAGTAATAGTTTTATTACACGATATGTGAAACTTTAGGTATTTTCAAATGCAATCAAGACGAAATAAATATTGATAACGATGCGTAACGAGTTTACCTTATCTAATTAAAAATACTTTAAGGGGATATAATAAAATTATATAAACATTTAACTTGAAATAATTATAGGACGATGCGCGACAATGCTGTTGTAATTAATTTATGTCGGGAAATATTTGATAAATTTATTGATTACTTTCCATTTTATAAAGAAAATATGTACGTCATTGAGAGAATCTTACAATGCATTAATTATATTTTATTCTGGTCCTTGCCGTTTGGCGTTTTGTTTAATTTGATTCCATAAACATTAAAATTGAAGCAACATTTTTAAAAGCAGAGAGTGGATAATTATTTCATGGATCATAACGACATTTTGATATTTAATAAAGACCGTGCATACGATTGAAAAAAAAACATGCAATTTATTAGGTATAAGACAACAAAACACACACACATACACGCATACACACAGACAGAAAGACACACACCCACACGCACACACAAACACGCACACACACACACATATATATATATATATATATATATATATATATATTCATTTAAAATTTGGAATGAGATGAATCTCACAGGTAAGGAATTAATTTTTATAACATGAACAGGCTTGCCAAATTAAGTAAGAATAGGAAACTAGATCAAATATCTGTAACATGTCTTTTTAAGATAAAGGGAGGTGGTGCTTGATCAACACTGTTGGGGAGCCATGACTGTTTTGTTTTTAAATCCCCGAAACAGTGTTTCATGGTAAACATCTGATGATCCCTTAAATTACCATTGCTACTATAGTGAATTCGAGAGAGGAAGGCGATGCAGTAATTGCAGGCATTTAAATGACTTACTGACTAAATAGTTTATAACGAATGATAAACAATAAAAAATTAAATAGGTTTTTTGTATAGTTTTAAAAGTTAAAAATCTTTCAAGACTCTATAAATTGTTCGAAATCAAGTCTCCTCAGTTGGTAGTTAATTACACTTCCAAATGGAAAAATATTGCAATATCCTTTCGTTTCCATAAAATTATGTCTTTGTTGTATTTTTAATGACTTACTCATTCAGAAACATTGGGAAAAATTATTTTAAACAATTTACTTGGTTGAAATGGCCGAAACACATCGCCAACATTCTTCTTTTAATGAAGACAACATACAACTTTATACGTTATTATGTGATCTCACGACAGGTGGACATGGACACTTTTAATATTAACCGGCGTAAACGTATAAATGTATGTGTATGCGAAGACGAGCATTTTAATTCGATTTAAAACTGCTAACTTCCATCTTTTCAGTTTTGTCGTCTTAACAACTATTTTATACCGGCTGAAATAAAATCGAATTCGTTCTACAGGACTGAATTTCCTATATATTTAATTTGAAGTCTTTAGACCAAACATGACAGAGTAGTTTTGTGTAGTCTCTACCGCACATATACAGACAAGATATATATATATATATATATATATATATATATATATTATTTACTATTATGATTAAATACCTACAGACACTAGTGTTTCATCCTTTATAGAATAGTCAGTGCAGGGTGTCACGATTGACACCAATTGATAGTAGAATTTTACGAAAAGCTTTTATTATTCGGCAGAATACTGCAAAATTCTGTGCTCCTTAATCCGCGGAGGTTCAAAGAATGCTGTCAAATTTATTTTCACTCGTCTGACACTCATTGCCATGACGACGCGTGACTCACATTTAACCTCCTCCTCCTCCTTTTCTTCTTCTTCTTCTTCTTCTTCTTTTTCTTCTTCTTCTTCTTCTTCTTGGACTAATCACTCTCAACCTTACACCCAGCGAAGCGGAAGCGTGTTTTGGCTTTCTTCAATTTCTTTGAATTTTAATTTTCTGATACTTAGCTTTCCATTGTTCAACCATTGAGGCGAACACCGGCTTCTTAATTTACCTGCAAATATTTAAATAATTTTTTTATTACGGTAACTCATTACACAGGAATTTTTTTATTACGGTAACTCATTTTTTCATCTAACATCGAACTCTAAATGAACTGTCCACATGAACTGTTTTACATATTTACATCTTATGTTTTTTAAAGTTTTCTGACTTAAAACTTTAAGTCTCAACTTATGCAGCTACCAGTAAATACATTGAAATGTTAAAACTTTTAACGTGACTTTCTTCTTACTTCGCTAACAATTTCTTCCTCTGATGAGAAGATATAGTATTTTTTGAAATTCCCCGGATTAAGAAGCACCTAACTTTGGAATATTCTCCCGAATAATAAAAACTTTTTGGTAAAATTCTACTTTACAACTCTGTTTTTCTTATTCTTTATGCTAATCTCTACTAGAGTATGTATTGAGCTTTTTCATTTGGTTGAGATTAAAATATAATTTACTATATTTATATTTGATTTTAGAATTTGCTTTTCCTTGATTATTAAAGTCCTCCTCGTAAGCTTCTCTCTTTCTTCCTCTCTCTCTCTCTCTCTCTCTCTCTCTCTCTATATATATATATATATATATATATATATATATATATATATATATCAGTCATTTAAACGTAGTGAATAAACCCACTCACATTATTTATTGAAAACCACACTCCTCCTTTATCACAGAGATCAGTATACCTCCCCCAAACAACCTAAATCGTTTATTTCGGTCCTAAGAAAACTATTGCGAGACGCCATATCCCCATTATGTTTCCTAACATCTATTCTGCTCTTCTGAGAGTGATCTTAGTTAAGTTTTGTCTCAGAATACCCCTCGATAATTACCGATAATCGAAACCGTTATTTGAATTTATCTATCATCGGTAAAGTCATTTTTTCATGTCGTCGCTTAAAAACAATGATAGAAAAAAGGGCTGTGAAAATTCTACTGTGTGTAAATTGATAGTAGTTTTTTTTTTGTTTTTTATTTGCTTTGTCTGTTTTTATTGTTTGTTTGTTTGTTTTTTTGCATGATGTTGTCTGTAGACTCAAACTCCGTACGTAAATTTCTTAATGTTTTTAATAAACTGCAATAATTTTATAAGACATGAAAATTATCGCGTTTATTTTTGTTTTTATTTTTGTTTACTGGGTTTTTCTTTTGCATGGCGTGGTCTGTAGGTTCAAACCCTGCACGTAAATTTCTTAATGTTTTTTTGTTTTGTTTTGTTTTAGGCCAACTGAAAAGAACTTTATATAAAATAATTTTATAAAAGAAGCAGTCGGTTTTTTTGTAGAGCGATATATTTTTAACTAAGTTACTGCATGGAGGCATCTGAAGCTTCCTCTCGCGCGATTTCACGGATTTCGATGACAATAAAATATAGGAGTCTGAAATATTCGCTGATCATTATTCAATCCCGGGCAACATCGGATCTCCCTGCTGATATCCGTATAAAAGTGAAATACTTGGTATATCACATGCATATCAGCGATAATTTTCATATGCTACAATTATAAGTGCTTTTATAAATACGATCGAATAAGTCTTTGTAATGAATAAGTAATTGATTTTAGCATAAAAAATGCTATTTTTTGTCATTTGTCCATTCTTATTTTAAAGAACATTACTTTTACTTACATTTTTACTTAATTATTTTTAACACATTGTTCGGTTCCAATTTACTATAGTATCCATTCACAATAATTTTCAAGTTGCTCATATTTTAAGGAAGTTAATAATTTATTGTTTATTTGGTTTTACTTCATATTTTGTTTTTATATATTACGGATTCCAGACAGAAGTCGCATTTTATTCATTAGTCATACGAGTCCTATTAAAGAGAAGTATAACTGCTTCACACACCACAGTAAATAAACTTATTTATGACACTAAAAAACGTTAGATTTGCAGACTTTATTTTTGTAAAAGTTGGCTGCCGTGGTGATTTTTTTTTTTTTTTTTTGGCCCGGAAATGAATAGCGAGCTCCCACTGCGTATTCTTGTTATCATTCCCGAATCAAATGTTATGATGCTTTGTCTCTTATTTCTTAACTTATAAACTAGCATAAACACGCCGACTGTGCAGCTAGATAAAACATAGGGGAGAAGATTATGATCACGATTTATTTTTTAATATCATTATGACACGACGATTCGTTGGAATATTTAATTTAGAATTTCTTTTTTTATCTTGATGTACTGCTTTGTTTTCAGCTACACACAGTAGCAAAGAGACAGGCTGACAAATATAAAGGCATATATGTGGAAAGGTAAAATATTCACGTTACGCAATATCATTCGATGAAATTCTTCTTTCTTTTTTCTTTTTTTTTTGCGTGAGCGAGATTTTCAAAACATTTCGTTGTTGCATTTTTTAAAGTTATTTATTCCATAAGATTTACGCTGCTTCCTTTCGAATTTACCATCTAGATAATTCACTTTTCTATCTGTATATTACAACGGACCCGTTTAACTTACGAAACATTTTAACTTCTGCTGCTGGTTTTATAGGCGGTAGAACTCAGCATAAAGGACGTCTTATTTATAGATGCCTTCAATGAGTATTACCCGGTTCCTCTCGGACAGTTCTCATGATCGAAGTCGGTTCGCAGACTAATATTTTTCGTTACTTTTATATTGCATTTATGTAGTAATTTAGCCACAGTATCACAATAATCGTCACTCAAGGTAAGTTTACTTCTGTAAATCTCTTTCTCTCTCTCTCTCTCTCTCTATATATATATATATATATATATATATATATATATATATATATATATATATATATATATATATATAAAGGGTCACCCAAACAAAACAGAGGACATTCAATTATTTTTCTGAGCATTTTACAGTCAACGAAGAAAAAAAAGCCAAATACCCCAGTGTTACGATATGATGTTTTGAATATAATAAGCTAGTTATGACCAAAGTTTCATTTCATTCGGACAAAATACAAAGAAACGGGACCTAATTAGAGTTGGCGCCCGTTTTTGGGGGTCATCCTGTATATATATATATATATATATATATATATATATATATATATATATATATATATATATATATATATATATATGCATATATATACATACATATATATATAGTAATTTATAAAATATATATGGCAATTAAGCTACACTGAATATTCTGTGTTTCATCCACTTATAGGATTCGTCAGGCTTGTGCGCGAATTCTGTGGTTGCTTCTTGTTTTTATATATGTCGAGGATTTCCGGTTAGCCAATCAGTTTTCTAGTATTCACCGCGCCCCTTCCTATCAGCCAATGGGCATGCATTTTATCGAACAAAGGATCTGTTTTAAGGCTAGGTTAGTGGTTTAAGGTAGACCTTTTCCCTTTTTTTTTTCTTTTTTATATATATATAAATATACCTATGCGTACACACATACATGCACATATATATACATATATATATATATATATATGTGTGATTGTTTATGTATATTCATGTTTGTTTAATTTATTTATTTGTTTGTTTTCTATTGTTATTGTTAGTTTTAAAGCTATTTTGTATCGCTATCCTGGAGTAAGTTTTATTTTGTGAACACAGTTGTTTGCTATTTCTCGTCTACAGTTTAATAGATTTTGAGGTTCTTTAAAGTACAGGATAGCAAATTTTTCATGGAGGCATAATTTACATGGGTCGTCTAAATGCCTGCACGTGGTAGCTTGTCTCATTATTTTCCATTCGACTACCGGCGAATGTCCGCTTTCTTTGAGTTCCCAGTATTTATTCGCTAGTGTTGTTTTTATACGATGTTTTTTTTTATTTTTGCATGTACTTTTATGGTGATAGTATCGGGTTTTGAAATCTAATGAAGTCATGCCTATGTAATATTTCTTGTTATTCGGGTTTTCTTTCGCAAATATCGTTGCTTGATAAACTACACTTTTTGTTAGACATTTATTTTGGACTAGGCAAAATGTGCGGTGTCTACAATTACATTTATCTTGGTCCTTGGCCTTTTGGTCAGGATCAAAGTGTAGTATCTGTTCTTCAGATGCTGCACTTCTATTTCTTGTTCTCTTTCAGTGGAGGAGAAATCCTTCACGACTGAGACAATTTTTATTTTTGTACCTTTTCTCCACATTAAAAAACGACCCTGGTGTCTAACTCTGTCCCGTGGGGAGGCATAGTAAATAGGTACAATTACATTTATCTTGTTCGTTATTAACATTTTTATTTATGGTATGGTTATTCTTGTCCGGGGTTGGTTTGTTATTATTATTATTATTATTATTATTATTATTATTATTATTATTATTATTATTATTTTCTGCCAGCTCTATCTACGTATTGAGCACTTTTGAAGTAAATACATATATATATTTCTCTCTGTGTTTATCCTAAAAATATATATTCTTATCTATAATGGTTTGGATGATTAGCGCAATCAATTTACGTAGGATTTATGTTTGTATCTACATCTAGAATTTCCATACCCCTTATAAATTACTAGCCTGGGTGCCCGAGGTTGCCCGGGTTTTTGGAGGTGTGTGTTGAGCGAAAAAAAGTGATAGTAGGCAGACAGGCTCGAACCGGTACCACGAAGGAGGAATAGAACGTGAAAAAATAAACGTGATGCATTAGCTGTTGCGCCCATCGCCAAACTGGAAGTGGCTTAAGTTTAAATTAAGACTGTAAAATCGAAATAATGCAGTTACTATCGAAATTATGGGCGAAAAAAGCGCCCTCCCAGTAGAAAACTGCCAAGTTAAGGCTGTAGGAATTAATGTTTCGGGCGAATTGTCGTCCGAAGGGTCGAGCTTAAAAATAGTTCCAATCTCGTGAGAATCCGTCGCGTCCGTTGACAATTTTAGAAATACATACATACATACATACATGCATACATAATGCTTACATATATAATATATAAATACATACAATTAAACACATGTGTGAGATTTATATTATAGATGTTTTGCATACTTCTGTTAGTCTTAGGTTTCTGTTTGAGGAACAATATCTGTGCGTAATATATATATATATATATATATATATATATATATATATATATATATATATATATATATATAGGATTGTTCGAATGTTTATTTATTCTTTTATTAGCGACTAATTTCTTAATTTTGCCCTTTGTTTACATTTTTCTTCGCCTAAATCTTAGGACGTTTTTTTTTTTTGCTTTTTTATTATTTTAAAAGTAGATGACTTACTTTTATGCACGTAGTAATTATTAATTAATAATTCACACACACACACACACACACACACACACACACACACACATATATATATATATATATATATATATATATATATATATATATATACTGTCGGATTTTAACCGACGAAAAGGGGGAGGGGGAAGGCAATTCTGCAACTCAACGGGTTAAACCAGAACTCGACGTAGAAGGAAAAAAAAAACAATTAAACTCTTTCCTTGCGTGGTGACCCCTTCACGCCTTTTCTTGGTCAACAGTAGTTGCAACGAATTTCCTCGTTGCTTACAACGACAGACGGTCTTTGTAATAGTAACTGTGTAACGGGTTGTTGGACTGAAACAAAAAGACCGACCAACCAATATCGCCGATAGGGGGCGTTTTTATACTCACTGGTCGACTCTATGCAAATGTTAAGTCCGATTCAAAAACAAACAAACACTATTACAAAAGCAGTCGACCAAGCACATTTAAAACTTTTGCTTGAACGACTGCCACACAGAATTCCATTGCTTCGCCCCTCCACATCGAGTTCCGGTAAGTAAAAATTACCACACATTCCCATATAAAAAAAAATAAAAACAGAAAACAGAAAAAAAGTATTTTACAGGAGGTGTGATGGGGAAAAGAGAATGGAATTAATCATTTTTTAATCGCAGTTTTTAAGATCTTGTCTGAGACCTGCACCAGAAATTTCTGGTTCCGTTTAGACCCCTAACAAACTGGGTCTACCCCGACGCCTTCGCCTGCAAGTTGGACAATACCATTCTACTTCTGGGGATGCATCTACTAGGCCCACGCAACTAAAATGGAACCAGTCATTACACTGATCACAAGCCACCATTGGTCTGAAATCTTTCGGTTTATTATATGCAGGGCAAATCCAGATTCTAACACTCTCATCAGGTCGGGAAGATACACTTTGGTCTGACACATCCTCTGGTTCATGAAGAATTTCCACATCCACATTTTCCGCAAGAGAATTAATCTCCAGATGAAATAAATGATTGATGGAATGGGTCAATATTGCTCCATTTACTTTTCTTACTCTTACTGAACGAACCAACTCATACTTTCCTTCAATCAACTCCAGGACTTCACCTATAGACCAAAATGGTCTAGTTTTATTAGGGTCCTTAATTAACAGTATATCGCCCGTTTCGTTGGAATTATGATAGAAAGGGTCAGAAAACTCCAGAGTTCATTCTCTAAGGCTCAACAGGTAATCTTCGTGTTACATCTTTCTAAATTTTTCTAAATTTTCTTCGTGAAGATGGAGAGTTCTCTTTAAATCGATCCGGCTAAGTGGATCTGTTAGTCCCAGTTCTTCATTGTCCAACATTATTATTAAACCTTGACCCACATTTTGATTCATGAGAGAGTTCGGAGTTCGGCAATCCATCTCATTAGAGCTTCTATAAGTCAGAGTATAACTATTAATGGCACGCTGGGTATCAGATAACATAGTTAATAGACCAAAATAGTCAACCTTTCCCTT
Source organism: Euprymna scolopes (assembly GCF_053919585.1). Lineage (NCBI taxonomy): Eukaryota > Metazoa > Mollusca > Cephalopoda > Sepiida > Sepiolidae > Euprymna > Euprymna scolopes. The sequence goes on from NC_136486.1 coordinate 108,060,709, forward strand.
CCTATAGTTTTGTATAAACAGGATTTTACTGTCTTGATCGTCCTTTCCCAAGTACTTCCATACCAAGCTGAATAAAGTGGAATGGTACAATGTTTAACGTGGTAAAAACCAAACTTCTCCCTGAATTCATCAGTGATCAACCCCTTATCAATTATTTTGGCTGCAGAAATAAAATACCTGCATTGTCTGAGTAGAGGTAAGAGGGGATTCCATTCGCATGTGTGAAACGAACAAAGGCCTGTAAGAATGAAGATACACTCATATCTGAGACTAGTTTCATATGAACAGCTCTGATGGGCATGCGGGTAAAGATGAGGGTAGTCATTTTATAGTCCTTCATTCTCCCTTAACCCAGATGTGACTAGTGTAATCCACACCGGTATGAATATATGGTCTTACTAAATTTACTCTAGAACTAGGAAGGTCTGTTGCATTCGGTGTTTAGAAGGCAGTGGCATTGCATCTTTTGCACTTGGCACGAGTACTCACCATTTTTCTTACAGTCTGTCTAGCCTGTGGCATCCAATACCCCTGTAACCTTGTTTCATTTAAGGTTGTTGCCAAACCCAAATGTTGGTTCCTCTTATGAGTGTCCTTTATAATTAAACCTGTTAAATTGTGTTTTTACCCAAAAGAATTGGATTCGGCACCTCATAATATGCCATTCTGACTCACCTATCCTTCCCCTTGAACGAATGATATTGGAGGGATCCATGTATAGGTTTAAGGTTTTCACTAGTTTTGATGGTCTCTTACTTTCAGAATCCAACAAAAAATCTATGTCCGAGGCAAAAGATTCCCTTTGCATTAATTTTATCAAATAAATTTTTGTCAGAAGGTGATTGTCCTCACTTCTCTTCAACGTTTTGTTGATAAACATGAAAACCAAAGTCATTACATAAACTGATCTGTTGAAGTTGGAAAATCTTTCTTCAGATGCTATATGTTTTTTTTTTCGTTTTTATGTCTCATAAAAAAATTAATTGCAGGATGAACGCATTCCTTTTGTTCTTCAGAGAGGCAACCTTACTCGACCCTGTTCCACTGAATCTCTTCCTGATTTATCCAGGCAGGGCCTTCATACCAATAGGAAAGGTTTTCCTTAAAATTTTTAAAGGTTAGTCCTCTTGTGATATAGTCGGCTGGATTCTCCTTCGTTGGAACGTATTGGAAACTCAACTCAACTTCATCTCCGCCCTGATTGTTGCAGACATTTGGGTTATATCTTGCAGCCTGTTGCGCGCAAAGATGTTTTTGTAGTTATCGACTAAGCTAGTATCCATACACTTGAGCGTCCGTTAGAAGATATACTTTTTCTATCAGGGAGTTTTTAAGGTTTCCTTTATAAAGGGAAAACAGTTCAATGTCATGAATACTGACAAAAGCTCCAAAGTGGGGAGAGATTTACCTTGTAAGGGAGCTAATTGTGCTTTAGTAAACACCAGTGCAGACTGTCCATCTTGTACGGCATATGCTGAAAAGCCGTATGCATTTTTGGAGGCATCACAAAATAGAAACAATTTTAGTGGTTTATTTTCGTCTAGGACTCTCCTTGGAAATGATATAGAGTCCAATTCCATGAAGTCCTTTGCCAGAGCTTTCCATGTTTTTTTTCTTATTCCTCTGGAACTTCATCATCCCAATCCAAAGCCTACAAAGTTCTCCTATCAGCATTCTGTTTCTCACCGTTACTGGAAGACAACAGGACAAGGGATCAAACATTTTGGAAGCTTCAGACAGCATTTCCTTTTTGTTGATGCTGTTACATCGCATTGATGTTTACAGACCTTCATAGTATTATGTTGGGGGCTGTACAAATGCCATAAAACTTTCTCCACACCAGAATCAAACCTTGACAGAGTTCCATCTTCCGCCATCTTTTTCCATAACACTGCACTGTTGAAGTTACAGGATTGTACCTCTTGCAGTACAACGTAGATAGAGTATTTACATCATTTCCTGTTTTCACCAAATTGTCCACATAAAAGTTCGACCTGAATACCTGGGAACATACATCTGATGGAATTTTTTCTGCATGATATTTCAAAACATAATTTAATATAAAGGGACTTGCATTGAAACTGAATAAGATTTTAGAGTATTTGTAACAATGCAAGTTGTCACCTTTCTTTAAGAAGAAACAGAAACGATTGCGGCCCTTTTCCAGGTCTAGACGAATCACAAGGAATGCCTTCCTTATGTCGGCCAATAACACATATTTGTTGGCCCTAAAGCGAATCAACAGTTCCAACATGTCTCCCATTAGATTGACTCCTCGATAGGCTGCCTCATTCAGAGCTATAGAATTTGCCCCATTGTAGGAACAAGTGAATACAGGTCTAATCTTCGTGGTCGTTTGATCAGTCAGTTTGAGTACCGGTCTGTGCGGAATCCATATATAATTTTGAAAGTCTTCTGGAGTCACTGTTATTTCCTCTATAATTCCTTTGTCTTCTTGTTGTTTGAAGACGTCCAAATATTGATCATGGAGATCTTTCTTCTCAAGGTCTTTAACTACTCTTTCTAGTATTCTAAGGCTGCATTGTGGTTAGAAGGCACAGACTTCACTCTGTCTTCATACCATGGCAGCTGTACATGGTATCGGCCATCTCTGTAGGATATAGTGTTCCTAAACTTCTGTACCATCTCTTCATCCACGGTGGAGTATTCCTCTGTGACAGGTAACCCTAGTGACTCCATGCTAAACATACATTTCAGTCCTCTCTGTATGTATCCTTCTTCAAACAAAGCTTTTAACAGGTCTAAGCATTTCTCCACTGGATTCAGCACAAAATTAATTTTGTACTCTGCAAGTGGAGGTGTTTTTTTCCAACAAAGAATTATAATTAATTTTTGCCCCTCTCTCTCTCTACTTTGTGCCTTGGTTTTAGTTGATTCTCATGCATGAAGCAACGGCAGTTACCAAAGAGTACAAGTACTGTGGGAGTGAAAAAAGCGGCTCCATACATGCAGGGGACGATTTGAAACGGCTCTATGAATTGAATGGCGTTAATTTCCAATAGCCCCTCAATTTTAATATAACTGTCCCTGGTATTATACTTAGTTGCCAATCGATATCCTTTCAAGTTTTTAACAATCTGCGTAAGCTCCAGTAACTCATGTGAAAGATTCAATTCACAGGAAAAAATTTGAAGAGAGTGAACTCTTTCAGGGATAAGTCTTAATTCCACAGAGGCCTCCTTAAAAGGTATTTTTTTCTGAGCCCAAAAAGGTTTTCACTTCCAACCTACCTGCTTTAGCTGTAGAAAGGCAATTCAGTTTTTCCAACAGAGAGGTATCCAAGTAGGTCCTTTGACTTCCGGAGTCCAGGAGACAATTTATTTCCAACTGACTATTTCCTTTCCTACCACTATGCTGATTATGACGACATGAAACCGTAGCTGTAATCATTCATATGTAAACAGGTGTCCACACGCACCTTGCCTCTCTTGTCTGGGCATATTGCTGTCACGTGGCTCTTCTCAAAGCGCACATTGCTCACCTATCTGTCTTTTGTAGGCATCTAAAACACAGAAAAAGTTCCTTGCACCTTGTAATTCGGGTTTCATGGGAGGTGTAGTAGGGACAACTTTCCAAAGAATGTTCATGCTTTTCATAAAACTCACATTTTTGTGGTTTTTATTCCACTTTGGTATTGAAAGCCTTCAGGGAGGAATAAGATTCATCTTCATTTTCTTTCCTAAGTCTTGGTGGGTACCTCAGCTTAGCCACAAGGTGATGTTCAGGTTTCTTAACAATCAAAAACCGCTTCATAATTTCTGGTGTCTTCAACATGATTACTGACAAGGTTGGGTATGTCTTTCCAGCAATCATGATCAGTTCATTTTTATATTGGGTGGTAATTTTACAAACAATACCTGAGAAATTATTATTGCACCTGCCGACATGTCATCATATAAATCACAGCTGTATGATGCTCTAAGTTCCCATACATATGCCTGCTTTTTTATCATGAAGTCCTTCAACCCCACCAAATCTTTAGGATTCTCCAAGCGAAAATCTAATATACCTTGGATTATTTCACCACGTATTTCTTCCTCATCCAAGTATTGTTCTTTCAACAATTTTAGAGCAAGTACATAACTGTCTTCGGAAACTGAAAGGCGGTCAATAAGTTGAAGGGGTCTACCCCCAGGAGAACATATAAGAAAATACAACTTTGCTGTTGCCGATGGTATTGGCGTAGCACAATTCTCAAACTTGGTGAGAAAGACCTTAAAACTTATATTTCTTTCGAAATCCCTTTCACTGAAATGTGGCCCTTTCAGTTTGATTTTAAAAGTTTCTACTGAAAAGGAAGAATTGCGGCTGGGTTGAAGGACTTGGTTGGGTCTGGGATACTAGTGGCTTCCTTAATATGAGGGTTGAAGGTTGGCTCAACGTTGGGGGATCTCCTACCTTCTATAGGGACCTCTGAAGTATTTCCTTCACTGACTGCCCGTGCAACCACCAGTCGGTGTCGCATCTCTCTCTTAAATTTGAAAGAGACTTGAAATAGTTCAGCAAGCGATTCAGCTTCCTCTTCGACAGCCAGTTGTTTCTCCATGCTCCAATACACATTCTCTAGCTCTTCTAGCCATCCTTCTATATCCTTTTCAAAGAATAAAAACACATTCAAGGGCAGGGGTTCCTCTTCCATCCCTACCACAGTTGTCCTTAATTTTCTTTGAAGCGGGTCTAGCCTTCTCTCTAACTCCCTTTGAGTAACAGGGTCGTTCATTTTTTTTTTAGCGATTCGTTGCAAAGTGTCGGATTTTAATCGACTAAAAGGGGGAGGGGGAAGGCAATTCTGCAACTCAACGAGTTAAACCAGAACTCTACGTAGAAGGAAAAGAACAATGAAACTCTTATCTTGCGTGATGAACCCTTCACGCCTTTTCTTGGTCAACAGTAGTTGCAACGAATGCTTACAACGACAGGCCGTCTTTGTAATAGTAACTGTGTAAAGTGTTGCTGGCCCCCCCCCAAAAAAGACCAACCAACCAATATCGCCGATAGGGGGTGCTTTTATACCCACTAGTCGACTCGATGCAAATGTTAAGTCTGATCCACGTGAGCGGACAAACAAAAAACACTATTATAAAATCAGTCGACCAAGCACTTTGAAACCTTTTGCTTAAACGACTGCCACACAGAATTCCATTGCTTCACCCTTCCACACCGAGTTCCGATGAGTAAAAATTACCACAATACATACATATATCGAGTCGACTTGAGTGTTGGGTTTTTGGTGTGTTTACTGTCATGGCTCTTGCGAACTGTAATGCTGCTTGGCTGTGGAAATAATTATATCATCGCACACATTCTGAAAACAGTAAATTACCACTAACATACGTTTGAGCTTAAGTTTTACAAATGTCGGTTTTGTTCGGTTCAAATTCGATGTATGCATATAAAAGTCCAGATCTCCTACTCAAACACAAAATACTTTTCCCGTGTATTTTAAAGTTAATCCAACCTTTCTCCGACAACCTTGGCAACGGATTTGCTTTATGCGCTTCATTTAGGACCAGGTTTGCAAATTAATGGAAGAGTTTTTCAAATTACTGTCTATATCTAAAGCTATTAAGAGGAAGATAATATTCAATGGCCATAATCGTGTTTGAATATGAGGTATGGTTTTTAAACATCATTATAAATATAACTCGCCTTTAATGAAAAGTATAATAGAATATGTTATTTAAAAATAAGACATTTATAATAATCGATATCTAAATAACATTTAAGTTAGTTAGAATTTAAATGTTCATATATTTACATCATTCGCATCATTATTCCTATCTAGATTTTATTGACATAACGTTTAAAATAATATAACATCACTGTCTTCAAGTGCGCCTTGTCAAACTCGGGAATCTTTATACCTAACTTGAAAATATATACAAAAGTTTAACCGGAAAGCTTTTTTTTATGATAAGCAAAACTACCAAGCCTACAAAATCAACTCTAGATTCCTTTATAAGACAGAGGCGCGTTTAAAGTGAATGTTTCTTATTAGACCATAATTGAATCATGATACTCGACTTTTGTACGGTCTACTTAATTCAAGTGACGATGTAAAATAGTTTCACAAATTCAACAGTTTGATACGAGAAAGGTGCGTTCGGAATGAATGTTTCTGTTTGCAGCACAACTAAACTGTGATACTTGACATTTTCATTTTAAACTTGGGACATTATTTGCAGATAATTTAATAAAATCGATAGTAGATTCTATACAACACAATGTAGACTACAATGGATTTTGGACTAAGTCACTGCGAAGATGCATGAATGTAATGTTATGACCCTTTGGGCTGTGATCATAGCGTGGTATCTGTTAACTGTGGCAAGCGGGGTCAATGGTCAAAACATTATTAGTATTGTTATTGTATTCTTATTAATTGATTTGAGCGACGGATGGTCGCTGGATCAGTTATTATGATTAGAAGAATAAACAATTAAATTGGGGAAGAAATGATTGACGTGTGAATCGCAAAAGGAATGTGAAAATAGAAAATATATGTAAACATTATTTTGGGGTTTTGAATAAACAAATAACTAGCTGTGGACGTTAGGTTGGTCTGGGACACGTAATTAGGTGACGTAAGAGAACACGTGATGTAGTTAGTTTTGGAGAGATTGATAGAGTTGAGGAATGACCACCAGAGCGGACATACGTCTAGACAGGAATGGACAGACAGCTAGGAAGCGAGCTGTAAGAATAAAAGATGTAGACTAACTGCAGATCCTGTGAAAACCATTTGAGACAACTGTAATAAATTTATATTATAAAAATATTAAGTTTTAATGGTTTCACAAATAAGAACAGATGTCTCGAGTGGATGGTGATCGCTTCATGGTTCGTCACGGAGCAGCGGGAAGATACAGAAGAACTCTTCAACAAAAAGGTATGAAGCATATATTATTATTCTTATATATGAACTGTAAAAATATTCCATGTGATAAGTCTGATACAACATGACTCAGTTTACACGCCAATATCATGTCCTCCTGGGTAGACAACATACATACGTTTATACGTTTATTATCTGTCTGTTAAAAGAACAATATCTTACATCTACTAGATAATACATGACACGTTTTAATATATCATCTCCTCCAACATAAATCAATATACAACATGAGAAGCTTCCTCATGATATACTCTGAGAGCAACTAGAGTAGGAAATCAATCGATTTGATTGAAAATCGGATGATTACCCCGATTTCGATAGCAATAAAATTATGGGAGGGTGGAACATTTGTTCATCCTCAGTCCAGACGTCACGTCTCTCTACTAGTATATAGCGTTAGCTTGATCTGATTCCGTTAACCATGAGTAAAAATGTTAAGTAATTTGTACTTGTATCCTTAATTCTGCCCGTACTCTATGTTGAATTTTTAACTTTCGATGGATTGTCACTCGTGGAATTTTTATACCTAGCATGTAATCTGTTTCGCATTGAGCATTTGAAATTCGAAATAATTATAATATTCAAAATTTTAATTCTGAAATAATAAAACAGAAACATTCAATAAAACAGAAACATAATCATTGGAATAATGTATTATTTTATATTTACAGGTACATTCTTATATAAAAGTGTCTTTGCGCGCGCGTGCGCGCACGTGTGTGTTTGTGAGAGTTGCTTTATCATATGTTCCGAAACGACGGAGCCTATCTTTTGCAAATTTCAGACAAAAGTATTTTTTTAATGTCTGGCAGTGTTCTTAGATATGTTCTGTCCAGAAATTCATCCGATAAGTATCGAAAATCGATTGATGCGATCTAAAAATAATCTTTCTCTTTTATAGATAAAAAGAATTTTTACATGGGAATAGTTTACGTTACACCAGCCAAGGGAAATTAAAAAAAATCTCAGAAAATCATTACTTCTTAAAAGCAGATTTATTTCCATTTAGAATTTAGAATTCACTAGCAGAGCATTCGACCACATATCGATGATCCCCTGTGCAAATATGGGTGTACCTCGTAATGCTAATTTAAGTTTTTTTGTTTTTTTTTTCTTATTAATGATTTCGATTTACGATAATGAATATGTCATATTTAAATTCGCCGAAAATTATTTCTCCGTTCCATACTTTAAAAATAACAATTCATTAAAAGTGGCGTGATATTGTGATCACAAGCAGACGGAATTGTATGAATGACATTATCAGTATTATGTTTGTATTTTATTATCTATATTTTTGCGAATTAATCCGCCGGGCAAATTATTCCTTGAAATATATAATAATCAATAGAGGATTGATTCCATAATAATACAGAATCAATCTGCATAACTTTAAATATCACATTTAAGCGTATTATACAACCGGGCAATGTTAAGCGGCCAGCTAGTAATTGAATAGATTTTATCAAATTGTCTTATAAACATTAAAAAACATACATTTGCATGCGACACAAATGGTCGTGTTTCTATGATAGCTTAACTAATTTCTCAATGTGATACCATGCGGTTCACTTAAAACTGTTCTGATTATGAAAAAGAAGCTACCGTAAGGTACTTGATACTACTTTGTCTTTGTCTACACAAGATCTAAGCAAAAATAAAGAATATACGAACGACATTCCCAAAAGAAAGTAATTTAGAAAGCGTTCTGTTACGTATATTTTATGAATGGCAATATAAGCGAGACAAGATATTTGTGTATTAATTTTATTCTAGAAACGTATTTTTTTAAAAGTTCTATTCCATTCGCCGCATAATTGCTGAGAGTAATTTAAGCCAACAATGATGACATACGAGGCAATACGAAGCACTAAAGTTAATTTACTTTTAAACAGATTTAATTTACGGCGCTATTAGTCGAAACATGTATTCTGTACCTGCCATATATATATATATATATATATATATATATGTGTGTGATTGCAACGTCTTATCAGGCGAGTGCCACTCCCTCAGACACTTAAAGTCCATGAGCCCAAAAATGACTTTTTCTTTGTTTTTTTTAGTCCTGCTGGTAAACTCTACACGCTCAAGCAGGCATGACACTAAAGACGTTCATTGAGATCAATTATTACATGCTTGCAGCATTTCAAGCATCCACGCGTCACAACTTTTCCATCGCCACAGGGCCATTGTTATAGACAAATGCCTGAGAGAGTATCTATACAAAGATGATGTTACAGAGTCTTAGCTTTGTACGACAGCTAAGTCTCTCTCTCGGTTCAAAATGTTGAGATCCAGAATCAAGCAAGAGCAAGATAGCCATCAACAAGTTAAACTGAAGACCAGCTTAATGGGGGTACTAGTTTCCTGCTTTATGGTATTTTAAATCAGAGATTTGCTTCTCCTAGAAAAGTTGCCTTCACCACGGCTTACGGGAACCCTTTCCATCCCAACACACACACATACACACAAATACACACGGTGGTAGTTAGCTGTTGACCCCGAAAAAAGGTCCGTTCTCCCTTTGGAAGATCTTATTTTTAATCCGTCAGGGAGACTAGCCACTCTCCTCACCAAACCAGTCTGGTGGGGTAACCAGTTTAGTTGCCGGTGACCCGACCATGAGGCAGGTAGTACTGGGTTACATGGTACCAGTAGCATATGACATGACCTGACACACATATATATATACATACATATACCTATATATATATATATATATATATATATATATATATATATATATAAGTGAACATGTCTGTGTGTGTCTCTGTGTGTCTGTGTATGTGTCTGTATACATTTCCCTACGCAATAAATCTGTCAATTTAAAATCTACAGACGTGAAATTTGATATACAGGTTACTGAGATTTAAGAAAACCTTCGTAATCCATTTCGGCCAGATATTTGGCTGTTATGTATTTAACCTTTGAGAACTTTACTAACCTTCTCCGACAATTTTGGGTATAAACACTTGAAATATTAGATATAGGTTCCTCGGACATGGATCTAACTTATTAACTTGATTGGCGCCCAAAACAGTAAATGTTAAGAGGTCATAATAGGGGTCAAAGTTAAAAAAATGACCTCTGCAGTCTCTATCAAATTACTCAGACAATTTATGGTCTAAATATTTAAAATTTGACAGAAAGGGTATTCAGAGATAAGGCAAATTTTTTAATCGGTTTGGTCGAAAATCTTTAGTTAGAAATATATAAATGTATGTATGTCTGCATGTCTGCCTAAAACTTTCAACAGCGGCAATGGATAATACCAGGATCAGTAGCGTTTTGACGTTCGACCATGCAGACGACAAATATCGAAAAAATTGGCTAAAAACATTAATATCTTCACCTTCAACTGGGCACTTTTCTACAGGGGGGGTCGCTTTTTTCGCCGATATTTTCGAAAGTCATCCTCTCGTTTCGATTGTCTAGCCTTAATTTAAACCTACGTCACTTCCAGTTTGGCGGTGGTCGTAACAGCAAAGATGTCGGTTTTTTTTTCTATTCTTTATCTCCTTCGCGGTACGGGTTCAAGCCTGCCTTCCTACTTTTTTTCTTTTTGCTTAACATTCACATCGAAACACCGGGCTAAAATGCTAGTATATATATATATATATATATATATATATATATATATATATATATATATATATATATATAGTGATGATCATATTTATTGGCACGGTAAAATAAAAGTTAAATTTTGTCTAATAAATTCTCAAAAAGGGATTAAATTAAAGAAAATAACAAAGTATATTATGTATTTTTAACTGGCCTTTCCGATGCAGCAATCGGATTTTAGAAAAAATAAATAACAAAGGAACAACAAACATAATTGCAAAAAACCCTTGTTCAAAATTATTGGCACGATTTATTTAATAATCAATTGTATAGCCTTTGGCCTTGATTACCTTCCTCAGTCGCTTTTCATAGTTTACAACCAAGTTGTTGCACTCTTCAGTAGTAATTTTAGCCCACTCTTCCTGACAATAATCCTCCAATTGAATAAGATTCTTAGGCTTCCTTTGCATTACCCTCAATTTTAATGTTCTCCATAAATTTTCAATTGGATTAAGGTCTGGGCTTTGTGATGGCCACTCCAAAACATTAATATGATTGTCCTCAAGCCATTTCTTAGTCAGTTTAGCCGAATGCTTGGGTCATTATCTTGCATGAACCACCAACGACGACCAAGTGAGAGCTCTTTAGCAGAGTCTTTCAGGTTTTCATCCAATATTTTAACATAATCTTCCTTTTTTATGCTACCTGTGACCTTAACAAGTCGCCCTGGTCCAGAGGCAGCAAAGGATCCCCAAAACATCAAACTGCCTCCACCGTGCTTCACTGTGGGTATGGTGTTCTTAGGCAGGAAAGCTTCGCCAGATTTTCTGTAAATATAAGACACTTTATTATGGCCAAATAACTCTATTTTCGTTTCGGCAGTCCATAGAACACGTTTCCAGAATGCAACATCTTTATCAATATGACGTTTTGCAAAGGCTAGCCTTGCTTTCAGGTGCATAGGCTTCAATAAGGGAGTCTTTCTCGGACGACATGCTTTTAAACCAGCTCTCTTCAAAACTCTACCAACTGTATGTCGAGATACATTCACTCCAGAGGTGCTCTGTTCATCAACAATCTCCCCAACAGAGATCTTTGGGTTTTGTTTTACTTGTCGAACAATTTTCCGTTCATCTCTTGGGGAAAGAATCCTTTTTCTCCCTCTACCCTCTAAACTCATAACGTGGCCTTGCGATTTGAACTTGTTTATTATGGCTCTAACAGTGGATTTGGGAAGGTTTAGCTTCTTTGAAATCTTATCATAGCCCTCCCCATTGGCATGGCATGCTACAACAAGCTTCCTGACGTCTTCGCTGTGTTCCTTAGTTTTAACCATGGCGATTGAAAATTATAATTTAGTCACTTATAATAGTTTAAATAAATCGCTATCTAAAAATTATCTGAAAAAATTATTCACTGAATTAGCGTTAAACAAGCATAATATGGCTATAAAAAAGTTCAGAAAGCACGTAAACCGGAAATTGATTGATATTATACTGATACTAAAAGAAAAACAAAGCCGTGCCAATAATTTTGAACAAGGGTTTTTTGCAATTATGTTTGTTGTTCCTTTGTTATTTATTTTTTCTAAAATCCGATTGCTGCATCGGAAAGGCCAGTTAAAAATACATAATATACTTTGTTATTTTCTTTAATTTAATCCCTTTTTGAGAATTTATTAGACAAAATTTAACTTTTATTTTACCGTGCCAATAAATATGATCATCACTGTGTATATATAAATAAAGTGTTATGACGATGTATCGGAATCGGAATTTTGAATCGGAAAACTTGGAACATTTGGGAATATCGGAAGCGTTTTTTTACGTTTGCGAAAATATATGGACCCTTAATATATATATATATATATATATATATATATATATATATATATATATATATATATATATATATATATTCTATTCTATTCTATACTCCTTTAAATTCATTTTTTTTGTGTGTATTGATATTCATATTAAAACCCCTGTTTTCTAGTTATTTAAAAAGAAAATACAAGTGTTTTATATATTAGTTGTGGGATTGCAATCTCTAGCAAAACATATAGCTAATCTGCATATTATTTTAAACATTCATTTTAATTAATCCCCCGTTGTTATTTTTTTTTCGGTTTTCTTATGGGATGATTATCTTTAGTTAACTATTACTTTTAGTTATATTCATGCAGATATTCTACATGATTTATGATTGCATAATATTTGCGTAAAAAGTTTATTGTAAACAAAAAATTGTTTCCATATATATTTATGTATACATATATATTTTTGTTTAACAAATTTTGCCTACTAAACTCCTCTTAGAGTTTTTGGTCTACAGACAAGACACTTCATATATAAGGTATTTGAAACTATGCAAAACTTTATATTTGGGTTTTAGTCCTGAAAAATCGGTGTAAAAGTGTGAAAATTGCCAGATTAAGGTCAAACGCTGGCATTATGAATGAATAACGTAGTAGCTATTGGCTCATGTTTTAATTTTTAGCCTTGCAGTAAACATGTTTTAATAGCCCAGTCATTGACAGCAGAGGTAAAGTTAACCGTGAGCTGAACGTTTTGGTTCGATTCTCGGTGTAACGCATGAATTTTTCTTTTAAAATCATTACTATATATTGCATCCAGTCTATCTACATATCAATATATATATATATTATTTTTAAAATATAATTATGCACTGACACGTATTTAGTCGTCTACGACTCATCAGAGTGGCTGAATCTAGCGAGATTCGAAATCGGGACCCCATGGTTATTAGCCTTAACCCCTTACTGCTAACCCATCTTGCATGGCTGTCTGGATATATCGCGATTTACTTAGATGCTGTTTGTTTTGGTTTTAGCGATATGTTTGGAATGAATTTAATTATTTACGAAAGTGCATTTTTACCTAAATGCGAGTTGGGAATAATTTTCCATTTAACCAATTTGGTACCCCCACATGAGGAGCGGTATATATATTATTTTTTAAAATATAATTATCCACTGACACGTACTTCGTCATCTACGACCCATCAGAGTGGCTAAATCTCTCTCTCCATATATATATACATATATATATATATATATATATATATATATATATATATATATATATATATATATAAATAAGTGAAAATGTATGTCTGTCTTTTCTCTATGGTAGTTAAGGAAGACTATTATACAGAAAGGCATTACTTTACATATTCACACTTTTTAATATATACATATGCACATAACCTTATGATCAGTACATAGGGCACGAAGAAAGCCGGGCAGAACTGTTAGTATATATATGAAGTGAACGTGCCTGTGTGTGCTTGTGTGTGTACATTTCCCTACGCAATAATTCTGTAAAGTTTAAGTCTACAGACTCGAAATTTGATATACGGGGTGCTGAGATTTGGGAAAATCTTTATGATCGATTTCCAGCCAGAAAGTTGGCTAGTATGGCGTCAAAGTTAATCTATTTGACATTTGAGAACTCTATTAAACTCGTCCGACAATTTTGAGTCTAAATATGTGAAATTTTAGATATAGGTTCCTTGGCCATGGATCTAATTTAACAACTTGATTTGAGCCCAAAACAGTAAATGTTAAGGGGTCTTAATAAGTGGCACAGTTTAAAAAAAATGTATTTTTCCTCAACATAAACCTCCAAAGACCCGGGCAACGCCGGTCTGAAATGCTAGTATATCTATAAAAGCGAACGTGTCTTTGATTGTGTCTGTGTTTCTGTGGGTCTGTGAACATTTACTTACGCAATAACTTTGTAATTTTAAGTCTACAGACTCGAAATTTGATATATAGGGTACTGAGATTTGGAAAAATCTTTGTAATCCGTTTTTGGCCAGAAATTTGGCTGTTCAAGGGTGAAAGTTCAACGATTTGACCTTTGAGAACTCTATTAACCTCCTCCGCCAATTTTTTATCCAAACACTTGAAATTTTAGATATAGGTTCCTTAGACATGGATAACTTTATATAAGCCCAAAACTATAAATTTTAAGGGGTCATAATAGGGGTCAAAGTAAAAATAGTTAGATTTTACCAACTAGTATCGGTTTGAAGCTCGACCATTCAGACGACAAATACCGAAATATTGGCTAAAAATATTAATTTTTTTCACTCTCAACTGGGCACTTTTCTACAGGGAGGGGTCGCTTTTTTCGCCGATATTTTCGAAAGTCATACCCTCTTTTCGATTGTCTAGCCTTAATTTAAACCTACGTCACTTCCAGTTTGGTGGCAGTCGTAACAGCAAAGATGTCATGTTTTTTTCGCGTTCTTTTCCTCCTTCGCGGTACAGGTTCCAGCCTATCTGCCTACTACCACTTTTTTTTGGCTCAACACACACCTCCAAACACCCGGGCAACGCCGGCTCCCATGCTAGTACACACATATATATATATATATATATATATATATATATATATATATATATATATATATATATATATATATATATACGCTATAATCGCATTCACACACCGGTTATCGTCAGATCACTGAAGTTAAGTAACGACGAGCCTGGTTAGTACCAGATGGGTGAGCATATGGGAATTCTACGCGCTGTATGTGCTCTTCCCTTATGTGGGCATTTGTTTCAAGTCGTCTTGTACATGCAATTCACTTACCACTAGTATTTAACAATGTCGACTCAGGAGAGTTGTGGTTGGAGACTGCGCACCTTCTTTAAATAAGACTTGCACGCGCAGGCACCCCTTCGTGGGTAGCCTTAGTCTGTCATAGATTGAGGGAGCCATATATATATATATATATATATATATATATATATATATATATATATATATATATATATATATATATATTGGGAGGTTTATTTGGTAAAAAAAAACTGGGGAAAGTGCTCAATACGAGAGTAGAACTAAATATGTTTCTTTCTTTCAACGTGATGTCTTTTACTCGAACCATTACAAATTGTTTCAATAGGCAGCACAATTTTAAAAAAAAACTGTCCATTTCTTCAGATAATTCGAGCTAAGAAAAAGAAATTCGAAGGAAAAAAGATTCTTTTTAAATTACGAATGGATATCACAAACAAGTATTGAACTGCTGGATAGAGATATTTTACTTCTTAATCGAATCATATAATTTAATTTGTCAATCTCATGTTGACTGTACCTCTTCCGTTAATATTTAACGAAATGTTTGGAGGTACAAAACTTATATATAGATTTAAATAAAATATGCGGAAATTTCTCGAGACCTCTCATACATATGTGGAAACCAGACAAGGGAGCAGATCATGTAATAATAGATAAATCGGATTACGTTGAGTAAATGTTATTTATGTTGTTTCGTAACTGGGTTGTGATTTGTGATTTTTTTTTTACGACAACCGGCGACGTTCAGCCTAGTTGTTAGACGCAGACGAATCTCCACATTTCTTTGAAGCCAGAGTTGTAACAAAAAAAGGTCATGTTGATCGGTCTCATTCATTACAGTTTTTCGAATGCAAGCGAAACCGTTCCGGCAGAGAAGTACTGTAAATAAATGGATGAAATGCATCAGAAACTTCGACAAGAACACTCAGCATTAGTCAACAGATAAGCTCAATTCTTCTCACCAACAATGTCTTGTCGCACGTTGCAAAACTGATTTTATAGAGGTTGAACAAATTGGGCGACGTAACCATGTTTCATCTGCTATACTCTCCAGATGTCTCACTCACCGACTACCACTATTTTAAGCATCTAGGCAACTTTCTGTGTGAGAAATGCTTCAAAATTCTAAGCGATGACAAAAACATCTCCAGCGACTTATTCGTCACCAGAACGCACGATTTTTACGTTACTAACATAAACATACTTGTTTTGCGTTGGCAAAAGTCTTTATTTTCGTGGTATTTATTGCTCGAAATAAATACCACGAAAATAAAGACTTTTGCCAACGCAAATACATAGATAAAGGTTATAGACTTGATTAATTCCGTAAAGTACAATACTGAAATGCGTATAGGAAAGCCACAACTGGTTGGAAATACAACTTAAAGTGGTCGCATTCTAACCTTTAGCGTATTTTGAGTCAAGAAAGTTTCGCTCTCATTAAATACAAAGTTACGTGTTCGAGCACTTCACGGCTGAATGTTTTTATCTCCTCCACACATTATATTTTTATTCTTCGAATCCATTTCCATTGTTTCGGGCGCTTTTTCTGTTAGCTTGAATGAATTTTAGTAACTGAGGACATTTTTCTTATAAGGGATTAGGCATCTCATCTATTATATCCATTACCACTTTACATTCACTTGTGGGGTAAACTTTTTACAATTATTTGTCGTGCTTTATGAACACCCACTTACGATATTTACTTTTATATATCAATATTTTAACGAATTTTCACTAATGCCGTCTATACAAATATAAAGTCTATCTCATGGTCTATGCAAATATAAAATGTATCTCATGGTCTAAACATATAGGAGGTTAACAGTTCTCCTTTATATATTTTTTTTCTGTCGTATTATTTTTCTTGGGAACATTTTTCTAGCTGGCATTTCATTTTCAATTTTGGCGTTCTCCTGTATAAGCATTTCAGCCCGGCGTTGCCCGGGGGTTTGGGGGTATAGTTTGAGAAGAAAAAAAGCGGTCAATTTATTTAACCCCTATTATGACCCTTTAATATTTATTGTTTGAGGCTTAACTCAAGTTATTAAGTTAGATCCGTGTCGAAGGAACCTATATCCAAAATTTCAATTGTTTATATCCAAAATTGGCAGAGGAGTTTGGTAGAGTTCTCAAAAGTCAAATCGTTGAACTTTGACCCCTTAACAGCCAAATTTCTGGCCTTAAACGAATTCCAAAGATTTTCCTAAATCTCGACCCCTTATATTTCAAATTTCGAATCTGTAGACTTAAAATCGACAGAGTTATTGCGTAAGGAAACGTACACAGACAGACAGACACACAGACACATAGAAAGACAGAAAGACAGACAGACACTTTCACTTTTATAGATATATAGATTTACTGCTTTCTAAACATACCTATTAATCTTTCCACTAATCCGTTTGATCTAGAATTATGTGGTGCGTTTGTAAATTCGTGTATTGCAAGCAATTTGAAGATTTTTTTTTTAATTTCTTGAGAGAGAATTGTGTACCTGTTTTCGAAATCGTTGGTCTGGTACCCCCTAATTTTGCAAATATCTCTTGTAATGCATTAATTCATCGTCGGACTCCTACATTTTTCTATTTCAGGTCATTTTGTGAAAGTGTCAGCCATCAGGCAATGGGCACAGCATATCAATATGTAACCGAGACTACAGTTTGTCGGAATTCGCCATGAGTTAAATTTTGTAGTCAATTTATTGGCTATTACAGTACAGTATTTGCATACATTTACTGTAGTTTCTCTTCATTTTCTTGACACCTTACAAGTATATGTAACATATTATAAGTGATTTCGTCCTGCTTATTCCAGAATGTCCGATATTAAACCCCTTTAATTTTTTTTTGCTTAGTACAGCAGGTACTACCATCTTGTCTCCACACATGAATATTCCGTTGCAGATCGCTAATATATCGTATATTAGATGTTTTATTTTAGGAAATAAATTTTTCGTTTTCGATTTGAATTTAGTTTTCTCCATGGTGACTGGTAATTATTTTATCGTATTTTGTAATATGTATTTGATATCAATTTCCGATCTTAACGACGGTTCGTCGGCTTGGAGTATTAGTCTAAATAAACCATGTGCATGTTCTATTTGCTTTGAAAATAAATAACCCATATTAAACGAAACAATAAACAATATGTTGGTCAATCTTTGTGGTCTGTTTCGTAGAATGCTATGCATTGCCATTATTGAACCGAATATTGTTAGCAGCGAGCAATGATAAGCTTGTAGAATATACCGTCTCCCATATATGTACTAATGGATGTTTTTAATGTTTTTACTGCGTAAATAATCGTTATACTTTCCTTCTTCATTTGGAAAAAAAATTAATTCTACTAAAGGCAGTGTTCTCAACGCAACAACTGATTTCAAATTGCCGCCTTCTTGCTTATACATGCATCAACAACATTTACATAAGCATAAACAACAATTACTCGTGTGACTCGCAGCATATATATTTGTTTCTTATGGTGAAAGTGTACGAGAGCTACGTCCATTTTTTTTATATTGCAAATGGTTTTTGTGACATTTAACTAATATAATCTTACGTCTTTTTTAGATAATATAATAGGGGACCATAATATGTGCATGCTTGGAATGTTACTGTTGCAATCTATATATCTATAAAAGTGATCATATGCGTATGCGGACATGTCTCAACCTATATATTCAACGAATTTTTAATTTACAGATTTTAAATTCGGTATATAGGATATTTAAACGATTTTTATCTGTTTTTCAACTGTTTCACGATTGTGCATGTGAGAATTGTTCACCTTATGTTAAGAATAAACAGGTTTGAAAACACTTTTCAAACAGCGTGTCAATCTGGTCTAATAGTTATCGTAATTGACTCACTAGTTTTAAGTTTTTGTTTCGATTTGAGATAGAGTACTGTTTTACTCACAAGAGGTCAACTGTTTAGAAAGAAATATAATGCTAGCAAGCACCTGTCTCATTTTCTCTCTATTTGTATATAAAAAAAATTAACGTTACGTTTTATACTGGAGAACGCCGAGTAGATCTAGTAATTATCTTAAAACTAACAATTACTGTTTTTATTTTCGTGCTTGATCTACTGCCGTTTTGTCAATTACCTACCTCAAGTATATACTTTTAGTTTAATTTAAACCGTATTCAGTTATTTTCTTGAATACTTCCAAAATAAGCTTTGCACTCCCTTCTTTATTTTTTGCGTGTACAGTAATCAATGGGATTGTATCATAGTAATCGTTAGTATTGGAGATTTGATAAAGTGTCTTCCTTAAGCGGGCGATTCATCAGTAATTTGTTTATGTTGGACTTGAAGACATCCAAGTTGTAGTCAGGTGGGAAACAAGCAAACGGAAGAGAGTTCCACAGGCGTGCACTTCTAAAAAAGAAGCTTTGTTCATGGAATCTACGTTTTGATTTAGGCACAAATAAAAAGTGGGTAAAATTACTGACAGTGGTTTCAGCTAGACGGGTGTTTTTCGTGAAAGATTTGCAAGGGGGACAAGAGATTGGAGCTCAGACGAGCACTTCCCATGGAAATAACGATAAAACAAAGACAATCTTTTCTGTGGGAGAGAGGTTGCAGGGAAGAGAAAAAGGCGTCCTCAACTAAGTCACGAAGTCTATTTTGTACTCTGTCAAGGCGGGATAGGCTGTTATTAGCAACTCCAGCCCAGATGTGGCAGCAGTACTCTATCCTTGGACGTACTTGGTTTTTATACAAATAGAAAATTGAATCAGTAGTGAGATATCTTCTGGAGCGGTAGAAAGATACCACAGTTTTCCCAGCGATCTGGGAGCGTTTATGTGCGTTTATAATGTGCAATTCCGAACATTTTTCATCTACTACTATCTGTAGACACGCTTCCGACAAATCTAATTTGGTGAAAGTTCCTTCTTCATTTAAATTAGCAAAAAAACTTTCTGCGGTTGGTAAATGGTTATTTCCATCATTTAAGCAATCGTTTAAGCCAACTGTATAGCCCATGTATATTATTACTTTATTATTTTGTTCTTAATATATACGACTGTTGCATAGGCTATAAGCAATTTGTTTTATTACTCTTTTTCTTTGTATTCTTTTGAGTGGCTTTTCAATTGTCAAACTATTGATGCGTATGGAATTTGTCTTTTGGGACGAATAACTGGTTTAGCATTTTCCTTCAATTTAAATTTTGCTCCGATGTTCGTACATAAACCAAGACAATTTTGATTATTTGCATCTTTGTTTTTAGAACTTCAAATCCTGGCGTAGATTTTGTTGCACATCAAATTTAAAGGTACGTTGGAATGGTCAAATTGTTCCAACTAGCATGTATCAATTTGATTTTGTGTATTTCATATAACGTAGGCTTTCGAATTTATTTTTATTCAATTAAAGCAAAAATTTAAACTAAATTTCACCCATTAATTTTTATTTTTATAAAACGACTAGCCTGCATGCCCGGCGTTGCCCGGGTGTTTGGAGGTGTGCATTGAGCAAAAATATAAATAAATAAACAAGTAAAAGTGGTAGTAGACAGGCAGGCTCAAATGGGGTAAAAGACCGTGAAAAAAAAACGTGACGTCTTTGCCGTTGCATTCATCGCAAAACCAGAAGTGACGAAGGTTTAAATTAAGGCTAGTCAATCAAAAAGAGGGGATGACTTTTGAAAATATCGTCGAAAACATCGACCTTTTTCTTGTAGAAAAGTGCCGAGTTGAGGGTGAAGGAATTAATGTTTTTAGCCAATTTTTAGATATTAGCCATCCGAGGGATCGAGCTTCGACACGATACTAGTCTCGTAAAAATCTCTCACCTTTGTCGAAAGTTTTAGGCAGATATACATACATACATTTAAACAGATAGGTGATATTTATATTATAGAAGATTACGGTGTTTCAACTTTCCGATCTTTGGCCAGCTCTATCTGATCACGATGATTGCTTTCTGCACTCTAGGATCTTTCTTTTGTTTTATGTCAATCCCATCTTTGATACTCATATATCCGATTTTAACTCCACGTTATGGCCGACTTCATGAGATTGTACAAAAACATGGACTGTACCAGAAGAGACGGTCACAGTTTATCCTATTTAGTACTGATTATAAATGATGTACCCAAGACTTGATACGAAGACACCTACTCGACGTTTACCCTGGAATATGCCTTTAACAATTCTCTTCAGACTTCCCAAACTTTTCGATCCGTTCGATAATCATTGTAAATTACGTTATCGCAACGGCAATTTTTCATCACCTGCTTCTAATTTTGTAACATTACATAAATCATTACAATGAGCAAGCGTTAAACATGTTACACGAAGAGATTCTGATGTGGAGCACACTGAACACATGGTTTTTCACACACACACCTGTGCCTGTGTGTGCATTACACAAACACGCACTTAATTCGCTTTTTCGTTATTGCCGGTGAGCGATCAAAAAACGCAATGCGATTAATAAAGTTTTTGTACATAGCTGTGCCCGGCCTCGTCCCGTTCATCGTCGCCTTGCACTTAGGATGACATTTATGTTGTATCGTTTATCGCCTAGTGACTTGATTTCTATTACCCTAGAGTCTAAACTTATAAAATTCACGCACAAAAACACAAGGAGCCTGTTGGCGATTTAAAGCATTATTGACTGAAAGGCAAAAGGCAAGAGAATAGACCGGAAGGATTATTCCTCAAAAGGAAAGGTAGTCTAAGATTATTTTCTTTCTTATATAAACTACGATAAATTCCTTCTTATCTACATTAAACATTTATCGACAAACGGGTTGGTCTCAAGGAAAGCTCTCTTACGTTTCTAAATCGTTGGCACACGACTGCTCTTTGACAAAAAAAAACTCTATTTCCAAATACGTGATCTCATTTCTTACATCATCAACACATGTGTTTAGCTGGGAGGGGGTCTAAGAAGCTGGCCTTTGATTTGTATTCCCCAACTTTACTGGGGGCATTGAATATATTTCCTTTCGTCGCGAAGCTGTATTGAAAATGTACTTAAAATGACACGCGCTCAGATGTTATATTAGCTGACCCCATCTCTACCTACCACTGTAAGGCAACAATGTATGACAATTATTACTATTGCAAAATACTTCCTATAATTCTTACAAATTAAGTTGCAATTTGTACGGAGTGACATTGGAAATTACAGATAGTGATAATTAGGGCTAGGACAACAGCATATTCTTTTCATTGTTTGGACTCTCGAGTATGTATCCATTCATATCGTATATGCTTTTATATAGAATGATGAAGTTCTCGGTTAATTAACTGTTTCTAACTGTGACGTATATAAACTCGAGAGTCACAACAATGAAATATACGCTGTTGCCCTAGTGGTAATACTAGTTTTGTTAAAATGGTATTTCATTTTATATGAATTGCAGGATAGCTTTCCTTATTGCGGATGAATAGCAAACTAAAGGCGGAAGAGGGGGGGCAGGAAGAGAAAATAAAAAAGAGCGTGATATACGTGGATAGAGTTAGCGAGTGATCGAAAGTGAAGCTATAGATGTTTTATATATAAACAGCTTACCATTTACAGAAATCAGTATCCCTTTTGCTATGACCCGTGGAACTGACCGTAACTAACGATTGACATCTACGATTTAATACTCGATATTTTAATCTATGGTGGCCAATAGAAATATTATCATCATATTTTAAAATGAATTAGAACGCACATAGTTAGATGAAATCAATTCTAGTTATGGTCTCAGTTGTGCTACAATAAAAATAGCTTCCATTCAATATGCAGACATTAAAGGAGAAAAAAATATATAGATGTATTAAACGATATTTTTCATGAGTTACGTCGTTTAGTAACGTCCGTCGTAAAAATATAATCGATCGAACGAAAAAAAGGGATTTACAAAATAATACTATTTCCTCTTTTATGGTAGTTTTGTATTTTCTATTTAATGTATTTAATTTTTATTAGTTTTCTTCGTCTCCATGAAATCTTTGTTTGCGATAGCGCAATCTATCTGGTATAAAAAAACAAAGTAGGGAAATGAACGGTAAGCGATATGTATTGTATATTGATTTGTATGTGAGTTTATGATGGTTAATATCGTCACATAAGATGGATGTTTGTTGGATTTTATTGTTTAGGAGCTTCCGTAGATTTATTGGTTACTATTTCATCTGGAAGAGCTCGTTCATAAAAAATGGAGACAATCGAATGTGCCATTGCCTCGGTATTCGTAAGTGAATACATTTATGCAAACGAATATGAGCACATATACATATGGAATCACAAAACTACTAAACTGATACATGGACGAGGAAAAGTAATTGAACTCTCGCATTATCTAAAGTTAATATACCTTCCGCGTGTTTTAAAAGATATTTTTTATAGAAACTATTAACCTTTATTCAAATGCTCACATTAATTTATTTTATGATAGTATGGAATCCCATATGTTTTGTTCGGGTGTTAATACTCGAGAATTTTAGAATAAGTGATGATTTCTAATCGTAAATAAATAAAAATATCTCATCGATATCTCACCGCCGATGCAATTCTTTTAAGAGTACAGGACCGTCATAGGATAGAGCACCGTTGCCACATCTGGACAGAAGCTGCTATAAGCACCTTATCCTGCCTTGACATAGTTTAAAATAGATTTAGTAGACTAGTAGAGTATGCCCTATTCTCTTCTCTGCAATAATTTTCTCACAGAAAAAATCGTTGCGAGCCTTCTCTGCTCTATCGTTATTTTCATGGTAAGTGCTCGACTGAGTTTTAATCTATGGCTCCCTTTTGCCAAACATTCGTCAACTGAAACCATTATCAATTTCCTACACTCCTATGTGCCAAAACATTAACATGGATTTCATGAACAAAGCTTTTTAGAACTGCACGTCTGTTGAACTCTCTTCAGTTTGCCTGCTTTTTAGCTGATTAAAATATGGTCGTCTTCAAGTCTAACGTAAATAAATTCTTGATTAACGTAATTAAATGAATCCAATTTACCAAATTTCCACAATTAACGATTACTACGATATTATCCATTGACCTATTATCCCATTGACTACCGTACACTCATTAACCCTTATCCTCGAGTGACCTCTGGGCCTTTATATTTCGTGACTCATTTGTAAAAAATACGCCACGCTTCTGTTTGTCTGTCTCAATACTTTCAACCTCTCTCTCTCTCTCTCTCTCTCTCTCTTTCTTTCTATCTGACAACATCAACGTGTATGTAATTGTGTTATAAAATGCTAGGCTTCTTTCAAACATGAGCTGCTCCGATAAATCTGCTAGTATTTTTTTGCAGAGACATCATCACTTATGAAGGCCCGGAGACCACTTGAGGATAAGTGTTAAGAGTGTACAGTAGTCAATTGGACACTATAATAATCGTTAGTAATTGAAAATCGGTAAATATGTTAACTTAAGTGGAACGGCTCATCAAAATCTACTTTACGTTGGACTTTCAGACAAAAAAATTGTAGTCAGCAGGAAAGCAAGAAAACGGAAGACAGTTCCACAGGCGTGCATTTCTTAGAAAGAAGCTTTGTCAATGGAATATACGTTTAGGTTTAGGTATAGATAAAGAGTGGGGGAAATTATCGATAGTGTTTTCAGATAGACAAGTGTTTTTTGTGAAAGTTTGGCGAAGTGCGCATAGATCCAACATTAGTCGAGTACTATCCATGAAATAACGATAAAGCAGAGACAAACTCGCAACATCTCTTCTGTGAGATAGAGGTTGCAGGGAGGAGAAAAGGACATCTCCTACGAGGCTACGAAGTCTATTTTGAACTCTATCAAGGCAGGACAAGTCCTTTCTAGCAGCTTCTGTCAAGATGTGGCAACAGTACTCCATCCTTGGACGTACCTGGTTCTTATATAGATAGAGAATTGCATCAACAGTGAGATATTTACCGGATCAATAGAAAGATCCCACCATTTTCCAGCGGCCTTGGCAACAGATTTAATGTATGTGTTCCATTTAAGATAAGGGGTAAAGGTCAAGCCCAGAAGCTTGTCAAAACTTGAAGCCTCCTGAAGACGAGAGCCATTCATTTCAATTGATGCCAGATGTGGATCAGAATGTTGATGATCTAAAGAGAGAAGCTTGGTTTTAGATGCATTAAAAGTAACCAGCCACTCCTTTCCGCATTGTCCTACGTGCTCAAGATCAAAGGAGAGAGAATCGGAGAGAACTTGGTCGTTTACTGTCTTAGATGTGCTACCATAAATGGTAGTTTCGTCAGCATAAATGTCTACAAATGATGTAAGGAAGTGATTTGGAAGATCATTAATGTAGATTAGGAAAAGAGTTTGGCCCAGGATGGACCCCTGAGGGACACCAGCATTAATACTGTGAGCTTCTGATTTTTGCCCCTCAACTACTACTCTTATGAACCTATCAGAAAGAAATGATTTAATAATTGAGAAGACATTTCCAGCTATACCATAGCTAGAGATCTTGTGAAGTAAAGCATCAGCAGTGAGCTATATACTGGATTGATAGAAGGATTCTACCATTTTTCCAGCGGTCTCCTTCTCTTTCTCTCTCTCTCTCTCTCTCTCTCTTTATATATTTATCCTTTCTATCTTTTCTTTCTCTTTCTATGTTTATATATATATATATATATATATATATATATATATATATATATATATATATATATACACTTGTGCCCGATATTATTCATACCCCTCGGATCTTTGAGATTTCTATAAGAATATTGCTCAAACCAGAAGGTAGACAATATTAAAGGGATTTCAAACAATAAATCAAGCATAAGCATTTAATTTAAACTCAACAAATAAATAAATTATGCAAGTTTGAAACATTATACAAAGAAAAACAATAATGGCACTAGTTCAAAATTATTCATACCTCTCTTACTAATAGTCAACAGCATGCCCTTTATTCTTAATAACTGCCTGTAACCGTTTTGGATATTTATCAACAAGGTTTTTACAAGCATCAACACTGATTTTTGACCATTCTTCAATGCAGTAGTTCTCCAAATCCCTCAAATTTCTAGGTTTCCGCTTTTTAACCTCAGCTTTCAATATGTGCCAGAGGTTTTCGATAGGGTTCAGGTCGGGACTCTGGCTAGGCCATTCCAAAACATTAATTTGATTATCCTCAAACCATTTCTTGACTATTTTGGCAGTATGTTTTGGATAATTATCCTGTTGAAGGACCCAGTTTGGTCCTAAATGGAGCTTCTCCGCATCCTGTCTAATGTTTTTCTGGAGTATCTCCAAATATTGCTCCTTCTTCATGGTTCCATCTATCTTGACCAAACTACCTGGACCACTAGCCGAAAAGGAGCCCCAAAACATTAGGCTTCCACCGCCATGTTTCACCGTGGGTATGGTGTTCTTTGGGTTGTAAGCTTCTCCTTTCTTCCTCCAAACGTAAGAAGCATCCATATGGCCAAACAATTCAATTTTTGTTTCGTCAGTCCACAAAATACTTGAGAAAACGGACTCTGGAGAATTCACATGGGTCCTAGCAAACTTTAGACGTGCTGCAAGGTGTTTTCCGGTGTGCAATGGAGTCGTTCTTGGTCTTCTTCCTTTCAGACCATTTTCATGCAGAGTCCTTTGCAATGTTTGCCTTGATATTTTTATGCCAGAAGACTCCAGATTTTCTAAAATGTCCTTAGTAGTGGTGGTTGGATTTGCATTAACACTTCTTACAATATTCCTGGTGGCTCTAACAGACAGTTTCCTTTTCCTTCCTCTACAAATCAAGTTGTTTGTTGTGTGGTGGCTCTGGAATATTTTGATGATGCTCTGTACTGTTGCTGTTGGGACCTCAAATTTCTTGGAAATTGACTTGTAACCTAAACCATCCTTATGTGAATTCACAATTTTAGTCCTAAGATCATTACTAAGCTCTTTTTTCTTCCCCATTTTAATAATTTTTATTCTTTTATTGGTTTTCAGTTGATATCATTTTAATTTCTGAAAAATGCAAAAAACGAAATGAAATTAATCAAAGGTTGTATAAAAGCATTCAAAATAAGAATCAAACAGGAAACAAACAGTCAGAAACTCGATTTATACTGAAAAAATAAGGGGGTATGATTATTTTTGAACATTGCAGATTTTATAAATAGCTGTATATTTCTTTTATTACAAGTATCCCGAGATTTTAAAATGGCAAAAATGATCAGAAGAGGTTTATTAAGAGTATATATCAATATGGACGTAAACAATAAATTCTTACAAAGTTACACCTAATAAACTCAATTTTCAAGGGGGGGTATGAATAATATCGGGCACAAGTGTATATATAGTATATATATATATATATATATATATATATAGAGAGAGAGAGAGAGAGAGAGAGAGAGAGAAAGATAGAGATGATAAAAGAAAGAAAGATACATGCAAGTAAGAAGAATATTCGTGCGAGTATGGGCAAAATGAATTTCAGATTACAACAGTTTTTCTCCAATCATATGACCTTTTAACTAAGATTACAACAAACAACTACAGAAGCATATGTCTTAATTTACTAATCAAATTTTGTAAAAATCCGAATCTGATGTATTCTAGGGGTCGAATTTTCATACACTTTACCTAATGACACCTCGGATGCTCTTTTTACGTCGTCTATTGTGCCTGGTTAATCAGCATGGATCTTGCGTATCTCTATCAAAATAGCTGTCGTAATCTGGTAGACCATGCTCTTTTCACTTCCTTGCAACCTCTTTCCTTTAGAAGAGCCTTTTCAAGTTTTTTCCCTGCTCTATCGTTATTTTCATGGCAAGTGTTCAGCTGAGCTCCAATTTAGGATCTCCCTTGCCAATACTTCACAGAAACTTTCGTCTAGTCAAAATCACTATCAATAAATTCCCTCGCTTTTTACCGGTGCCATAACCTGAACATGGATTCAATGAACAAGGCTTATTTCCTAGAACAGCTCATCTTTGGAACTCTGTTCCACTAATCTGTTTTCCAGCTGACTACAATATCATTATCTTAAATTCCAATGTAAAAATTCTTATTCAACCGTCCTCGTAAATAATCTTATTATACAAAATGACCGCTACAAACGATTATCATGCAGCTGTCCCAATAGTTACAATACACACATTAACTCTTATCCTTGAGTGGCATGTGGGCTTTGATATGTAGTAACCCCGTTTTAAAAAACAAAACAAAAAGAAGCAAGAAGTTAATAGGGTTAAATCGCACGAACGGTGTGGCCAGTTCGTGACATTATTCGTTTAGTAAATGTCTCAAAATGATTTTCAAACTAAATTTGCACAATTTTCAAACGCTGCATTGGTGGCGGTCTCTTCTTGATGAACTGTCAAACTAAGCTCAATCTAAAATATCTCTGTATCTGCTTCTCTCTCTCTCTCTCTCTCTCTCTCTCTCTCTATCTATCTATCTATCTATCTATATATATATATATATGCTAGCATGGGTGCCCGGCGTTGCCCGGGTGTTTAGAGGTGTATGCTGAGCAAAAAAAGAGGGGGCAACTTTTTAAACTTTGACCCCTATTATGACCCCTGAAAATTTATTGTTTTGGCCTCAAATCAAGTTATTACGTTAGATCCATGTCCACGAAACCTATATCTAAAATTTCAAGGGTGTAGACCCAAAATTGTCGGAGGAGTTTGGTAGAGTTCTTAAAGGTCAAATCGTTGAAATTTGACCCCTTAACAGCCAAATTTCTGGCTGACACCCGTCACATCGATTTTCCCAAATCTCAGTACCCGGTATTTCAAATTTCGAGTCTATAGACTAAAAATTGACAGAGTTATTGCGTAGGGAAATGTACACAGACAGACAGACACACAGACACACAGACAGACAGAAAGACAGACAGACAGAGCCGTTCACTTTTATAGATATATAGATAAAAGTGAATGTGTATGTATGTGTTTCCGTGTGTCTATGTGTGTACATTTCCCTACGCAATAACTCTGTCAATTTTGAGTCTACAGACTGGAAATTTTATATACAGGGTACAGAGATTTGGGAAAATTTTTGTAATTCATTTTCTGCCAGATATTTGGCTGTTAAGGGGTCAAAGTTCAACGATTTGACCGTTGAGAACTCTACCAAACTCCCCTGACAATTTTGGGTATAAACACTTGAAATTTTACATGGATCTAACTTAATAACTTGATCTGAGCCCAAAACAATGAATGTTAAGGGGTCATAATGGGGGTCAAATTTTAAAAAAAATTGACTTTTTTTTCGTTTTTGCTCAATATACACCTCCAAATATCCTGGCAACGCCGGGTTGAAATGCTAGTAACCAATAATTGTGAAACCTGTTATTTCAAAAAAGAGACTTCTTAATAAAATCATTTAAAACCACCCTATGATAGAGAGCGATGATGAAAGTTTAAATATTCTGAGTTGGAACGTTGAAGGACGTACTAAGCAAAGAAACTGATAGAATACATACGAACAATTTATATAAATGTCCAACTAAACAAAATGTAGCAGGAAATGTCTCTTCACTCGGAATGAAGATCAGTTTTCATATCAGCGGAGAGAAAAAGATCATTCTTGAGAATTGCTT
Source organism: Euprymna scolopes (assembly GCF_053919585.1). Classification (NCBI taxonomy): domain Eukaryota; kingdom Metazoa; phylum Mollusca; class Cephalopoda; order Sepiida; family Sepiolidae; genus Euprymna; species Euprymna scolopes. Next base: position 108,090,334 of record NC_136486.1, read on the forward strand.
TGGGGAAGCCTGTGCAATATTTCCGAACGATGTCATATTTTCTTTTTTGAGACGTATACTGGAAAAACCTTCTACAAATACCGCTGTGCAATTTTACTCCGAAAACTCATTGGTTCATCAGCATATACATTTGCTTTCTGTATATTGCTTTAATTTATTCGATGATATTCAAAGCACGCTCTATTTGTTTAGATTGTCTCAGGAAAAATGAATATCAACAAAAAAACACACGCAAAACCTGATCTCAACGGGCATGGGTAAGCGTTTCTCCAGAAATCACGAAACTCCTTGAAGAAATGCGCATTTTATATAAAAAAAAAATATACCGAAGAAAATAATCAAGATGGCGATTATTCGAAATGAATAAATGCGTCACATGGAACACAGTCATAAACATATATGTACAACATTTATGCGCAAGTAAATTCATTTATATATGTATATGATATCTATAAAAGTGAGAGTGTGTGTGAGGACACTTCTAAACCAATATACTCTACGAATTTTTATCTACAGATATGAAAATTTAGAAATATACGGTATTCGGACGTGTAGAAGACTGTTTAAAGTGATTGGTAAAGGGTTTAAAAAATAATACTTGATAATACGACGATTTCAATAAGTGTGAGACTCTAAGAAAGCAACCCTTGTCATGGACGTGCGCCAGAAGCAGAGGTGCGTTATTAAATTCCTGGTAAAAGTGCATTGAGAATGGTGGGTACAATGTAGAAAACTAAATTCTGGAGGACAAAAGGTCACTGGTTTTAATTGTACCACTCCTGTCTTTGTATCTCTTCAACATTTTGTGTTTAAAAGATGAGGCTTTCCTTTTGAAACGACGTTCGTTGGTGTGAACTCCCCACTTCTGCCTGTAAGTGTAGTATTTTGATTGAGGCAACTCGTCAATTAGAAAAATGAATCGCTATTCACTGCATAAAATATGAACAATCGTCTTTCTTGTTTTCCTCTCCCTTTTCTCTTTTTCATTTGCTAATAATAATATCATTATCGCCGCACCCCACCATACACCCTTTATTCAATATGCATAAAAGCTTCCAAAAAATTATAGCCAATTGACTCGGAAACGCCTCGGCTGATATTTGTTAAATTTCACACGAAAATATTTAGAGTATATAAAAGTGTTCCTAGCTAGTATTTCTATCCGAATATGCCCAATAAGAATAGATAATCGATAATCGAAAAATCTAATTACAGAAGATAACACTTTTATACACCCTAACATCACACGTCGGTCCAAGAAGTTTTACCACTGTATAAGCAACATGGCTCAACTAATAAAAGTATCCGCTGATTCCTCTAAACGAGAGGAGCACGTTCCAAATGAATGTTTCTTTTTAGAACACAACTGAATAATGATAATTTACTTTTGTCATTTCATTCAGTATGTAATAATGATTGAACCTAATTATTTGTTCACTTTTTGATATAACAGTGGACGGTTCGAATGTTTTTTGTTGTTGTTGTTGTTTTTGTTGTTGTTGTTGTTGTTGTTGTTGTTGTTGTTGTTGTTTAGAGCACAACTGAACGTGTGCATTTTTAAATTTAAGTTAAGCCATTATTACAGACAATTATATAACATAAACAGTTGGTTATCTACAGTGCAATGTAGATTACAATGTACCATAATCTAAATCACTGGGGGAGATACTTGAATCTTTCCCTCTAATCCACTGCGAGTGGGGGGACTGAAACTAAAGTTGTAAATCTGTATATTTGATTGAAGAATGGGCGATTTAATCGCCGTCAATAATTATGAAAGTATAATGGGTGGTGACATTTGTTAGTCCTCATTCAATCCCATGCAAAAGTAGATCTGCTAATATATGTATATATATATATATATATATATATATATATATATATATATATATATATATATATATATATATATACTCGGGTTTTTTTATATTCAAAAGTAATGGACTAATGAATTCAACGAGGTTGTTAGATAGTGCTCAATAAAAAGAGCTGATAATACTTGTTTATTGTTATATAAACATGCTCACATCCCGCTGCTACAAATAGCCACTTGTTTCAATCAAACAACAGATATCATCAGGCAGCGACTTGACTATTCAAAAGTTCAATGAATAATGGATTTTTATTTTAGGTAGGAACTCTTTAGAAGTTGGAGTTAAAAAACTTAAAACACAGGACTTTAATTAAATAAAAAAGTAAAAAGGGAGAGGCAATTTAAATAAAGTTAAAAGATTACAATGGGGAGAGAGTGATTGAGAAGAGAAAAAAAGAATAGAGACAGAAATAGAGAAAGAAAATAGAGAGAAAACAAAATAGAGAGAAAAAGAAGAGAGAAAATATATATATATATACATATATATACACATATATATATATATATACATATATATATATATGATATGGAGAAGAAAAGAAAAAAGATATAAATGGTTATAATAAAGAGAATAAGAACTAGAAGGAAAAGGAAAGAATAATGAGATCTAGTTAAATAGAGGAAGAGAGAAAGTAAGAATTTGACAGTATATAGAAAAAGAAAAAGAAAAAGAAAAAGATCTGCGTGTCAACCAATTTATATATATATATAGATAGATATAGATATAGATATAGATATAGATATATATATGCATATATCATATATATATATGAATATATATGCATATATATATGAATATATATGCATATATGTATATATACATGTATATATATATATATGTATATACATGTATATATGCATGTATATATATGTATATATATGCATATATATGTATATATGTGTGTTACAATAACAGAAACCTGTTCTTGTGAGTGAGTAAATATGAAATACGATAGTCAAAGATTCGAACTTGCAAAGCTAGATTTGGAATTGAGAATTCCAATCATAAGTTAAAATAAATACAGAATGTTATTGAAAATAAGGAATGTGGAATCGCAATTGTTTGGCCCACACAAAATAGTTAGATATATGTTTATTGGAAAAGGAATGTAATGATAAAATTTGTTTCTGTGAAAAATAAAATAAGGAATTTAATCGTCAATTGAAATTATACACATATTTTGTAAAGAGGTTACTCGAAAAATAGGTTACTGAACTCGTGGTGTCATGTCAGTGTGGGATGTTTTGAAACGTGACGCATGTCAAGACAACGTGCTCGATGAGCACATGTTTAATCATGCGATGACGTGACGTATCTCAATATACATAGAGTTTTAGATGCAGTTTGAGAGGGAGAGAGTGAAGAGCCGAGAAGAGCCGAGAGAGAGAGAGAGTTCAGAAACAGCTGCTGACACAAAATCTTGGAAGCGAAGGTTAAAGAGAAAAGCCATGTAAAGAAACTTTGAATTCCTCGAGCGAAATCAGGGCCGGTCATGAAACAAAGGGCGTCATCATGTGTTTTTGTATCTGCGTCGTCGTGTTGTTATTCAACAGAAAAGGTATTGTCCATCTATGTTATAAGAACCTTGATAAAAGTAGCATCTAAAAATATGTGCTAGAAAGTATATGTGTCAAAGTATAAATGTTATAGAAACACTCCCGTTCACAGAACTGGCAAAAGTATAAATGTCAAACCCTCGGTCCATCTATCTATATATCAAATCTCCTCTCATTGTGCATTATATGCCGTTGGCTATTGTAGTAACATGTACACTGTCTCTATATCTCTTCAATGTCTCTTTATATATAAGACCTGTCTCTATCTCTACAAACAAAAACACTAAATAAGAACTCACGGAACAAACGCACATATTTGGTATCCCTTTAAAATACCACCCACCACATAAGATGTGTTTATATATGTATATATATGTACATGTATATATGTATATATATATATAGATAGCTATATAGATATATGTATATATATGCATATATATATGCATATATATATGCACATATGTATATATACATGTATATGCATTCATGTCATGCCATACAGGTCATATACATGTATATGTAGTCAGGTCATGTCATATGCTACTGGTACCATGTAACCCAGTACTACCTGCCTCATGGTCGGGTCACCCGGCGACTAAACTGGTTCCCCCACCAGACTTGTTTAGGGAGGAGGGCGGCTAGTCTCCATGAAGGATTAAAAACAAGACCTTTCAAAGGGCGAATAACCCCTTTTCGGGGTAAACGGCCAACTAGCACCGTGTGTTTTTGTGTGTATGTATGTGTGTGTTGGGGTAGAGAGGGCTCCCGTAACCCGTAGTGAAGGCAGACTTTCTAGGAGAAGCAAATCTCTCATTTTAAAAATACCATAAAGCGGGAGACCAGTACCCGCACTAAGCTGGTCTGCAGTTTAACTTGCCGCTGGCTATCATGCTCTTGCTTGTTGCTGGATCTCAACATTTTGAACCGATAGAGAGAGAGACTTAGCTGTCGTACAAAGCTAAGACTCTGTAACACCATCTGTGTATAGATACTCCCTCAGGCATTTGTCTATAAAAATGGTACTGTGGCAATAGAAGTCATTTTGGGGCTCATTGACCTTAAGTGTCTGAGGGAGTAGCACTCGTCTGACAAGACGTTGCTATCATAATATATGTATATACATGTATATATATATATATATATATGTCTATATATATGTATATATATGCATATATATGTGTGCATATGTGTATATATGTATATATATGCATATATATGCATATATATATGTGTATATATTTATGTATATGTATATGTATATATATGCATATATATGTATATATATGTATATGTATATATATATGTATATAAGTGTATATATTTTATGTTGACGGTTTATAAAAAGGCAAGTTTAAACCATTGTAATGTATTTTATACACATTTTTATTACTTCAACTTATCACATTTATTAATTTATAACTTTCATTTTCAGGTAATGAAAAAACTATTTTGGCTATACTTGTGCAGAAGTGTTGCTGCCATGCTATTTTCCAGACAGAAGCTATGTCCGAATGAACTCATTAATGCGTTCACATAAATATACGATGAGGATTTTCGTCTCTCAAACAACTCTATATTTGGTCTGACGTGGATTTAATCTTGAAACATGTGCCCATATGCAGCGTGGGAAAGTTTAATTTACAATAAACTTTAATTAGTTTTGTTTTGATTTTTTCAGTAAGCAATTGTTTTCAAGACTAGCGTATATTGATGTCATAATCACACCTAACAATATTGTCTTTATATTTTCAGTAAATTGTGCCCAGGTAAGCAATTAGGAACGCAAACGTAAATAAATTGAGTGAAATACAATTGTCATCGAATAAGAAGATTTGACGAAATTATATAATTGTAAATAATCCAAGTCAAATGAGTTTATGAGCATAACGTACCAAATATTTAAAGCTCTCGAGTCTGAAATTTAAAAGCATCTACAAATTCTATGGAATAATAGCAACTGAACTTACACTAGACATATAAATCAGTAAAATGTGATTTGTAGTTAAAGTTTTACACAAAAGTAGCAATGATCTTTTTTGGAAGCGGGGGTTAAAGTTATGATGGAAAAAATGCACAAAAGAGGTAATAAATGTTTTAGAAAGTTCTAGATAATATTTTTTTATTAAAACGCTCGTTGTGGGTGAAAGAATTTTCAATCGGTGTTATATACTGCAGAAATCAGGGATTATCGTAAAATCAGCAGTTGAGATTAAGTGGATATTCAGAAACAAAAAAAAACTATTTACGCTATGTCTATTGTTTTTGTGGTTTCTGATGGAGAGAAACTGTCGACGAAATTCTGCAAACCTGATGGAAAATCTATTTTAATACATAGAACTGAAGACGGATGAGAACAGTGATCCGAATAATCCCAAGAATAATTTAGTCGCTATACTTTTTAATTATTTTAGCTTTTGTTGTTATTGATTTGCTGATTTTCAATAATCCGATATAATCAAACAGTTCAAAAAATTATAAGTAATGTTTGCCAATTTTTCTACCTAAAAATACCACTATAAATTAGCGAGAACTAGAACACTTCACCTCTAATCAACAGCAAGTGCTTGTTTTCAATTAACACCAAAACATCTCAGGTAACTCATTTATAAAATATGATTCGGTAAGAGCTACTGTATATAGCAAATATGTATCATCCGTCTGTGTTTATTTTTTCGGCTTAAATATTGTCTCCATGAATAATTCAATATATACCTAACATCTAACTACGATCTATATGTTGGTGTCTTAATAGCATTACTAATTTCCCTTGGGAGGCTGTCCTTTTGTACGCCAAGGAACAAAACTATAAACCGTTTTTTTCCAGAGAAATTGAATCGATAATACCTGATTATATATATATATATTTACCAACCAATGATAATGTATAACTTATTAAAACCCCGCGATCGGACTTTATTTACCAATAAACAGCAATTATACACAACAAAGAATAAAGAATTATGCTGTTTCCAATATAGATCGCAAAATGGCAATTATTAAAAAGAAGGTTCGATTATAGTCTTTTATATGTAATTTAATTCGGAAACAAACGTATGAATTGAAAAATAAATCATTTTATTGTTTTCTGTTTGGCATTTAAATCTGAGTCTGTTAGTAGTTTTTGAGACGGAATCATTTTGCTTTGCTGCTAATTCAACAATTATCCCGCTAATTTTGGAAATCGTCTTTGGAATCTCACTAGTAAATTTTTGATTTAACTGATAGTTTTATATTGTTTCTCTTAAATTTTGAGATGTTTTTGTTTCATATGCACAAATTGAATGTTTAACTACTCTTCGTATTCCTTTTATTTTCTAGCCATCATATGAGAACATTTGTTAAGATACTTCTCATCCATGATATATTCGCAACAATAATAGGGTTGCGTTCCAATTAAAATGTCAGTATTTAGAAATGTCATTGGGGTTCATGGGCACTATGAATCCTAATCAATCACAACTTTTTCCAAACTTTACATTTCACAAGTGACAAATTACATTTTACTGGATTTCTTTTCTCGTATGTTAGTTTTCCATATTTAACTTAAATACAAATAACATTTTGTTAAATTGTTAAATTGACAATATCCAGTTTACATAACATTAATATAAAGAACATTTAGAAAAAAGACATAATAGTACGTATATTCGGCGTAAATACATTCGCTAAACCCGACAACCACCAAAATCCCACCTCTACACTTTGTAGATCCGTAGATGCCAGAAGCCTCCTACTCAAATAGCTTTTTCTTTCGAATTGCTACACTTTTGTGTTCCCTTCTGCGTCCTTACTTCTCTGGGTATACTGTCATGCTGAAGTTTAATTGTATTGTGAACAGATCTTTCGCTGTTCAACTCCCCACATAGGACACCTGTAAATGTTATTCCAAGAAAGAGGCTCCTGCGTCCAAGTGGCACTGTACCTTATTTGGTGTGAAAATAAATGAAAGTAAAAAATATGCCACAAAAAAGTTAAAAACATTCGTTTTTCTGGTATTTTTCCTTTTTTGCGGGTTTGAAATTTTCAGTTAGCGACATTATGTTTGTTTGTTTTTTATAGGAAAAATTTAGTATTTATGTGTTTACAGCAATCTTTTGCTCGTTAGTAATCGAAAAGGATATGTTGGATTGCTTTGCGCAAAAGTACCATTCACATCACTTATGTAGTATCTAACGTATTTGACCGATACACGTGGGCTTAAAAATTTAAATGCATAGCACGTTTTATTATTTTCCCTGTCGCTTTGAAAAGTTCAGACTATTCGGCAAATCCAACATAAAAAACAACGCGTTTCTTCTAATGCACAATCAAATCAAAGACCACGATATAATGAAGCATAAAACCTTTCACCACAAATGGATCACGGCCGTCTGTAATAATAATATTAAAAAGACTTATGAACTAAATTCATGTAGCATGCTGACATTGAATTATGCCCTATGAATCTGGTCACGTGTCCCCCACCCCAAATAAACGGAAATAGATAATGTCTAATGACAAAACTGTTTTCGGGGATTCAGTAAAGAAGCCAATAAATGAAAAGAAAATGTGCAAAATGTAAATATAGAACAAATGGGTGTTACCAAATGCAAGATAAGTTACTCTTTCATCCACCTTTTTCTTTTTACATAGGAGTGACCATTTATAAAAGCCCGGAGGCCACTCGAGAATACGGGTTGTATTCAGTGTACACTAATAAATGGGATAATATCGTAGTAATCGTTAGTAATGGAAAATTGATAGATTGGATTACTTAAGAGGGCGGTTCATAAAGAATTTGTTTATGCTGGACTTGAAGGCAACCAAGTTGTAGTAAGCTGGAAAACAGGATCAGTTTTGTGTGTTTTAATGAAATCTAAATCTTGTATTCGATTCGGAGAAAACTAACTACATTAACCGCTAAACTAAACAAGCACTCGGAACAAATCACGCTCTCGAAAAAAATATTGATAGAAATTCACAATTTCTTGCCGGCAGGAAGTGTCACATTGGCAATTATTAGGTGCATTTCTAGCATTTTATTTTTTCTACTTTTAAACCACTTTTGACGCTCTGAAGATTGCGTGTTTTCGTTAGCCGTTTCAATTTAATACATGCAATTAAAGGGAGAATATCTTGCCAAGTAGAATGTATGCCAGTTTTTTTTTTTACAATTTAATCCATATTCCTATATTTTTTGGTATTGAAATTCTCATATGAAAAAAACACATTTGTCTTCTATTTATTTATAAAGAAAATGGAACTTTGTTATATATGAGTCGTGGAACTGCATCTATCAGCAAAAGATCTAGCTAATTTTCAAATCCTTTTAAACATTTAAACATTCATTTTATTTAATCCCTAATGATTTTTTTCGGTTTTCTAATGGGATGATGATTTTTAGTTAAGTAGTACATGTAATTGTATTGATGCAGATATGCTACATTATTTACACTTGCGTAATATTTGCGTAAAAAGGGTAAAATAAACACAAACATATATATATATATATATATATATATATATATATATATATATATATATATATATATTGTCTATCAAACTCGCCTGCCAGTTTTCATTAACCACAATATCATATTTAAGAGTATTTTAAATTTCCATGAGTTTAAAATAAAAAAAATAATACAAACTACTTTCACAAACCCAGCTGAGTAATCTTCCCCTGGATCTTATTGGGTACGTGTCTAACATTTTTTTTCTTAAATTTTTACCTTATTGCTGATATTTCAAAGATATAAGACATACGATGCTGCCAGTTTTCTCGTGTAACGCTTTACACTACTTGTTTTTCGAACCGCATAAATATTTTTTTTTATATTATTATTATTGACGACAAACAAAAAAATTCAGTTACAAGTCTATGCAAGGCCCGGAAGACGACATAAAAGCGAGGTCAAATTATAGGACGCAACATCTGTGGTCACCGAGTGTCCACATTTTTGCGAAACTATGCAGTCTGGAATGTCGCTATCTAGGCCAAATAAAAAGAGATACAAAGGAGTAGAGACAGGGAGTTGACAAAACGATATGATAGGGGTGCTAGTAGGAAAGTCTTCTGCAAACTAAGCACCGACCCTGTCACGCCACGATTAGATTTGTCAATCTGTCATTAAAAACTCATACTAACAAAAATAAACAACGACATATTTTTATAACCAGCTGCGTATGTTTTTTTCTGTTTTAACCAATGAGCGTCTGTCAAATAAATGATTTTTTTTTAAAGTAAATAGACTGAAACACAATTGACATCATCATCATCATCATCATCATCATCATCATCGTGAAATGTTATATATATTGAATGAAGTTCAGTTTTACTATGAATCGAATCGTGTACTTTTGTTTTCGTCTTTTAAAATGTAATTCATAAGTAAATAAGTTACGTATTTTAGTTTTTAAAATCCATGAAACAACGAAATGTTTAATTACTTTTGACGCATAAACACACAGATTTTCCGTTTGTAATTATTTTTTTGTAAATATTGAATGAGTTTCAGTACAAACCATCATCTTCCTTCTTTTTTAAATAATGTAATTTTGACGTTTTCTAGCGTTTTTTTTATGTTTTGATTTATTATCGACAGTCTGATTGTTCGACACATATTGTTTGCAATTACCTTAAATATTACATCATTTTTCAGCTAACACGCATTAATGACATCTTACGAATGTCACGAAATGGATGCAGTCGGTATTAAGTCACATAAAAAGAATTTATAATCATAATTAAAACCACTAAACCAAACATTATGCATTAATATCTGGAGAATTAAAGAACTTGTAGGATGAAGGTTTTACTATAATTACTGGATCTGGCATTAAATATACCGAAAAGGGTAGATCAACCTAAATACAATTAACTTACTCTATTTAAAGGGAAAACATTTGCATTTGTGAAGATTAATAAGTTGATAAAGCTTGCAAAACATTCGCTACACAATACTTTGTCAAGAACTTTGCAGCTAATTCTACCCTTTGCGACCAAGACCGCCAACCCCCAATATTTCCTCTTGTATCAGAAAACACGCTATGTGATATACGTATATCTGTACGTGATGTTGCCAAGTTAATCAAAAACCTTGATTCCAGTAAAGCAACTGGCCCTGATGGTATTCCAATTATAGTACTCAAAAAACTTCAACCTGAACTAGCGCCCATACTTACAAAACTGTTTAAACGTTGTCTTAAGGAGAATAGTTTCCCATCTCCCTGGAAAATCTCATCAGTATGCCCTGTATTTAAGAATTCAGGTGATCGCTCATCCCCCTCTCAGTACAGGCCAATAAGTCTCCTGTGCGTCATGAGTAAGTTGCTAGAATCTGTATTAAATACAGAAGTAATCAAACATCTCAACAAAAATAACCTTCTTAGTGACACTCAATATGGTTTCCGTTCTGCTAGATCTACAGCAGATGTCCTTACAGTTATATCGCATAGGATTAGCAAATCTCTCGACGGTGGCAATCTTTCTAGGGCAATTGCTCTTGACATATCTAAAGCCTTTGATAGGGTATGGCATAAAGGTTTACTTCATAAGATCGCTAGCTATGGTATAGCTGGAAAAGTCTTCTCAATTATTAAATCATTTCTTTCTGATAGGTTCATAAGAGTAGTAGTTGAGGGGCAAAAATCAGAAGCTCACAGTATTAATGCCGGTGTCCCTCAGGGATCCATCCTGGGCCCAACTCTTTTCCTGATCTACATTAATGATCTTCCAAATCATATCCTTACATCATTTGTAGACATTTATGCTGACGACACTACCATTTATGGTAGCACATCTAAGACAGTAAACGAGCAAGTTCTCTACAATTCTCTCTCCTCTGATCTTGAGCACGTAGTACAATGGGGAAAGGAGTGGCTGGTTACTTTTAATGCATCTAAAACCAAGCTTCTCTCTTTACATCATCAACATTCTAATCCACATTTGTCATCAATTGAAATGAATGGCTCTCGTCTTCAGGAGGCCTCAAGTTTTGACAAGCTTCTGGGCTTGACCATTACTCCTGATCTTAAATGGAACACGTATATCAAATCTGTTGCCAAGGCCGCTGGAAAAATGGTGGGATCTTTCTATCGATCCAGTAAATATCTCACTGCTGATGCTATTCTCTATCTATATAAGAGCCAGGTACGTCCAAGGATGGAATACTGTTGCCACATCTGGGCAGGAGCTGCTAGAAAGGACTTGTCCTGCCTTGATAGAGTTCAAAATAGACTTCATAGCCTCGTAGGAGATGTCCTTTTCTCCTCCTTGCAACCTCTATCTCACAGAAGAGATGTTGCGAGTTTGTCTCTGATGTATCGTTATTTTCATGGAAAGTGTTCAACTGAGCTTCAATCTATGGTCCCCCCTCGCCAAACTTTCACAAGAAACACTCGTCTAGCTGTAAACACTATCAATAATTTCCCCCACTCTTTATCTGTGCCTAAACCTAAACGTAGATTCCATGAACAAAGCTTCTTTCTTAGAACTGCACGCCTGTGAAATTGTCTTCCGTTTTCCTGCTTTCCGGCTGACTACAATATGGTTTTGTTCAAGTCTAAAGTAAATAAGTTCTTGATGAGCCGTTCCATATAAGTTATTAAATTTACCAAATTTTCATTACTAATGATTACTATATTGACCAACTTCTACTGTACACTCTTTAACCCTTATCCTTGAGTGGCCTCTGGGCCTTGATAATGTGGTGATGCCTTTGTAAAAAAAAAAAAATACAAATGGCACCAACGTTAATTATACAACTTGTAAAAATTCATGGCAAAAAGACGGTAAAATTCTTGCAATGAATGCACGAAAAATGAGAAAAGAAAAATGAAAATTAAATAAAATCACTAGACTGACATAATGATTAGACTACTTTGATCGAATTTACTTCTATATATTTAAAAAACGGATATTATCCCTTCACTGTTGGTTGTCGTGCTCTATTAATAAAGGAAAATACATCAGTGATTTGTCGGTTTATTTGTTTTCAATTAAACCAACAAATCGACCCAATAATAGAAGTAGAATACGTTCAGTGATTGCAGAGGTCGTATAACGTAAGAGAACGTTTAATAATAAATGCACGGAAGAAGGGGATAGTGTAACTAATGAAAACAAGAGGAAAAGGAGCGATATATGAAGGAAAACCGAAATATAGGGAGGAGAGAGAGAGAGAGAGAGAAAGAGAGAGAGATAGAGATAGAGATAACATAGAATGAAAGAACTTAGATGGAGAAGGTGCAAATATATTGTTTGCTTACTTATGTAGCCTTTTAACAGGATTGCAGCCGAAGCTAGGGAGATTTTACACCGGAAATCACAGAAAAATTCTGTGCAGCGACGAACTAGATGATGATGATGATGATGATGATGATGATGATGATGATGATGATGTAACTGTTGAGAAAGTAATCATTCCGTTTGAAGAAACCTAGCATGCATATAGCACCTTTCAGAGGTCCATGTATCAGAAAAGCTGGAAACCTGGTGTGATGCAAGCTAGTGATAAGGTAGTGCAGGAGATACGTTGAAAAAACATGGACCAGCGAAAAACGCTTGAGAACTTTAACTTAAGCTATTGTGAATACAGTGCCATTATTACAATAAAGCTGTGATTTTTTGTAATAAAAGTAAACTCATTTTTTTATATTATGGATGTCGTAAGAGACATACCGACCCAACTAATAGAGATAGATGGATGTAAAAGCAAATGCACTAAACACCATAAAAGGAGTCGATGCTTATATTTTTTTTTGTTGTTGTTTTTGTTACAGTCTCATTTACATTTTTCTGCGGCAGAACAAAGTTAAACACAGAATAGCGTTCCTACGTGATGGACTATCAGCTACTCCAAAAAGGACACACTTAATAAAATGTTAAGAAAACTGTCCCAGTCATGAACATTTTCGTACATCGTCATTTACATCAACGTCTTCTTCAACACATGGGCGTTTTTCCACGCGTGCAATCAAGTAACCAGATAAATTTTATATCAGGTTGACAAGAAAGTTTTCGCGGATTTTTTTTTGATTTTGATTTAAAATGATGTATTTTTAAGTAAGCTTTAGTTGTGAAAACTTTACTTCATATATCATTTAAAGAATGTTTTTACAATCGTTTTAATACAATTATGTCTTCTTTTCAGAAGGTTGAATACGCGATAGAAAAAAAAACAAATCCGTAAAATTTTTCTATTTCAATTAAAGCCAAGCCATAAAGGCTGTTGAAACAGTTCACTATATCCACGAAACGTTCGGCACAGGAACAACTACTGAACGCGCAACGCAATGGTGGTCTAAGAAATTTCGTTGCGGCGAAGAAAGTCTTGAAGATGATGAACGTAGTGGTCGGTCATCGGATGTTGACAACGATCAATTATGACAACCGGCGACGCTCAGCTCAGTGGTTAGACGCTCATGAAGCTAAACGACACTTTCCGAAGCCAGGGTAGCACCAAAAGAAGGTTATGCTGACTGTTCAGATGTCTGCGACCGGTCTCATCCATTACAGTTTCTTGAATGCAGGTTAATTCATTACAGCGGAGAAGTATTCTAAACAAATGGATGAAATACATTAGCAAAAAATGTTTACTTAATTTACTTTATCATAACCCCATTTGCTTGGAGCGTTACATCTCGACTCAGACTTACTTTTAAAAATCATTTCGTTTCTCCTTTTGAAGTCGTGACTTTCTTATCTCGTATATTCTTATATTTCGGCACTTGTAATTTTAGTGCGTTTTGTCTAGGAAGCTAACCTTTAACACCCTGCTTCAATCACGGCACTTGCAACTGTTATATTTCCATTTGCTGCCAGTGGATCCTGATATGCACTGATGTAACTATTAAGAAATTTATACTGTTTAAAATTATCCCTACTTACTAGCGTAGGATCCTACTATATAACGACTAATTTGTCCTTTGACTGAAGTCAGAACATGTACTCGAATTTAAAAAAAGAATACATTTATTTTCGAAAAATACAAAAATAAATAAGGAACTCCAAGGCACTTTTCGACATTTATTCATGAAATAGTTATTATCGTCCGGTTCTTTGACTGTCATGGCTCTTGCGGGCTGCGACGTTGTTTGGCTGTGGAATTTATTATATATATATATATATATATATATATATATAATTGCTAGTTGTACCTAGCTATGCCTATAGTTGTTAATAGTCTTAGTTGATACTTATACGTGTTAGTTTGGCTTCTATTATTTTGTCGTATAGCAGACAATTGATAATATTTAAGTGAATCTCTTATAAATGTCACAAAGTTGCAGAGTTTAATTGAATTATTTCCCGCAGTCAAGCAAGCGTTTAATGCATTAATCTGTTAGTTAGATCTTGATAAGGACAAGACACAGACTATTAAGGCCATCAGTCCTTTGATCCGCGTCGAAATTTGATACAAGTTATCTCGATTAATATTAAACTGACTGACAATTCAATCTAATTCATACTGATTAGTTAGTCCTAGATAAATGCTGACCATCACAGGCTTGATCGGTGGATTGAACGATGATTTGAAAATCTCTAAACAAATAGGACAGATATTGATTAGACCTAAAAGAAACTAACACGTGATTCAGATGGCTGTTCATAAAACATGGTAAATTTAGATTTAAAATGCTAATGATCTAGTCTCTTAGGCAGGAACGATCACTACTTATCGAGTATCGAAAGCCAGTCGATGATAAGGGTTAATAGGTGTCAGGTAGTCGTTGATTATCAGTTATGCTGGAACTTGGTAGTGCATATTTATCTAAGAGGACCTGAAAACTTTCATGTTATAATAAGTTGGAAAGCAGCCCGGCGATATTATGGCCCTTAAATGAACAGTTATAGGATTGAAATATTGCTCATGGGATATGCGTTTAGGTTTTAGCATTAATTGATAATAAGGGAAACTACTGACCGTTAGTTTTAACTACACGAGAAAGAAACCTCTGTCCCATCGACGAAATGTTGAATCCCTCTGCCTGTTCTACAAGTATTTTAATGGTGAATGCTCTGACGAACTACGAGCACTTGTGCCCCCATCGAAGTAAACACCCTCGACAAACCCGACAAGCAGCTAAATCCCACCCTTACTCAGCATATCATTCTACTTCAATAGTATCTTTCCCAGAACTGCTAGACTTTGGGACTTCCTTCCGGGATTCTGCTTTCCCAACTGTAGTGACATGCAGAAGTTAAAATGTAATGTGAACAGACATCTTCCTACTCAACTCCCTTTATAATATTCCTGCAACTTATGTCTCCGATTGTAGCCTCTACTTTAAAGTGGCACTGTGCCTTGTTGGGATTAAAGTTAAATAAAAAAAAATAGTAGGTTGGATAAAGTAGTAGAGTGAAGAAGGCATAACCCGCTATATTTGGAAATCGATTTTGAATGATGTCAATGTAGGAAATGGTGATCTAATCAGCCCTTATATATATATATATATATATATATATATATATATATATATATATATATATATATATATATATACATATATATATATCGACACTATTCTATCTTGGACGCATTCGACTCTTTTACAGGTAGAGTATGTCGATTAGATTGAGATACCTTTGAAGCCGTATAGAGATCTAATCATTTAAACAGCGACTTTGATAACGGATGTAATGTAAGGCTTCCATTTCTGTTAGAAGTTAATGGATGTATTATTAATCAAATTTCTAAAGCAGGGTGTTTCCTCAAAACGAAAGCCATTCGTTTCGATTTCGAATTGTAGATTAAATATTTTCCGCTTTTTCACCGCTCGAATCCGTTGCGCAAGACCTAAGGGGAATGGAATAAGCAAATATATGAGAAGTGGTGCATCCTAATCCTTTAAAATTAACCGGAAGTGATTATCGGAATTACCCTGTAAGGGCGTCTCTGACAGCTGTAAATTATATCCTTCACCAAGCGAACTGTCAATACTGCCGATGGTAAATTTCCTAAAGTTTAACTTCAGATATTAAAAAATCTTACAGAAAAGCCCAGTGACAAACATATTTTCGGTTCAGTAAAGATCCAATAAAATTATACTTTTTCACTGAATCGAAAATTATAGCATGCTATTTTTAGCGACAAGCTACTATAAAACACAAAACAATACTTCTTGTACTTATATTTAGATAGATTTTAAAAAAGAATAAGTTCACCATTCTAAACGAAACAGAACCATGGAAGAAAAGTCAGCCGAATATTTTATGTATAAAACCTGGTCATTGGACTGTGAACAGAAATGAAGACAAATCTAAATAATGATATAAACAACACACAACGTGTTTATAAAAAAACACGAGTTTACACGAATTACATGCGTTTTATGCTAGTGTTTCTGTGTGGAGAGGAAACGCAGAAAATTCTCTGTTTCTTAATTGCTATATATGTTAATAATAACACATAGACACATAAATATTATTCAAACACGGTAGTGTTTTAATATATGGTAAAGTGGCAGTTTTAGTCATTTAGAACTGCTTTAAAGCTTCACCGTCCCCTCATTTTCAGACCATATTTTAAACTATTATTACAATTTGTAGATCACCCTCTCAGCTATATTGTGAAAACAAAAATGTTCAATTTTTATGTGAGGACCGGGATTTATTATAATTATATAATTCGATCTTCAGAAATACGTTATAAATCTTCACTCACTAAATGGTTATATTTACAAAAACTTAAGGTGATTACACATGAATGGATAGTCTGGTGGAAGATAAATAATCCAGTGACGTAAAATCAAAGTATATAACTTCAAGAAAGTTATTTTATTTTATATATATATATCTATATATGTATATATATATATCTATATATGTATATATCTATCTATATATATGTATATATATATATACACATATACGTATATATATACATATATATATATATATATATATATATCTGTTTGTTATCTTAAGGTGAGCATATTTGAGAGTGAAATAAGTAATAGCCACTAATGTATAATGTAAATGCAACGCTATTTGTGTAAACAAAAGGAACTTAGACGTTTGAACAATGTTTGATTATTGTAATTCTAAATACTATTATAGCAGCAGTCAAATAACCTAATGGTTAGAAGTGCTTATTCTCGTTTAGGCGGTCAAGTTTCAAACATGGCTAAATTTAGCTGAAAAAATGCGAAGCTCGCGGTTTGTTTACAAACAAACGTTTGAGCACTTTACGAGTGGCGGACGGATGTTTATTTAAATAGACATTCGGACAGATTAGTTGCGGCCACCGCTTCCGTAGTCAGGGGGTAGAACTGCCGACTGTCATCACGGCGGTTCTAGGTTCGATTCTCGGCTTGGGATAGGTGTCTAGCGGCACTGATGAGTTGTGAAACAACGAAACAGGACTGTATGTCGATGACTAAAATATATTTTATAAAGCCCCCCTCTTGGGTTGAGCACTATCGTAAATAATCTCACTCGCTACTTAATTTAGCTGAAAAAAGGCGAAGCTCGCGGTTTGTTTACAAACAAACGTTTGAGCACTTTACGAGTGGCGGACGGATGTTTATTTAAATAGACATTCGGACAGATTAATTGCGGCAACCGCTTCCGTAGTCAGGGGGTAGAACTGCCGACTGTCATCACGACGGTTCTAGGTTCGATCCTCGGCTTGGGATAGGTGTTAATCTAGCGGCACTGATGAGTTGTGAAACAACGAAACAGGACTGTATGTCGATGACTAAAATATATTTATATATATATATATATATATATATATATATATATATATATATATATATATATATATGTGTGTGTGTGTGTGTGTCATTATGACCGCCAACTGATATGGTGTTCATAGGTAATTATTTCCTTTCCATGAGTGTGTTTATACTTTTTCATATATTCATATTGTGTACTAGTTATGTTTACCGGGCGTTGCGCGTGGAACATGTTGCTATTAAATTTGGTTTCGGTTTGTTTTTCATTACTTTAACTGTCCTTATTTAATTTCCTCTTATGCATGAATCATGTGAGAAGTTGCAACTGTTTTTGTTTGCCAGATCTAGAGTGCCCTTTAATGGTGGTCGGGGATAAAACCGACATTTACTTCTAATTCCGCCTCTGTCGTGGGCAAGTAAATAAATCTACATAACCACGAATACATTAAATACATTAAAATAATGAAGAAGAATCTTTGCCGCGAAGAGGTTATTATTTCAAATAGGTAAACAATTATTATTCATTGTTAAATATACTTAATCCCGTCCCAACTTCCTAATGGTAAGAAATTTCAAGTAACAAATTAGAGATAATCTTAAAGGCCGCTGGCATGAATTTAGAGAAAAAAAATCTATTTGTTCTTATTTCTTTTCAGTTTCAAATTCGGCAAAAGAATGTGTTTCTGCACATTTATAACCTCAGCGTTACTGTCTTCCTATAAAATGCGTTTCTCCAAAATAAAGATAATGCGTCATGAATAAAACAGTTTTCTACTTAACATATTTTCATGTGTTAATACCCGATTTCCAAATATAGCGGGTTATGCCTTCTTCACTCTACTACTTTATCCAACCTATTTTTTTTATTTAACTTTAATCCCAACAAGGCACAGTGCCACTTTAAAGTAGAGGCTACAATACCAGTTCAATTCGATAAGAAATACATAATATGTATTCTATTTCAATTTCCGATAAATGAACGTGTTATATCGATTTCAAATATGTGATGTTACGGTATATGTATGAAATCTTTCTTCGAATTATTAGATACCTTAGATAAAGTACTTAAATAATACAATGTTTTGGTATTTATAATTTAGTAGTTATATTTAAAGTACGTGTGTATATTTAAAAAGCATCATTGTTGTTTATATTTTATTTTTAACTAACGTGGAGGAGGGGGGACTTTCGACCTTGCCGGGTCTAACAATACGCTTAAATGTATTTTAATTCATGCATATTTCGT
>NC_136486.1:108114673-108127173 GCF_053919585.1 Euprymna scolopes
GGTCTGTATTGAGAGGTAAATGATCGATCTCCAGAATTTGTAAATGCAGGGCGGACTGCTGTTGAGAAGCATTTCTCCCTTAAAGTAACTTTTGTAATTATTTCAGCACTATGATTGGAATGTGGCTGTACTGGAATCATGATTTTTCATAAGCTTGGAAAAGTCATGCACAGATATTTGTATGTCGCATAGTGTATTTTCAGACACAGGAGGAAATACTGTGGTTATGCAGCCATGGTCGAAAAGAGTAGAATTTGCTGCAGCGTTCTTGGCAAAGAGTGTTTCTTTGTCAGATGCTGATGCACTTATCTCAGGTTTATAGAGGATGGTTGGGAAAGAGAACACATCTCTCTTCAGGATCCGGTTTGTTATTCGCCAAAACTGGTGAAAACCAAGCCGTTGCTCAGTTACTTTAAACTTAACGTACAGAGGATATGAACTCATTGCATTCTTTATTACTCCTCAGTAGTTGCTAGCAGTCCTAAAGTTGACTATTTCGTTGAAAGCAATGGAAATTCGTAAACATTTATGCTGACAATACTATCATCTATGGCAACATAGCAAAGACTGTAAATGACCAATTCTCTCTGATTCTCTCCTCCGATCTTGAGTACGTAGTACAATGGGGAAAGAGGTGGCTGGTTAAGTTTAATGCATCTAAAACCAAGCTTTTATCATTACATCATTAACGCTCTGATCCCTGCTTCGGTGGATATATCACTGCTGATGCAATTCTCTAGCGAGTTACGTCCAAGGATGGAGTACTATTGCCACATCTGGGTTAGAGCTGCTACAAGCATCTTATCCTGCTTTGATAGGCTTTGAAGCCTAGTAGGGGATGCCCTTTCTCCTCCCTACAACCTCTTTCACACAGAAAAGACGTTGCGAGCCTGTCTACTCTATCGTTATTTTCATGGCAAGTAATCTTCTGAGCTCCAATCTTTCACGATAAACACTCGTCTAACTGAAACCACTATTAGTGATTCCTCTACTCTTTACATGCGCTTTAACCTAAACGTAGATTCCATGAATAAAGCTTCTTTCTTAGAACAGCACACCTGTGGAACTCTCTTCCGTTTGCCTGCTTTCCAACTGACTACAATATGATCATCTTCAAGTCCAACGTAGACAAGTTCTTGATGAGCCGTTCTCCTTAAGTAATCCAATTTACCAAATTTCCACTACTAATGATTACTACGATATTGTCCCATTGACTACTGTACACCCATTTATCCTTATCCGCGAGTGGCTTCTTGGCTTTGATAAGTTGTGACTCCTATGTATTTTTTTAATAGTGGTTTCTGTGGCACATTGGGAGTGAACCACGGCAGGCTATTAGGCTTTTGCTGAAATATATAAGGAGGAAAACTCTGTTGTAAAACCTGAGGTTAACTCTCCGCACTTTTTGTAGAAAACGTTTGCACCGATTAAGTGTCATCATCATCGGCGGTCACTCGTGTCCGAGTAAGACTGTCCTCCGTTGTGGCTTCTGTGGGTCCTCAGGTGAGCATAGAGCCCAATCCTAGACCCAATTTGTCTTGTGCAATTTGGGCAGATAAAGGTAGTGGTGGTGGGGTAGGGTTGGGTGTGTCTGGTTAATAATCTGTCCTTTCTGTGCTTGCGCCTATCCTCAGCAGCTTTATTTAGGTCACTACTATAAAGCGCAGCACCTTTGTGGACAGCGCTCCTCCATGCCAACCTGCTCCCAGCCACGTCCTCCCATGTCTTAAGGTCCATGTGAAACGTCTTTAGATTTGCTTTGATGTTGTCCTTATACCTCATCTTTTGGCCACCCTGGGCACGCTTTCCCTCAACAAGCTGAGAGTAGAAAATCTGTTTTGGGAGGCGGAGATCCGGCATTCGGACAACATGACCAGTCCATCTGAGCTGGCGTTGAGCAACAGTAGCGGTGATAGTGGGAATGTCAGCCTCACTCAGGACGCTGGTGTTGGTGCGTCGGTCCTTCCAACTAATTCTGAGGATTTTTCGGAGGCATCTTTGGTGGTACGTCTCCAGGGTTTTTACGTGCCTCCTGTATGTGGTCCAGGTCTCCGATCCATAGAGAAGAGTGGGCAGAAAGACAGCTTTATATACCATGATTTTGGTCTTTGCCAGAAGGTCACGGTTCTCAAATACTCTCTTCCTTAGCCTTGAGAAAGCCCCACTGGCACAGCTGAGACGGTGTTGTATTTCATCATCTATGTTGGCTTTTGATGATAGGATGCTGCCTAGGTATGGGAAGTGGTCCACATTTTCCAGTCTTGCGTTGTCAATGGAGATGTTTGGGGGTGAGACTGGAGTACTGTTTGGTGGTGATTGATGGAGGATTTGGGTTTTTTTTATATTAATTGTTAGTCCTAGCTGTTTGTACGCCCTCGTGAAGGCAACCAGTGTACACTGTAGGTCCTCTTCTGAGAGGGCTACAAGGGCGTTATCGTCTGCATACTGTAGCTCCATAATGGATATGGTGTTCGTTCGACCTTTGGCCCTAAATCTGTTGATGTTAAAAAGTCGGCCGTCGGTTCTGTACATAATCCGAACTCCATGGGGAAGATGTTTGTCCGTAAGATGGAGGATAGCAGTAATGAAGATGGAGAACAGGGTTGGGGCAATGACACATCCCTGTTTCACTCCCGTGTCAACCCTGAAGGGCTCTGTTTCATCTCCACTACTACTGAGGACTGTAGCTGACATATTGTCATGCAGCAGTCTCAGTACCCGAATGTACCTCTCTGGGCATCCAAACCTTGCAAGAACCAGCCAAAGGGCTTGACGGTTCACAGAGTCAAAGGCTTTAGTAAGGTCTATAAAAGCCATGTATAATGGTAAATTTTGCTCCCTGCACTTTTCTTGGAGTTGACGAGCAGTGAAGATCATGTCCATCGTGCCTCTATTTGGTCGAAAGCCACTTTGGGACTCGGGAAGGATGGTTTCTGCAAGGGGTGTAAGCCTGTTGGCCAAAACCCGAGCTAGGGCTTTCCCTGTGGTAGAGAGGAGAGAAATGCCCCGGTAGATGTTCTCCCTGGATCGCCACCTTGTCGTGGTGGAGAACCTTGTGTGTTCCGATGAACCTGAGAGCGATGCCGTCCGGAGCCTAGGCTCCTGGTAGGGCCACCCATGGCGGTAAGGTTGAAGGGGAGGTTCCAGACAAAGAGTGATCCAAAAGACCTCAACGGCTGATGCGGCGGATGATGACAATAATGACACAACGGCACTGAAGGCGGATGAAGGCTGCAACAGAAGAGAGTCTGCAGTCGTCGTGGTTCTCCATGCCATTGGTATCAGGCCCTCCTCTGCCAAGGGGCCGTGTGGTGGCTGCAGGCGCATCAGTCTCCCCACGTTAAAAGACATCACGCGCAGGCGTTCTCCCGAAAGGGAACACATCCTACTCTACATCATGGATGGAAAAGTCTTGTGACAGTCTTAGTCATTAAGCTCCCGGACTGAGGCAGAGAGAGCTCTCCCTTAATTCCCGGATAGAAAAAGTCCTGTGGCGACCAGGAAGTGGTGACGGGAGCAGGACAGTGTAGTCTGGCAGCTCCTAGCTGCAACCTGGCACATAGGCGGTGGGTGCCAGATTCAGTCCACAGTTTGCCTTGTCTCCCTTCTTAAAGATGGAGACAACTAGGGCATCTCTAAGTTGTGCAGGGATTTTCTCTTGTTCCCATATTTTGAGCAGCAGGGCATGGATGTGTCTGAGAAGATCAGGCCCGCCTTTCTTCAGGATTTCTGCTGGGATACCGTCAGAACCAGCCGCCTTATTGTTTTTCATCTTCCTAATTGCATCCCGCACCTCTTCCAGACTGGGTGGTTCTCCCATGCTCTCAATTATGGGCTGTTGGGGGAGTTTTTCAAGGGCCTCCATCTCTGGAGTGGTGTCCCTGTTCAGAAGATCCTTGTAATGCTCTTTCCATCTATTTGTTATTTCTCCCTTTCCTTTCAGCAGCGTGAGCCCATCCTTAGACCGAAGGGGGGTCAGAGAACGGTAGCTGGGGCCGTATACCACTTTTGTGGCTTCAAAGAATCTTCTGGTGTCCCCAGAGTCAGCAAACTGCTGGATCTCCTAAGCCTTCTTCATCCACCAGATGTTCTTCAGCTTCCTGACTGTCGATTGGACAGCCGCTTTAGCCTTGGCATGGGCAGCTCTTTTAACCTTGCAATTGATGTTATTCTGCCAGGTGATAAAAGTTTGCCTCTTGGTGTCTATAAGCTGTTGGATTTCGGTATCGTTTTCATCGTACCAATCCTGATGTTTCCGCTTTTTCTGCCCTAGGATGCTTATACTGGAGTCCATGATGGCAGAAGACAGCTTGTCCCAGTGCTCTTCAGCGTCATGCGGATACTGCTTGGGCAGGTCCGCACTAAGAGCCGCCTGGAGGTGTTGTTGGTAGGTGATATCGCCCAGCTGCTCGATGTTGAGCTTTGGTCGGCTCTGTCTTTTTTGCATCCTTTGCTTCCGCATTAAATGGATAGACGTGATGGAGCGAATAAGACGGTGGTCGGTCCAACAATTGTCTGTACTGGTCATTGCCCTGGTGTTCAGCACATCACAGCGGTCTTTGGCACGGACAATGACATAGTCAATGAGGTGCCTGATTTTACTTCGAGGGTGCATCCATGATGTTTTGAATGCGTTTTTTTGTCGGAAAAGTGTGTTCGTGATGATCAGGTTATGTTCTGAGCACTTTGTCAGTAGGAGTGTACCATTTGAGTTAATGTTCCCAACTCCTTCTCTTCCAAGCGTTCCTCTCCAGTGCTGATGGTCTCGTCCCACTCTAGCATTGAAATCCCCAAGTAGGATAATCTTGTCCCCCTCGGTAGATCCAGATTCAGTCGCTAACCTCACGGACCGAGGCAGAAAGAGTTTTTCGGCAGCTGCATCCATGACTGAGCAGCCCTGTTTAGGATCCACTCTGCTCACCCCAGTAGGGGAGGGGGGTTAGAAAAGGTACCCCTAAAAATAGCCTGCCTCAAAAAAACCCGTCTGGACTACCGCATCCAGAGGGATCACCACCACGCGGTCGGAAAAAGAAAGAAAATTTATGCCTATATTTTGGAACCTGGAATGTGAGGAGCCTCATGGACAACAAAACAAGTGATCGACCCGAAAGAAGAACTGCCATTATCTCAAGAGAGCTAAGGAGGTTCCAGATTGACATAGCTGCGCTCTCTGAAACCCGACTGGCTGACGGCGGGCAGCTGAGGGAGGAGAAAGGCGGGTACACCTTCTTTTGGAAAGGAAGGCCTGCAGAAGAGCCGCGTATCCATGGCGTGGGCTTTGCTATAAAGAACAGCCTCATCCGCCACCTCAATGAGCCCCCTGTTGGCATCAACGAACGGCTAATGACCATGCGCCTGATGCTTGCGGGCAACCAAATGGCCACTGTGATTAGTGCGTATGCTCCAACACTTGATGCACATGATGAAATAAAGGAGACCTTTTATGCTGACCTTGACACCGATTAAGTGTAGCAGCAGTTAAAAAAGTGTGAATCCACATACACAAAACCTTCACTGCTATAAAGAATCCATTTGTTAGTTTTTCGGACAACTTAATAATTGTGGCGGACCCCATACGTTGAAATCGAGGAGGGAGTCCATTAAAGGAATATAATATACTAGCATTTCATCCCGGCCTTGCCCGGGTGTTTGGAGGTGTATGCTGAGCAAAAAATAAAAAAGCGGTCAAATGTTTTTAAAATTTGATCCCTATTATGACCCCTTAACATTTAGTGTTTGGGGCTTAAATCATGTTATGAAGTTAGATCTATGTCCAAGGAACCTATATCTAAAATTTCAAGTGTTTATACCCAAAATTGCAGAGAGGTTTGATAGAGTTCTCAAAGCTTAAATCGTTGAACTTTGATCCCTTCGCAACCAAACTTCTGACTGAAAATGAATCACAAAAATTTTCCCAAATCTCACTAAACTGCATATTAAATTTCGAGTCTGTAGACACAAAATTGACAGAGTTATTGCGTAGGGAAATGTACACAGACACACGCACATACAGACACGTTCACTTTTATATGTATGTATATATATTAGCATGGGTGCCCTGCGTTTCCCGGTTGTTTAGCAGTGTATGCTGAGCAAAAAAAAAAAAACTAAACAAAAAAAACGGTCATTTTTTTTTAATTTGACCCCTATAATGACCCCTTAACATTTATTGTTTGGGGCTTAAATCGAGTTATTAAGTAAGATGTATTTACAAGGAACCTATATCTAAAATTTCCAGTGTTTAGTCCCAAAATCGTTTGGTAGAGTTCTCAAAAGTGAAATAGTTGAACTTTGACCCCTTAATCGCCAAATTTCTGGCCGAAACTCGATCGCAAAGATTTTTTCCAAATCTCAGTACTCTGTATATCAAATTTCGAGTCTGTAGACTTAAAATTGACACTGCAAATGTATGTGGATCTGATCTCATCCCGGCTGTGCTATTAAAAAGTTCGCCGCCGAAGTAGCTCCAGTTCTCTCCAAACATTACAACAAATTCCTTAATAAATCTTGATTTCCTACCCGCTGGATAACTGCTTCCGTAGTGCCAGTTTTCAAGAATTCTGGCGAAAGAACTGACCCAGTAAATTATCGCTCCATTAGCCTCCTCTCACTTTTCGCCAAAATATTTGAGACCATAATTAATCACGCTATAGTCCATCACCTTACAGATGCTAATCTTCTGACTGACCAACAATTTGGATTTAGGCAAGCCCGTTCCACAGTAGACATCCTAACTGTAATCTCAGAACGTATATACCAGTCACTGGACAAAGCGGACAGGGTAGAGCGGTAGCTCTAGATATCTCTTAGGCTTTTCACAGTGTATAGCATGAGCGTCTTCTCAAGAAAATCAGATCATACAACATCACTGGAAGAATACATAACATAATTAGATCCTTCTTAGATAAGAGAAAAATCAAGGTTGTCCTTGACGGTCGTGCATCTAAACAATATGATATAAATGCGGGAGTGCCTCAGGGGTCTATCCTTGGACTTCTGTTATTCCTAATATTCATAAATGACCTCCCTGACAAAATTGTCTGTGAGATTGTTATGTATGCTGACGATACCACGCTCTATAACAGACACGACAGGAAAACAAATGAACACATATCTAAAGAAATGGCAGAAACGCTAGAGGAAGATCTCCGATCCGTAGTGGAAACGGGACAAAAATGGATGGTCACCTTCAATGCTGCCAAGACTAAATTTGTTTCCTTCAATAATTACAAGAAACCTTCCCTACCGCCAATAGCACTGGCCGATGACGCTTTATCTGAAAGTACATATTTTAAACTCCTCGGCCTAACGTTTATAGATAACATGAGTTGGAACATTACATTGAGAACATTGCCAGGACCGCTACGAAGAAGGTGGGTTCTTTCTACCGTGCTTGAAAGATGTTAACGCCTGAAAGGATCCTATACCTCTATAAGGCCACCATTCGCCCATGAATGGAGTATTGTTGTCATATTTGGGATGGTGCATCTGCCACGAGTGTCTCGCTCCTAGACAACGTTCAAAAGAGAGTCGCCAATCTAATAAGTCCTAAACTGTCAGCTAAACCTCAACCTCTGTCACATCGACGAAATGTTTCCTCCCTCTGCCTGTTCTACAAGTACTTTCACGGTGAATGCTCTGACGAACTGCAAGCACTTGTGCCCCCTCGACGTAAATGCCCCCGACAGTAGAGATCTCTAGATACAAAAGAGCCTTCTAGTCCAATAGTTTCTTCCCCAGAATAGCTAGACTTTGGAATTCCGTTCCGGGTTCCTTCTTCCCCGACTGTACTGAAATGCAGAAGTTCAAGTGCAACGTGAACCGACATCTTGCTGCCTAACTTCCTACACAGTACACCTGATGCGTATGTCCCTGATAGTAGCCCCTACAACAAAGCGGCAATGTGTCTTGTTTGGGGTGAAAATGTAATTTAAAAAAAAATAAAATCCCTTTTTTTTTTTCGGTTTTCTTATGGGATGATCATCTTTAGTTAACTATTACGTGTAATTATATTCATACAGATATTCTACATGATTTATACTTGCATAATATTTGCGTAAAATCTTTACAGTAAACAAAAAATTGTTTCCATATATATTTATGTATACGCAGATATTTTTGTTTAATCTATTAGTCTATCTATCTATCTATCTATCTATTTATCTACCTATCTATCTATCTATATTTCTGTCTGTGTGTCTGTCTGTGTGTGTACATTTCCCTACGCAATAACTCTGTCAATTTTAAGTCTACAGACTCGAAATTTGATATACAGTGGACTGAGATTTGGAAAAATAGATGTGATCGGTTTTCGGCCAGAAATTTGGCGATTAAGGGGTCAAAGTTCAACTATTTGGCCTATGAGAACTCTACTAAACTCCTCCGACAATTTTGGGTCTAAGCATTTGAAATTTTAGATATAGGTTCCTTGTACATGGATCTAACGCTCGAAAAAATAAATTTTATGGGTTCATAATTGGGGTCAATACATATACATACACCTCCAAATACCAGAGTAACGCCGGGCACCAATGCTACTATATATATATATATATATATATATATATATATATATATATATATATATATATATATATATCATCTTGAGCGCGTGTACTTAGCATTTTTCATTCAAGCAGACATGGATAAAATAACAAAAAGCTACTGCTTAATTATTATATTTCCATTTCGCTAATTCTTTTTTTTACTTTCATATTTACTAGCATGGCTGCCCGGCGTTTCCCGGTTGTTTGGAGGTATGTTTAGGCTCGGAACGTCTGTACTATTTGAAAAGGGTTGCAGACATCGTAAGTTTATTTTGAACCCTTTCGAAGGTGTATCTAGCAGCTCCTGCCTAGATGTGGCAACAGTACTCTATTCTTGGGACGTTACTGGCTTTTATATAGCTAGTGAATTTCATCAGATATCTAATGAAGCGATAGAAGGATCCCACCATTTTTCCATCGACCTTGACAACAGATTGTATGTACGTGTTCTATTTCAGATCAGCAGTAAATGTCAATCCCAGAAGCTTGTCAAAACATGGAGCCTCCCCAAGACGAGAGCCATTCATTTCAATTGATGCAAGATGGGGATAAAAGCTTGGTTTAAGATGCATTAAAGGAAGCCAGTCAGTTTTCCCCCCGTTGTACCACGTGATCAAGATAAGAGCAGAGAGAATCAGAGAGAACTTGGTCATTTACGGCTTTTAATGTATTGCTATAGATGGTAGTGGCCTCAGCATACATGTTTACGAATGATCTAAGGGTGTGATTTGGAAACCATTGATGTACATCAGGAAAAGAAGGGGAGAATAGAGAAAGATAGAGAAGCAGAGAGAGGGCGAGAGAGAGAGAGAAAGATAGAGAGAGCAGTTTTAAAAGAAAAATATAACACACACTTTTACCACTACTCCTGGGCAATTCCATGTAGCTATGCTAGTTATCAAAATAAACAATCAAATTAAACTTTTGAATTTTTTGGATGAGGATTGATAATTTTGAGCATTTGAAATCTTGATAGCAGAATTAGCGTCACATGATAAAACTGCATCCGGTTAAGCATTTGCACATATTATTTTATAGGAAATACTACTGATTGAAGTTTATTTAATTTTAATATATATCGCTTAGAATATTTAAATATTTAGAATTTAGTTTAGGAATGTATCATTTAATTTTACTGTTATAAGTAGAGGTTGTCGTAAATATAGCGCAGAGGGAGCAAGTATCATTTGTGGATTTTGGTAAATTTAGCTAAAATTTTCAAGATTATGGTAAGGTGATGCGATAGGGTAGTGATCGGAAAACCAATGTAGTGTTTATCCTTAATAATTTTATGGGAATTATATTGTCTAAAACGACATTCAAACATAGGTAACATCGTTTTTTTTTCTCAAGTTATAATAGTTAAAGAAGAGTTAATTTTACTACAAGGTTTCTTTTCTTATAGTAAATATTTATTAAAAATTATAAGTAGTACCATGTACGATATACTTGCGACCTTTTCGTATAAATGTATGTTAAATTGCATTTTATTTTCATAGTATATGTTATTAAAATTTGAGATATGATTTTATGTATTGTTAATACAGTAGAACCCTAGTATACAGTGTTCCTAGGATAGTTTTTTTGGGGGGTTAAAGCGGTGAATAAGATGCTTTCCAACCCCTGGTTACGGTATTTACTCCGTCTTGTGGTGTTATTTAAAATATTTCTTTATATACATGTGTATTATATACCGCACTGTATTTTGCTACTAATTTTTAATGCTGTATCTCGGGGTTCTAATGCATATGCATTTTAAAAAGTTTTACTCGTTAATTTTGTTTGTTCATCGACGATTCCATATGGAAATCAGTTATTAATTAGGACTCGTTCTATATTTATTAGTATAATATATTTTTGGAACGAAACTAGTTTTGCGTAGTTTAAAAGGTTTTTGAAAATGTGTATTTTGTAGCGATAAGGACATTGTTTTTGAAATTATTTATTTTTATATATATTAAAAGCGTAAAATGTGTTATTAGAGCTGCCAATAAAAACTTGAAAGAACGTGGTTTTATTATGTAGGTTTAGTTTTATGCTGAATTTAAAATCAAACTTATTTTAGAAAGTGAGACAAGTACTCGAGAAAGCCAAGCCTCCTAAATCAAACATCTCTCGGGAAGATAGGCTGGCTATAAGAACCCTACAGAGTGACAGTAGTATAATAATTCTGCCAGCAGACAAAGGCAATGCGACCGTGGTGATGGACATGTCGGAGTACTCTGAAAAAATGGCAGGCCTAATCGCATATGGTAGCTACGGAAAAATAAAGAAGTACCCAACTTTGAAAACCGAAAGAAAGCTGTTACAAATTCTTACCAAAAACAAGGAAAGCATCGCTCCGATGAGATATAGACAGCTGGTCCAGCATTACAGTAAGCTACCACATATGTACGGTCTCCCCAAGATACACAAAGACGGTATTCCACTCAGATCCATAGTGAGCTGCCGAGCTGCCGAGGCTCAGCATGCCACCCAATGAGCAGATACCTTGTGGATATAATCACTGTGGATATAATCACTGTGGATATAATAACTGATCAAGGGAGCACCCATCATTACAAACCAAATGGTAAACCTAGATGTGGTTAGCCTGTTCACTAAAATCCCAACTAGTGAGGCACTAGCAGTAATTCAAGACAAACTAGCTGCGGACCTCTCCATAGAAGAGCACACATGTGTACCATTGCAAAACTTAATGGAAATGCTGACATTCTGCATAGAAATAACCTACTTCAGAATGGGTACTGACCTATATCGACAAGGCTACCTATGGGCTCGCCATTATCACCAGTGATGGCGAACATATACATGGAATACTTCAAAGACATGGCCCTAGGTTCAGCTCGCTTAAAGCCCACCATGTGGCTAAGATACGTTGATGACACCTTCATACTATGGCCCCATCAGGAAGACACCCACGCTCTCCTAGACCATGTGAACTCAATAAGACCATCGATACAGTTCACAATGGAGAAAGAAAAAGATAACCAACTGGCCTTCCTTGATATACTCATATCACGCACAGAGCATGGGTTTAAGACATCCGTATATCGCAAGCCTACCTTCACCGGACAATACCTTAACTTCAACTCCCATCACCCATACAGTATCAAACATGGAATCGCACGCTGCTTACAACATTGAGCAAAGACAATAAGTAGCGACACCATAACATACCACCAAGAAATGGTCAGGTTGAAGAATACCCTCCGTCGTAACAACTATCCCGATAGCATACTATCCACCAGACGTGTTAATAGTATAAGAGAGAATGAAAAACAAAAACCTCCAACGGCCTGCCTACCATACATACGAGGCATCTCCGAAAAGATTAAGAGAATATGTGCCCGCTACAACATCAGGACGGTATTCAAGAGCGAGTCAACACTCAGACGACACCTGGTACGAGTGAAGCCCCACATGGAGGAGAACATGACCAAAAACTGCATATACTCCATCCCATGCAGTTGCAGAAAGGTTTACAAGGGTGAAACATGGCTCCCCCTTGAAGTAATCGTGGAAGAACAACGAAAAGCGGTAAATAAAGGGGAGACGGAAAAATCGGGTATATCCAACCATGTCTGGATGGAGAAGGGGACCATCGCCCCCTATGGGATGGAGTAAAAATAATAAACAGAGAGACCCACTGGAAAGTGAGAAAACTTAAAGAAACAGCTCACATGCTCGGAAATAACAACCTACTGAGCAAACTAAGCATAGAGCTGAATGCAATTTGGACACCTCTGATAGAGAGAGAAAACCTTGAA
This sequence comes from Euprymna scolopes, assembly GCF_053919585.1. Lineage (NCBI taxonomy): Eukaryota > Metazoa > Mollusca > Cephalopoda > Sepiida > Sepiolidae > Euprymna > Euprymna scolopes. Next base: position 108,126,990 of record NC_136486.1, read on the forward strand.
TAACAACATAGGTTTAACATTAACAAAAAACAACTAAGAATTGTCCTAGTGATATATGGCCGAGTGGTCCTAGACGTTGTATCAAAGTTTACAGTTACCCAAAGGTGCTGAGTCCAATCCTGAACGAAGGCAGTGAAAAAGTAACATTTAAAACAGAGAATCAGCAACTATGTCCCAGAGCCTA